>NC_136486.1:91611136-92001136 GCF_053919585.1 Euprymna scolopes | reverse complement strand
CATATATATTTTATAACTTACTACCTAGCTCTACCTACGTATTGAGCAATATTAAAGTAAATACTTTAAGTTTACGCATAAATTTATACTTTCGTATATTAATTTATGTGATTAAATTAAGTAATCACAGACATATATACATACATACATACATATATATATATATATATATATATATATATATATATATATATATATATATATATATATATATATATATATTGGGAAGAACATTCTTAAACAGTAACTCTTTATTTGACTCTCCATTAAGCTTTTCTTTAGCTTATTGATTTATATCGAAAAAGTAACTTTTATACCAAATCCAGATGTTCATATTACATCATCTACTGAAAAGATACAATAATATAATAAGGTTAACATATTCTATATATCAAGCACAAAATATCTGTGAAGTGCTCTTAAGAATCACGCTTTTAATCTTTTAAGTTTATATCCACATGTGTATAAAGACACACAAACAGGTCAGGAGGGAATGATCTTTTAGGATTAGGCAATTCTTTGGCATCACTCTTGATATCGACTATGTCAAAGATTTATTGGATTGGTTCAACTCATAAAGAAACCAACGATTCAGTTTGCTCAATTACCGTAAACTTGATGATGTCCCTTGACACATCGACTTGGCTCTTCAACCAACATGCACTTAACTTGTACGTCTTAAATGTCAACTTTTGACTGCCGATTGTTTGATGAAACATCGCACAAAACCTTGAGGCTTTGATTTTTTAACAAATATATATATATATATATATGCCTATAAAAACATGGTGTTTGTATGAACTTTGTTACATAGTAAATATCTAGGTAGGAAACGATGTCAAGTCTGCTGGAAAGAAGATCGGCTCCCTCTACAGCCATATAAGACCTATCATACCTTCCAGTATTTTATATCTCTATAAAGCCACTACTTACGCATACACCTGTGCTTTCTTATTAATGAAAAATATGTAGTACATTATAATTTCGATTATGTTTGTAGTGACTGAGAAAACATACTGGAATATCGTTTTTTGAATATTGGCGTGAAACACTTACTTCTCTAGCCAGAACTCATAGCAGTAATACGGCAAAGCAGTAGGAAAATAATGATTGGATACATATTTAAATTCATAGTTACACTAAAATTGGATAGTTTCTTCTTTAAATTCTATGAAATCCGATGGGGTTACAGCCAGAAGTATACGTGTCATTTTACTCAAAAACCAATCAAGAAAAAGAACATTGTCTTTTCTTCAGAAATAAATATCTCAGATATGACACAAGGCCACTTATGGAGTTTGAAAGGCACTGATTTTCGTGATCATCTAATTGTCGCATGATTGAATTCAGTAAATATTTGCACTCTTCAATATGTAACATTTCCAATTAAAAAAAATGATGTCCTTTATACTTAAGTTCGCGGGGTATTTATAGGTGTATCTCTCACCGCCTTGTCCCAAGCCGTTGTTGTAGCGGAATTGGCAATAACCGAAATGGGAGGAAATAAAGAGCTTACCTCGGATACGTCTGTTGTTGCGTTGTGGGCCGAAGGGAAGAGAGTGGAAGAGAGTTCGAAGATGGCGTCCATGGGTTTTTATTGGCGTTGATACCATGCAATTCTCGCAGAATCGCGTGTGCTCTCGCACGATTATACAAATATATAATTCCAGGTCGCTATAAAGGCAGGACGTTAGTAAGCAGTCAGGCAGTGTCCTGTAGATTGTGTGTAGGTGGTTCTGGCGGTTGGATTGCTGTTTGTGACGAACCACGAATCTGCGAGAAACGAGTTTTCTTCTCCCTTTTTTTCTGTCTCCTCTCTCTGCGTCTCCACAGTCATTACAGCCAAGAAATCCCTATCTTCTAGAGGTGAGCGGCGCAAGGCGAAACTGACTATTTCCTAGCGTTATTCTTGATTTTTGCTTACTACATATTGCTACAGTTATTTCTCTTCACCGTGTTTCATGAGTGGCTGACGATAGTCTCGTACGTTTAACTAAACCTAAGAAAACTCCTTTTATAAAGAAGGAGGCGTTCAATGAGCTTTATTCGAGAATATCAAGAATTTTATTTGGGCAGAATTGAAATTAGGAGCGAGAGACTAATGTTATCATAACTAGTTATTAACTTCTAAAACTTAAATTTTTAACTTTACGAAATGAGTGACGCGCGCAGACAGAGTGCGAAGCAATATTAGCTGAATTTGTCCATTTTCTTAATCATTGGCAGTGTCTCATTTGCATGGGTTCCACCGTAGAGACTGATCTGAAACTAAGTTTTTCGCTCCAAAAACTTAATATCATTCGTCATTCCTTGTCTTTTGACTTCATTCCTTATCTTTTAACATCATGGAATAGAATAATTTTTAAATAAGAAATAAATTACTTTAAAATGTTTTAGTAGTGCGCTGGATTCCTTCTTAATTTAAATTAGTGCTTTCAGTAGCGTTCTTGAGGCTTAGTTAGAGGTTTTTTTTCACTGATCACTTAGGAAAAATTAATTTCCCTTCTACGGGAAGGGGGGGTAAGCACTTAGGTTTAGTGGTGCTCTGGGGGTCTCCTTACTTTTATTTAGTTCTTTCAGTAGCGCTCTGAGTTTTATGTTTTTAAGGGCACACTTAAAAATATTTTTACGTTTGAAGGGATAAGAAATGTGCTTTTTGTAGTGTTCTAGCGAACTCTTTAATTTTATTTAGCGCTTTCAGTAGCGCTCCTCGGGCTTTCTGAGATTAAACTTATTTAAACGCTCACTTAAAATAATTTCTCTTATGGGAGGAGGCTACAAATTAAGTTTTAATAGTATTCTGGAAGTCCCCGTAATTTTATTTAATGCCTTCAATAGTGTTCTGGAGGCATCGTAGGTTGCTTTTACACTTCTCAGTTATGAAATCTGTTTTTTTTGTCCTATTAATTGTATTTTGCTGGATAGTTTCAGATAAACTTTGTTTTGTAAATAAATGAGTTTCATGATTATGAAGGATAAATAAAACTCTGGAGCAATAAATTATTTATATAATAGGACAATCGATAAATAGTACACTTGGTAAATATTATATGCTATATAAAATAGTGCTAAATTTCCTAGATGGAACAGGTGCGTGCAATAAAAAAAGGAAATAGCGACAGCTTAGAATTTACTGAAACCACAAAAAAACGCATTGAAGCACAAGAAATTAGGAACTCGTGATATTTGGAAAATCTACAACAGTGTAGTAAATAATAAGCAATCAACAACACCCCCGCTATCCAACAATCATGAGGTTGTTTGCAAAGCAAACGAGAAGGCTAACATGCTTGCCAGTCGGTTTGCCTCCAACTCCACATTAGATCATGCCAACCACACCCTCCCTAACTTTCCACACTCCACGATCTGGAAATCACCCCTTCTCAGGTGCATGCTATCATCAAAAACCTTGACATTTCAAAGACATGTGGACCTGATCTCACCCCGGCTTTGCTATTAAAAAAAATTCTCCGCCGAAGTAGCTCCAGTTCTCTACAAACCTTGAAATAAATGCTTTAATATATTATGTTTTCTTGACTTCTGGAAAACTGCTTCTGTGGTACCAGTTTTCAGGAATTCTGGCGATAAAAATGACGCTATTAAATTCTCGCCCCATTATCCTCCTCCCACTTTTCGCCAAAATATTTGGGTCCATAATATACCAAGCTCTAGTCCATCACCTTACAGATGCTAAGCTTCTAACCGATCAACAATATGGATTTAGGCAAGCTCGTTCAACAGCAGATACCTTAATTCTAATCTCTGAATGTATATACCATTCACTGGAAAAAGCAGGTTAGGGTAGAGCGTTAACTCTAGATATATCTAACGCTTTTGACAGAGTATAACATGAAGGTCTTCTCAAGAAAATCAGATCATACGGTATCACTGGACGAATACTTAGCATAATTAAATCCTTCTTAGATAAGAGAAAAATCCAGTTTGTCCTCGACGGTCGTACATCGAAAGAATATTATATGAATGCGGGAGTACCTCAGGGGTCTATCGTTGGACCTTTATTGTTCCTAATATTCATAGATGACGTCCCTGACAAAATTGTCTCTGAAATGGGTACATATGCTGATGACACCACGCTCTATAACAGGCACGACAGGAAAACAAATGAACACATATCTCAGGAAATGGCAGGAAATGGACGATATGGCAGGAAATGGCAGACACACCAGAGCAAGACCTCCAATCTGTAGTGGAATGGGGACAAAAATGGATGGTCACATTCAATGCTGCCAAGACTAAACTTGTTTCCTTCAATAATTACAAGAAACCTTCGTTACCACGAATCGCAATGGCCAAAGACTCATTTTCTGAAAGTAGTTCTTTTAAACTTCTCGGCCTAACGTTCAGAGGGAAAACGAATGGGAGCGATTACATTGAGAGCGTTGCCAGGACCGCTGCGAAGAAAGTAGGCTCTCTCTACAGTGCTAGAAAACTACTAACGACCGAAAGTATCATGTACCTCTATAAGGCCATCATTCGCCCATGTATGGAGTATTGACGTCATAGTTGGGCTGATGCATCTGCTACTAGTCTTTCACTCCTATGCAAGGTTATAAAGAGAATCGCCAACCTGATAAATCTTGAACGGTCATCTAAGCTTCAGCCTCTGTCCCATCGACGAAATGTTGAATCCCTCTGCCTGTTCTACAAGTATTTTAATGGTGAATGCTCCAACGAACTGCAAGCACGTGCCCCTTCGATGTAAATATCCCCGACACACCCGACAAGCATCTAAATCTCACCCCGTCACAGTAGAGATCCCTAGATGTAAGACAAATTTCTACTCCAGTAGTTTCTTCCCCCAGAACTACTAGACTTTGGAACTCAATTCCGTGTCCCTACTTTCCAGTCTGTTGCCAAGGTCGCTGGAAAGATGGTGGGATCCTTCTACCGCTCCAGAAGATATCTCACTACTGATGCAATTCTCTATCTATATAAAAGCCAAGTACGTCCAAGGATGGAATACTGTTGCCATATCTGGGCAGGAGCTGCTAAAAACAGCCTATCATGCCTTGACAGAGTACAAAATAGACTTCGTGGCTTAGTGGGGGATGTCCTTTTCTCTACCCTTCAACCTCTCTGCCAGAGAAGAGACGTTGCGAGCCTATCCTTGTTTTATCGTTATTTCCATGGCAGGTGCTCGTCTGAACTCCAATCTCTGGTCCCCCCTCGCCAATCTTTCACGAAAAACACCCGTCTAGCTGAATCCACTGTGAAAAATTTCCCCCACTCTATATCTGTGCCTAAATCAAAATGCGGATTCCATGAACAAAGCTTCTTTCTTAGAACTGCACGCCTGTGGAACTCTGTTCTGTCTGCCTGCTTCCCACCGGACTAAAACTTGGATGTCTTCAAGTCCAATGTTAACAAATTCCTAATGAACCGCCCCCTTAAGTAAACACTTCATCAAATCTCCACACTAACGTAATGTACTTGCAATAACCCTTATCCTTGAGTGGCTTCCGGGCCTTAATAAGTGGGGATCTCTGTGTAAAAAAACCAAAAAAACTGTACTGACATGCAGAAGTTCAAGTGTTATGTGAACCGACATCTTGCTGCCCAACTCCCTACATAGTACCCCTGTAGCTTATGTCCCTGATAGTATCTCCCTATATCAAAGGGGCAATGTGTCTTGTCTTGGGATGAAAATGTAATTTAAAAAAACTTGAAAATGTGGTAGATGCTGAATCTAAATGTAAATAATCTAAATGCAACGGGTGCTATAATAAAATTTTACTCTCCGTAAATCTAATCTAGAATCGAACAGTGCTAAACATCCTAGATAGAATATATATGGAAGATGAGAGAGAGAGAGAGAGAGAGAGAGAAAGAGAGAGAGAGTAGAAAAATAGATACACAGGAGAAACATAGTAAAACGGAGAGGGGGGAAACAGATGAGTAGATGCTTTTCTGTTTTACTTTTTTAAAGTTTTGAATCAGGTTTTAATGATATTTATTATAAACAAATTTAATTTTCAACCCAAGTAGAATATTGAAGCAAAAATGATTTCAACTTTACTACAGACATGAAGAAGTATATTCCTGTTTTTAATTTAAATTGAAAAATTAAGTACAATATAATCTTTAAAAAATGAGATACAAGCATTTCTTGCCAGGTATGAAAATGGTTAAAATAAATGTTGTTTTTTAATATTAAACATTAAGGTACAAGATGTTATTTGAAATTTACCAATTTAGTCCACTGGTGAATTTCTGCAATCAAAATATTATATATGGAAATTAAAGGCAATGTTTAATTTGAAATTTACGATTTTTCAAATTGCACTTTAATAAATTCTACAAAGTACGGTATGTCATTTTTTACCATAGGATTTATTTATGCTATCTACACTTTCTTTGCACGTTTTAATAAATTTAAGTGGAATGTTTTGTATCTATATCATTAATTACCGAATAATAAATATATAAAATTTTGAAAATCCAAGAAAATTTTTATATGCAATTTGAAATACATTTTTATATTTCACTTTTAAAGTTTATAAAAATGTTGTTTGAAAATTGATAAATTTCAAATTAAATTTTGTGCCTTATTTTTAAAGTTTATAAAATAAAAGTTTAACGATTTTCATGAATTGCAACAGGCACTTTTCTAACTTGTAATAATACGTATAAGAATGTATAACACGGTGAAAAAGACCAGTGACAGAAAAGCTTCATTTGGACAGAATTATCTTTAAATGAATCACCACAGAAAACTGAAGTAAAATAGCACTAATAGCATCAGAAGGGACTTTTAATATGTTAGAAAAATGTTAGATGTCATGTATATGAAAATAAGGTTCGGTTGATTTTTCTCTGATCCATCCAAATGTTCGTAGACTATGCGCTACTCATGACAATATTACATAATTCTATCAAGAAAACGAAATAAACCCAGATACACTGAATGTTATTTTTTATATGCATAAGTCACTACTTATCAATGTCAAAAGCCACCCGAGGATAAGGTGATGATTTTAAGGTTAATAATACTATAAAAGGCTTTAAAAAGATAAATGCATTGGACATATTGGGCAGTGAAAAAGATAGGTATGAAACTTGAAGACTATTGCGTCATAATCTGCAAGGAAGCAGTCTTGCGACAATGTGCTTCAAAGACGGGAGATTCTTGAAAAAAAAACCCTCTGTTCACGGAGATTACGTTTAGTTTTAGGTACACAGACAAAGAAAGGAAATTAAATTACAGTCGGGTTAGCAGTAGTAGGACGAATTCTTTGTTGTTAATGTCATCTTAAAACATCCTGGATATTTAAATAAAGCAAGTTATATAATACATTAACACGATGAGGAAAACAAGCGACTTTATCAAGCGAAAAGTACTCTAGGTTATGTATTCGCGAATTGCAATGCCATTTTACTAGACATGCTCTCCACACCTTTAGACAATCAATATATGAGCGCTGATATTTATTTAGGGTAAAATGACAATGGACACAGCTAAGCTAACTACATCGTTGCTCCAAGTCCGAACGCGTGTTCGGTATGTTAATTTATTTGTTCGTGAGGCAAATTTGGAAGTGGCCAAAATCGATGCGTTAACCAAGACAACGCATCCGAAATGCAAGACATAAAACACGGCACAAGAAGGTGCCAACCTTTGCGTTTAGGCCATTAGTTTCATTCTGCACATCGATGGTTCTCGGTGCACACAGAAATATAAAGAACTACTTAAACAACATAATATAATTTCTCGAATACTGTAAATAAATAAGAAAGACAATTATCTGTTCTTATACTAAAGCTGAGTAAGTCAACGTTTATTTCCCTTTTCTTCATATATTTTTTAACTAGCAGAGAGGCCCGAAGTTGTCCAGGATTGAATAATGCTCCAAAAATAATGCGCCCTTCCATATTTTTATTGTCATATCGTCCATTTTACATCAAATCGATTGATCGCCTGCTCTAGTTGGGGATACATACCTCAGCGGTTTACTGGAGGGGGGGAGCTTCCTATGTCTCTTTGAAGTGACTGAGTCTACAATAAATTGTCGTCCTTTTGGTCAAGATCAAAGTGTAGTATCTGTTCTTCAGATGCTGCACTTCTATTTCTTGTTCTCTTTCGGTGGAGGAGAAATCCTTCACGACTGAGACAATTTTTATTTTTGTACCTTTTCTCCACGTTAAAAAACGACCCTGGTGTCTAACTCTGTCCCGTGGGGAGGCATAGTAAATAGGTACAATAAATTGTCGTCTACATTGCACTGTGTAGAATCTTCTGCTGATTTATAAAAGTTATATTTAAATAATGGCCTGATTTAAAGTTTAATTTTAGAAAAATTAAAGAATTCAATCTCAAGTTCAATTATGCTTTAATAGAAACATTCATTTCGAACGGGCTCACGTCTTATAAAAGAACCTACTGTTGATTTTATACAATTATTTTTCCGTAATGGATTGAATCAAAGTTAAATGTACAAACGTAGAGTATGATTTAATTGTGATCTAAAAAGAAACATGCATTTTGGACGCGCCTCTGTTTTATAAAAGAATCTACAGTTGGTTTTATTGGTTGCACTTTTCCGCTTGTGCGGTGATAAAACTTCTAAAATTCGTTTGTGACGTTAGGCTATATAAAAGTTTTAACTTTGGACAAAATCGAACATTCTTTCTTTAATCAGATTTTTTCGATTACTAATTTTTGATAATTATCGGAGGGAGGCGCATTCTGATACAAAATCTACGTAAGTATACTTGCAGGCACATGAGGTACATTCATGTGAAATTAAAAGAAAATGACCCAGCCGTTTCTGAGTTCATATGGAACGAATTCTCCCTCTCTCTCTCTCTCACACACACACACACACAGACACACACACACATTAGATTACACGAAATACATGTTAAAATATTCCTTGGTTTTGGGGTTTGATTTTTTTTAATTATCCAAATTAGCTGCAATTTTCAATTGACTCAAAGTCACCCTTCTCTTACTGAGTTTCTCTTAGTACTATCATACTCTCGCACTGTATTTTGCTTGACTCCCTTCACTTTTATTTTATTTAATTTATTTTTTAGGCATATGCTCACCAAGCACACTGCCACCTGGACATAAAGAGCTACTGTGAATTAAGGTTTATGCCTACAGGGACACTCTAAGTTGGAAGGTAAGCAGCGAGATGTTTATTTTTACATTACATTTAAAGTTCTGCATGTTTGTAAAGTAGGGGACTTAGAAAACAAGAAACGAAGTCGAGGGAAGAAATTATCAGAGTAGAAGGCTCCTTGGCATCGAGGAGGGGGACATCTAAACTGAATGTGTAAAATTTTGGTGCTTGTCAGATGAGTCAAGGTAATTACATCAAGGGGAAACCGGTGTAAGGAATTTGTTGAAGCAACTGCCATTAAAGTACTTCTAATTCAAGCATAGAGATGCACAATTACGGTCATAGGAGAGGTGGTTGGAACTATACAATATTGATCACTCTCTTTTTATTTCTCATCTTTTTATTAACAGTACATTTTATTAATAGTCCATTAGAAAGAATAACGAATATCTACTAGTATTAATACTATTTCACCCATAGCGGGAAAGAAAACTAAAAAAGAAAACGAGAGAGAGAGAGAGAGAGAGAGAGAGAAGAGGGCGGGGAGAGCGAGAAAAATAGCGAGAGATAAATAGAGAGAAATGGGAAAAAGGATAGAGATAACAGAAAGACTAATTATAGATTCTGTGATGTAAAAAGTTAAATATTAATTGGTTTCAGAAACTCTGAAATCATACCGGTTCTATTAACGCATGCGTCCTTTAAAAAATGTTCACAGTATACATGGATGCCATTCTATGTAGATCTTGAGTGACGATTTCTTCGATTCTCTGTATGGATAGTTATCATAAGAGAAAATATTGAGTGGGGATAAATATGAATTCCTTGAAAGCATGCATAAAATCTAGTTTAAATCGACGCCGACGCAAATTTCTATATCCGGCTCATTGATAGAAAGATATACCAGTCAAGGGAATAAGTACACGCCTAACCCTATTTTATATACAAATGGCGTTCCAAAATTAATGTCTCCTATTTTTCTTCTTCCTGAACGGATCAAAGCAGATTGCCAATTATATTGTTATGGTGACTGAAATTATGCATTCATATCTCTGCTGCAGATACTTGCGATGAGAAACTCAAAGAAAGAAACCCAATGTCATCGACGTGTGTTAGAAGCAGAGATACGTCATTGAATTCCTGGCAAAAGGGCATTGAGAATGGTGATGACGATGTAGATTTCCTTTTGGTACAGATATCGTATTAGATATGCATTAGTTAATTTCGTTACACATTCTTCTATTACGTTTCCAAAATTACAATGCGGCATAACTTACGAGATTACTGAATATAAATGCTTGGCGTTCAAGAATAAAAGCTTGTAAGGATTAATAAAATTTGAAAGTCAAATTACTTTGTAAAAATGTTTGTTGATTTACATATTTAAACAAAATCAGACGCTTGTTGTCACTGTCTTTATTGAGTTCATCATTAATTAGAAAAATAAAGTACACTCACATTCATTACACACAGAACAAAGTGACACAGACAGACTGAACTCTTAATTAATGTTTAATTGACATAATTATATAAATTGACATGCCAAGTTTTACTTAATTACTATAATTATATTTGGGAAGCAATTTCGCTATGACGACATACACAGCAACATATATGCGTATACGTTATAGTTCAACTAAGCATAGAAAAATAGATTCAATAGTAGCTTTAATGACAATTAACAAGCTTCGACCCACGGTACTTCATGTAGCGTAGGCGTTCAGACAACGTAAGCCACTATTGTTATTCTTCTTATTGTTTTCTATTTTGTGTTTGTAACATACAGTTTCATACAACAGTTTTCCTCTTTTTACGCAGTACTTCTCGTTATTGTAATATTCTGCAAGATCTTTTAAGCTGAGTCGGTTGGGCAGTAGTGGGTAGGCAAGGTAGTGTTGCATCGTATAGTACACCTCTTCACATTCGTAAATCTTTGGGTCAGTTTTTTTTTAACCCCATCTTGCCATAGCGACTTTTGATCGTCACATTCCTGTTCATAGGCAGTTGAGAGTGCTTCTGAACTGGTAGAAACGGCTTCAGATGAGAAGATTCTCATTTCAGTAGTAGAGGGGGCATTCTCTAACCGTCTGGTCAGCAGCTGTAGTTTGGCCTCTTCCTGAGATGTTAGGGGGTTGATATGATTGAGGATGCTTTTTTTTTTTAATTCAACCGTTGGAGCCTACTATGTTTCATAGGTACAAAGTCGCGAATTAATGTAGCTCTATTTCTCAACTAGACTTATTGTCTCGTGATGATGACGGTGTAGATGATATCTCAATCCATATTTTATTCAGAAGACGCTCTTCATGCTGAAAGAAACTGTCCTGAAATTAAAATACACGGCCACACATATAAGTTTCACTAGTTTATTGGAATTCTCTGGCAAACCAATTTCAGTTTTCACTAATAATTTTAAATACCTATAGAGGGACACCTTAGTTACTACAAAATTTGTGTCATATGACCAAAATAACCTAATACTAAACTGATACTAACCCTAACAATACTTTATTTTCATTAAACTCGGCAATCTTTCATGTGTTAAGCGAAAAAAATGATGACTATTGAAAACTATTAGAGAACACATTAGATAATGAAGGTCTTAATATTATAAAAACTACTTGTCGAGAACAATTTGAAATATGATATTCGTTCAAAACAGTCTGGAATATCTCTGAAAATCAACTTCTGGTGCACATTGTCAATTTAACCACGCATTAATAGTGCCTCATGAAAATTCCATTGAATCTTGAAAGAAAGTGGATATTATCTTTAAGGGTGATTACAGGTGGAATTTTAGAGCAAAGGTTGCGTTGCGCAATTCTAACCACTCGTCTATGAAATTGACATTACTTGATTTCAGTGGCAAGAAAAAGTCAATACGACTGTAAACAATGACAAGATAAATAACCAGAGAGCACATACACTATCCCATATTTCCAAATGGTGACCCATTTTAGTACTGATCAGGTTCAATACCCCTCAACTTCGATGATCTAAGAAGAACAGGTGTTCTTGTACTCACATCAAACAAGGTGCATTGCCACTTATACGTGAGGGGCCACTAATTGAGATCATGTCTGCAAAAAACTATGTGAGAAGTTCAGTCGGGAGATCTGTTAGCATTACATTTAAGTTTCTACATGTTAGTACAATCAAAAATGCAAGAAACAGGGAGGGAATTCCAAAGTCCAACAGTCTGAGTTGAGAAACTATTGGAGTAGGCGGCTTTCTCTTTGAATGATATAGACGCGTGAAAAGAATGTATAAAAAGAAGACAATAAGCCAAAGCGTTGTTTTCTAGGCACTTTGTCAGGGCGTTCGTAGAACACGAGTTTTGCTTTGACAATCTATTAAACATATTAATGAACGTTTGAAAAAACTTGTAAATAACAAAAAAGAAGAAATTATTGACTAATTAGTTGCAATTTTTTTAAAATTAATTATTTTTTAATTAAAAAAATGGATTGGAACTTAGTTATGAGCTGAATACATGCTGTTTTATGATCGAGCGGTATATAGACAATGGCGGTATATAGACAATTGGCCTAAATGTATGTTTGCGTGGGATTGAAAGCCCTACTTTCAAATAACTGATATTTTGACTAAAATCATCTCCATTTAATATGTTCAAATATTCTTGTTTGTTTTAACATTCTACGTTAACATTTCTGATACATTTTTTATTAGCTTGTCCTAAAAATGTCTTTCGCCTTCGTCAGGTGGTTAACCGCGACGGGATAAGAATGTCCAATATCTCAACTGTATCCGCAGCAATTACCGCCTTCCGTAGCCGTTGTCGACTCACCTTGGTTCGACCAACTAATCCTCTCACCAGCTTTGGGTGGGATTGAAAGCCCTACCTTCAAACAATGCTCACCTAGAATCAATGGGTAATCAAGGTTAGATGTTTTAGTCTTATAAATTCACTTTTTTATATTTGTTCTTCCAATTGTTTAGGTCCGTACCGATTGTTGTTGTCGTCGTCGTCGTCGTCGTCGTCGACGTCGTCGTCATCATCATCATCATCACCATCATCATCATCATCATCATCATCATCATCTACTTACAATAATATTATTCAATAATAATGACGAAAACCAAAGAAATAATTGGCCTAAACGTTGTGTAACAATTAGAATATGAAGATAATAGTCTACAAATAATTTAAATAATGTATATATATATATATATATATATATATATATATATATATATATATATATGTAAATTAAAATTGTAAATCAATGAATTTAAAATAACTCTCATTGAAATGAAATGAAGTGGTTGAGTTTCATATCAAAGAATTTTTATTATTCTAAGCAAGACAAAGAATGCTTTAGAAAATTAATCTCCTTAACCTATAGGGTTTCGATGTCTACCATCTCATCAGAGGAGAGAAAATGTTAGCAAATAGTTATAAAGGTATGCACCGTATTTGCTAAAGTCAGTGAGACATGGAAAGTCAAAGTGAAAATAATACATTTATCAGAATTCCTGTATCAGGAGTATTTGTAGAAAAAGGATATGAATGTTTTTGTTGATCCAACTTGCTTGGTAAAATCCATACTATACGTTTATACATCCGTTTGGTAATAATTTCCAAGCTATATACTGGGTAATCCGCATAGCTGTGTATATATCCGAATCGTGCAAGTGCTTGTTTAAATTTGTTTTGGATTCAGCCGAAAATAATTCAAAGTCTGGTGGAAACCTTTTCATTAGAAGTTTATATTATTTTTAGTGGGGCGAAGTGTTAGGGAGAGTAGGTAATGGTAAGTGGTAGGAGGTGGGGTGAGACATATGTGCATATTCATCCTAATATAAACATGAATATTCATATACAAACTCACACATACACACAATATACATATATAATATACATACAAATACACATACACACACAAATATATATATATATATACATATACACACACATATATATATAAACACACATACATATATATATATATATATATATATATATATATATATATATATAGATATACACACATAAACATACATCTATATAAATAGATATCTCTTCAAGTAGAATCTAAGAATCATAAAGTATGACCGGTCGCTTAATTGAGGTCAGGTCGTGTACAAGATATAGGGACTTTGGTTGGGGGGGGAGGGGAAGAAAGGAGGATGAACAAGAATAATATAGATATAAGAACAAAAACCAAAATAAACTAAAAATAAAAAGATGGGCCAAATACGTAAATGGAATAATTCTTTTTTTCCTGATTTTTCCTAGTTTAATCTCAAACCTCATTGTCAATTTAAATCGTATTTGTTCTGTCAACTCAAGTTATATGTACTGCCCATGAGGTTCTAATTATTATTAATTTATACGTATCTATATTTCCCTTAGAAAGAGGATTGACATAAAGTTTAGAATATACTAATGTTTATTAGCTAATTGTGAAATTAATTCTAATATTATTGATGGAACGTTTTAACTTTATTTTATGGTCCTTACGGTAATAGTTCAATGCTAAATAAGTTAATAAAGTAATGATAATACCTTACTGAAAAAAAAACATTTAATATATATATGTATATATATATATATATATATATTAAATTGTAATTCAATGAATTTCAAAAAACTCTCATTGAAATGAAATGAAGTGGTTGAGTTTCATATCAAAGAATTTTTATTATTCTAAGCAAGACAAAGAATGTTTTAGAAAGTTTATCTCCTTAACCTATAGGGTTTCGATGTCTACCATCTCATCAGAGGAGTGAAAATATTAGCAAATAGTTATAAAGGTATGCACCCTATTTGCTAAAGTCAGTGAGACATGGAAAGTCACTTTGACTTTCCATGTCTCACTGACTTTAGCAAATAGGGTGCATACCTTTATAACTATTTGCTAATATTTTCACTCCTCTGATGAGATGGTAGACATCGAAACCCTATAGGTTAAGGAGATAAACTTTCTAAAACATTCTTTGTCTTGCTTAGAATAATAAACATTCTTTGATATGAAACTCAACCACTTCATTTCATTTCAATGAGAGTTTTTTGAAATTCATTGAATTACAATTTAATTTATTTGCTCTATCTTGAATATCGAGCAATTCTCGTTTAGATGGGATAACTTATAGAATATTACTGCCAGTAATATTTTGTAAACCTACAATCTCAAGTTTACATAACCACTGATTGTTAAATAAAAACTACTCCGAAGTATATATATATATATATATATATGAGACCACGATTCCCCTTTTACTATGAGTAAAATATTATAAATAAGAGAGCACCTTGAATTAAACTAAGAGTATTCAATTAATTATTATCAGTCTCGGTTATACATGGCACAAAGGTGGTTGATATGACGTAAAATAGTAAAACCTAGTTACGAGCTCGTATTTTAACTAATCCTTGTTATGTACATTTTGAAACGAGAGAATTTTATTAGCAACACTTAAAAACGTAATAATCTAAACGTCGATCTAATAAGTCGGTCAAAAGTGCTCGCATATTGTCAGCTGTTTTCAAAATTTGCATCAAGTAATCGAGAATGTTTAAGGTTTGATTAGCAATTAGATGCGTCATAGAAGATCCACGAGGACGTCCGATATCGTATTGATCTCATTAAAATCGCGCGTAGATTAAGAACAGCGTAACCGAAAAGGTTAATCGATAATTAGGAACATTGCAAAAGATCCTAATTATCGACGATATTCTGTTCGTTTTGATACAAACTGCATTTCTTAACGGATTTTATGCAAGTTATACTAAAAAAGAAAAGAGCAGCATAATTTATGTGTGCAATAGCATGGCAGAGAAGAATGCATACGCACACACACATACGCACACACATATATATATATTCGCAGATCATCATGTAATGATTAAAGCACTCTGACAGACGTTAAAAACATTAAAAAATTAAATGTTAAAATTTCAACAGTATTTCTCGCGGTTAATGGTAGCCGAATGGATTAAATCCTTGCTAATGGAGCCAGAGATGTCTTCTCTTGCCGAGTTCTGATCTTCCGACCGGTGTTAATCGGGACACTCTGCATTGATCATTCTCGAAAGGATGAAACACTAGAGTCTGTAAGTATTTAATAATTATTATGGTATATATATATATATATATATATATATATATATATATATATATATGTATATATATATATATATTGGCTTTATTTAGGTAGCATTGTTTCATTCAGGCAGACATTGCTAAAAATAACAGAAAGTTTCGCTCGAACCCCATTTACTACTATTTAAGTAAATCTCTCCATAACTTTTAATTGCTTACCGAGATTAACACACTTTCCTGATGATGCGAAGACGATTTCACGAAAAGTTTAAACCGTTTCGTGAAGAAAAATGCCTTCGATGTATAAACAAAAAAGATAATACAAAAATTGAAAAAATAAAAAATGGTATCACTAAACAGAAACTTGGTTATTTTTACAATGTCTTCCTGAATATATATATATATATATATATATATATATAATTTAAAGGAGATTAGAACAATAGTCTAAAGAGCAGAGTGTATTTTAATGTAATAGTGAAATTACTAGTTTAATTAAAATACAGGAAAGAAAATTATCAATCACATTACTATATATATATATATATATATATATATATATATATATATATTATACACAATTAATATATATTTTAATTAATAAATTAAAAACCCTTTAGCTGCCATAACTAAAACACGGGATGCTGAGTCTTGTAACTGTATTCCTAGTAATAACTGTCTTTTATAGTTTTTTATGTTGTTGTCTCACCACGTTTTTGCCAACTAATCCTCTAGCCTGCTTTGGATAGAATTGAAACCGATACCTTTAGATAATGGTCATCTAGAACCGTAGAGTCTTTACGCCCCTATCTACTAAACCACAGATCCCGAAGAGCGATTAATGTTGAAATTTTATGGTCTTATAAATCTAATTTTGAGATATTATCTGATCATCCATTGTCAGGTACGTACTGAATATCATTCTATTTATTTATTTATTTATTATTTTATTTTATTTATAACCACCTGAAAAAGCGGGGAAACTCAATAAATTGCCAATAAGTAAGTCTAGCCTTGTTTCCATGAAACTTTAAAGCTGATCTACTTACAGCTAACGAAACGGACGCGAGTGTACTCTGTTCATTCAATATTAATTAGAAAAATGCTCCAGGTGTCCGGTCTCGATCAGTATGCATTGTTGCGAATAACGTCTGTGTTCGTGAGGAGAAGCAATCAATTTTGAATTAAATGTGTTAATCGCCCCGGTGCACGGAACTACAAATTCTTGAAGTATTACAGCGAGTTTCCACCTGTATTTCATTAAAGGAATTGCTATCACCTTCCACAGCGAATATCTATGCTAATAATTTTCTTGATTACCAAGTTTCTCAATGCTACAAACATAATAACAGTATGTCCTCAGTTAAATCGAAGACACCGTAATTAAAAATGGCGTAATTTACGCTACGTCGAACTGGCCAATTTAAATACTGTATAATTTTCTCAACTATGAGTTGTAGATTTAATAGCTCAGTTGATATAGCACCAGACGACAACTAGTGAGGCACGTATTTAAATCCGCCTGCGCCTAACTATACTGAAGAAGAGTAGAAACGAGGAAACACGCATCTGTTGATAACTATATATTATTTATATATATATATATATATATATATATATATATATATATATATTCAGATACACATATTCCATAATTGTTATTGTCAACTATTAACGTACGTAAATACCTACATTTCGTTATTTTAATCGCTGTCACTTTTCCTAAAATATCTAAGTTATTAAGGATATGTTCAATGCTATAGAATCTATAATATTGTCCACTTAGCTATAGTATCGCCCCGTACATTGAACTGCATTATATTGTTTGAGTGACAGTTGACAACTTTTGTAGCAATAAAAAACATGTTGTTTGGTCCATTTACTGTAAGACCATTTTGGCTATTGACTAAACGTTGACTAAACATTTTGGCTATTGACTGTTGTCACATACCTGTCCTAACCAAGCAATGGAATACAATGCATCAAACAACAGTCATTTACTATATAGTTAATATGCTGTTATGGCTTTGTTAAATGGTTACAAAAAACAGAACGCCAAAATAAAGTTGTAATATGTATATCAAAGAATACAATAGGTGGGTTGTTTGTCGGCTACGACGCACAACCTAATTTCGTCCACCGGATATCGACTGATATCTATTAGATATCTATTTTCCAGGTAAAACAAAATGTGACGTAAGGTCGTTTTTAATGCGGAAGATAACCAGCTCTCTCAAACGGGGGCGCTCTAGCAGTTTGCAAAAATAAAATTGCCTTAGTATAGAAGGGTTTCCTCCTTCATTGACTAAAGACAATTAATTTGAGTGTAGCATCTAAGCAGACACCACACTTCAGCCACCAGTCCAGTACGAGTACCGGAGATCGATTGACACCTTACGACAGCCTTCGATATTTATTACAATTGGAATAATTCATTAGTAGGTAACATACGTTTTTTCCGCCACAACATATAAAATTTTAGGTTAATACCTTCTCAATTGTATTTGGCATAAAGGAAATTGATCCAGGAAAATTTTAGCACTGCCCAAAATCTCATACAAAATACGAACTTTACCATTAAACATACTAGCATATAATATATGCTAAAAAACATATCACTGAGTAATAAGGTTGACTTTTATTTATCCCATGTTATTAATAAAAATTAAACAACTATTTATTAGAATTTAACTCAAGAAACCAGAGACTTATATTTTTCGTCAATTATATAAACGTGGATAGACAATATTCTGAGGACCGCTATTGGCTTACTAATTGAGCGCGAGAATTTCGCTGTTATTAGTATGATCTCACATACAAAACGGCCGGTATTGTATAGTCCATCACAGACTGTTTCATAATACTTAAACACACACACACACACACACACACACACACACACACACACACACACACACACACACACACACACATATATATATATATATATATATATATATATATTGGCTAGCGTTGCCCGGGAAATCGATTTTCATTTTTGCTCCCCTCCATACAGCATAGTAAGAGTAATTGAGCTAAGAAGTCGGTTTATATGACCATTCACATAAAGACTCTTCCGCTGAATCACGCACACACACACACACACACACACACACACATATATATATATATATATATATATATTAGCAATATGCACAAGCAGGGCGTAATTTATAATTTTTTACCGTATTAATCCTAACGTCTGATTATTAATTCGATTGTGATTGGAAGAAGTAGCCTTAAGTTAATCTCTAAAAATATATATTTACATCTGAAAATAGATATAAAAATGAGAAATGTCCTGACGTTGTACTAAAAACACGCAAATTAAGTGAAACTTTAATATTTTGAAACATAACCATCAGTCTTCCATAACTATTTCAATAATAATTAGTAAATAAATGTGTAAAAAATAGAAGACAATTATTACATTTTTATTAAAAAGTGCATAATTATCCGCACATTTTTCATTTATATTACAATTTCGTCATTATAAAAGAGTTAACAAAATTACCACCAAATTTGTAGACAAGTAAAAATGAGTATAACCTCAATAATATTTCATTTTGCTATTTTAAATTTTATGTAGAAATAGATTAACTTAGTCAATTGTAGGTGACGTATTTTGTTTTGATATTATTTTTTTAATTTTTATTTGCTTTCTGATAGCTAGGAAGTCAATACCAACAAAAGAATCAGCTGATTGTCTGCATTCTTCGAATTTGCTGCCCCGCCTATTACTTGTTTACGGAAAATTGAACATTTAAACGATAAGAAAGGATTGATGAAATCTAATCTAATCATTGGAAATATGCTTAACAATAAGTACTGCTTTTTAATTTAAAGCTAAATGCGCATTTAAAGTGTGAAAAGTAAATGAAATAAGTTTAGCATTTGTCCTAAAAAAGAACTAAAGGGATATTTATAAACTGCGGTTTTACATTATTATTATTATTATTATTATTATTATTATTATTATTATTATTATTATTATTATTATTATTTAAACTAGCACGGCATGTGGAGTTTTCACGCAATAAGAAATATATTTAATCAATAAATATGTTTTCATAAAGCTATTTTTCTAAATAGCACAAAAGATTCGTATTGGGGACAAAAAAACGTAATAACTCGGATGGAATATGAGTTTATTGACATTTCTATAAAAATAATGTCAATTTTATGTTAAATATAGAACTTATCTAAATGAGACACATGGGGAATTACTAATAAATACTCAGTAAGGAACATTGTGTTACATAGTCCAATACAAATTTAAATAAAATAACATTCTAAGAGAATTTTTTTTATTTATTCATTCGCTCCAGTATCTTTTGGCAAAGAATGTTCTTTTTTATTTGCCATGCTTCTTTCAAATGTTCCCTCTTTTACAGAACGTTTCACTGATAGCTTCTTTCGGTGAAGAACCATTGCACATCGAAATTACGTCGAGTTTCTTTATAGCACCATTACAACAATGATCATATATTATTATAATAATATTGGAAACTAGGCTACATCAAAGGGAAGTCACTCTCGTATACTTGTCCAAGCTATCAGATTGTCGTTTTGAAAACCAATTTTAGCAAATTTGGCCGTTTTGAAAGCAATTGGTATCAAAAATTATATTTAGCCTTTTTCAAAGCGTAAAACACAGGCTAACAAAGGGAGGCACAAGCAGAATATTATATAGATTTTTAAAGAAAATAAGTTAAGTACTTACGTCGAATGTAGTTCCCATCTGTTTTTATCCCAACGCCCTTCCGTGTAATTTAAAGCAAAACGTGTTTTATCTTTTAATACAAAATTGAATATTTTTTCGTAAATGCCCATTGAGAAGAACTAAACATGTTTAGACCTAAAGCATAAAAAGCACCCGTTAAATATTTGGCAATATTTAACAGATGGTACTTTTTTCTCATACTATATAGGAAACCGGCGTTTTTCCTTATCAATCAAGTATTCAGTGCCTTATCACCAACATAACAGAATCATTTTTAGCTGTTTGAACAACGCAGATTCAAACACACACTACTTGCAGCAAAGGGAGGACAATATAAGTTGAACTGTTAATATTCATCAAATCAATAAGACCCTGGCATTTAATGAGTTTCTCTGAACCGAAATATTCTCGCCTTAACTTAAGTTTTCTTCTTCTGTTTCGTCGTACAAGCTACATAGTATAATCTTCCCGTGTTTGTAAACCTTGTATATATTTATCTATAAATAAATGTATATATTTGTGTATGCATAAATGTATATATTCGTATAAGTTTAAACGCACATCTCACAGATATAGCGACAATAATCAAGAGAAATGTGACTTAAAATATGAAACAACTAATTCCTTTGATAAATGAGTCGATTATTGAAAAGTTTAAGATAATAAAAATATTTCATTGTGTGGCTTAGAACGTTTAAGACATATATAAATATTTTCATTGTGTGGCTTAGAACAGCATATTTTTTTTAATATTTCTAATTGTAAATAATTTAATGTGTTATTAATGTATTAAATAAAGTTTGATTTCTTTTAACTGAAGGAGCGGCGACTCAGTATTAACGACACAGACTGACAAGATGTATGTGTCAAGTTCAATCCCAATCCGCTCCAAAGAAACACTTAGGACATTCCCAACTATCATGTCATTCCTCCTGTAAGTACCCGATGCCATTCTAGAAAGAATTCTATGTAGACAGATATATAGGAAGCCAACACCAAACAGTATAATTATCCGATTCATACTAAAGTAATGAATTTGGGTTTGTATTATTATAAACATAGATTTGAAAAAGTTGTAAAAAACAAATATATAACAAATAAATGTTATCAAAGGCAAGATAAGTTACTTTTCTACCTAACTGGATAATTTTTAGTGTTTTTATTTAATGTAACATGCTTATTCAGCTCTAAAAACATACAGGGTTTACCGATGTATTATGAAATTAAATATGACGCCTGACTCTCTATTGAATACGGTAAGTTTGGGAAAATGAGTTAAAATAAGAAAAAAACTATACAATATACTGCTAGAAACTCGCTCACTATATGTTACCGTGACATAGGCTATATATTTGCTTTTTTTTATAGTAATACAAACCCATGAATTTCTCTACACTTGTAAACAAAATGATTTACGTCAGAAATTAATGTAGAATTAAAACGTCTCCTAAGTATTTTAACGTATGTATGGACGCAGGATGATATATGAAAGATTTATATTATCGAGTATTCTATCAGATCGATGTACAAATTATTGCTGGTGTCTTTTTAAGCCATTAAAGTGTATTGTTACTGCTTAAACATATCGCCATGATTAATTTATAACTTTTTATTTTTATTCATTAGAGCATTTTTTCTACAATATTTTCACTTGTGTTGACCTGAAAACGACTGTCTTTAGTCAACAAAAAGGGAGCCATCTTCGATTATGATAATGTTCCTCCTCGCTAGCGCTACTAACCAAATATTTCTTAGGAGACTTTAGTTGGGAAACCTTGTCCTGCATATTATATTATATTTATGGTTTCCCCTTTTTCTTTTTTCCCATTTTTCTTTATTTCCTTTCATTTTTTTCTTTTCTTCTTACGTCTTGCGTCTTTTCCTCTTCTTCCCTATCTTCCAATCTCTTTATAAATGTATGTAGGGATGGTAGTGGTGGAGTGGGAGTGGGCAAGAGGGCAACATAATTTGTACACTTTCTGACTACGGCAAAATCAAGCCAAATTAAAAGCAGTTTTATAACGGAATACTTCCGGTTAGATCTAAACCCTTTTTCACATAGATATTCTCAAAACTTTGTCAGATTCACATTCCCCTGCAAATTGACCCTATACGCACAAGTATGTTTAATATTTGCGGTGGCTATCACACACGCATACGGATACCGTTCTTTTCAGTCTTCTTTACATACCAATAAATCTTATTCCTTTTTCTTATTTTTAATAAAATTTGAATAGACTTGCTGATATTGACTTTATGTGACGTTGAAGACTTGATATTTTCATTGCAAACTTCTCTTTCGTATAAGCTGTATCGCCTGAAGAGGTCTCAAGTTATTAATAACTAGCTGACCAAAACATGCTCATGACTGTGTAGCAACATATTACTGCTTATGTAAAAAAAAAAAAAAGTATAACTTGCTCTAATTCAGTATTAAACTTCATTGGTTTCTTTACTTCTGGAAAATGACAACCTCGGATTATATATATATATATATATATATATATATATATATATATATATATATATATAATTATTTCAACAGCCAGACAACGTCGCAGCAAACAAAAGCCATGACAGCCCAAAACCGGAAGTCTAAATCTCGAGTTTCGCCCTCATTAAATGTTAGACATATCCGAACTCGGAATTTGATACCCGAGTCTCTTGCATGCGAAGCGAGCACTCTACCAATTGAGCAAATACGCCACACGCACAAGAAAGCCTACCAGCTGACACAGATCACGCAAACCGCGACGAAATCCGACAGTGGATTGAGCCTACCTCGTACCGAACAAAGGACGTGATCATCGCAACGAGCTATAATCCAAGCCGGCGTTTTTTACTACTCGTAAGGATACGACGCGCTACCCTAGCGAGCGATCAGCAGTAGAAACAATAGAGTGAATGTTATTTTTCCAAAGGTAAAGTAACTAAAGACTTGGGTTTCGTCCTCATTTTGTCTCATCAGTTAGAAACAACCTAACTCGGGATTTAGAATTCGAGTCTTATACTTCCGGTTTGTTGGCTGCCATGACTCTTGTGAGATGGATGTTGTCTGGCTGTGGGAATAATTATATATTCTCTCACATTCTGAATATATATATATATATATATATATATATATATTATATTTAAAATGCTTGCATATACGTATCTAATATGCATCATATATATTTTATATATACGTACGTATCTAATATATTTATATATGCATACATATATACATATATATATATATATATATATAATTATGTAATATTTAACCTTCGCATTTCTCAATATACACTTGTATATTTATAGATAAACAATATATATATATATATATATATATATATATATATATATATATATATATATATACCCGTTTTCTTGGCTGCTTTCAGAAAACAGTGCAAAATCGATTTCATAAGAAGAAAAAATTTAGTACAAGAATGACAAACAAGAATTCACTACAAAGAAAGGAAGAATTCGATCGACGCGTATTGGCATCGATTTCACTGGAGAAATCGGAGAAACAGGAGAAAAGTTGCATAAAAATGCAGAAAGAAAAGCCTGTGTCAAACGTTCGTAAAAGCCTTTGATGTCTTTACGCCATTCATACCTCTCTTTTTCTGTTCCCCCTTTTCTTTTAACCTTTTCCCCACCTTTCACGGTTATTCTTATCGTGCAATGGGCGACCCATTTTACAACCATCGAGATTTACCGTTAAAAAGCGCGGCAAATAAAAGACGTTACATTTAAGTGGGCGGAACGCGAAATGCAACAGAGGCTTTTTGGTCCGCTTAAAAAGTTATTCTGCCTGGCATCCGCTGATGGACGCCATTCGGTCTTGTTACAAGTTCACAATATTTGCTTTCATATTTATTTCGCTAAGTCCTCCATACACTTTTAGTTGCAATTTATATTATTGAAAAAGGTTCTTAAAGGCGTAAATATTTTTTCGCTTAATGTGCATGTATGTAGCGAATTATCCTCTGTCAGTCAAGCAGAGTTCGAGTATTTATTAAGCTCTAATGTACTTCTAGTTCGATCTCGAGGGTTTGTTCTTTTCATGGGCAGATCCAACTATTGAAATGTCCGTAGTCTCAGTGGGGAGGATCTCATCTTTTCTTCTCACTACCGTTATTATTTTCTTCTTCTGTTTCTTGTTCTTGTTCTTCTTTTTCTTCATAATGTATTTCTTCTTCTTTGTCTTCTTTCTTCATATTTTCATTAATATGGTTTTTCTTCTCCATCTCGTTGTTCTTTTTTTTCTTCATATTCTTTTTCGTCTTTTGTTTTATTTTTTATTAATATGTTTTTTCTTCATCTTGTTGTTGTTCTTCCTTCTTTTACTTCTTCTTTTTCTTCTTTTTCCTTTCAGTGTCACATTTTATAAACGTTAATAAGTAAGTTACATGGACAAACCAAAAAGAATTTTAATGCTCTTTGGAGCTGTATTCTTTCTCCATAGTATACATGTGTACTCATAAAACTCTGAAGCAGTAGTCAAGCATCCCCTGCCCTGTTATATGGAAATGAACAGATCCCAGTAATCAATTGAACAACGTAGATGAGTTTGAAAAGAATATTTCTTAAAAGGAAAAGGTTAGAATCGATCCAAGTATTCAAAAGTTAAAAGTGAATACATATTGCTATTTAGATATGATTTTAAGAATGTAGAACATTGTCTATTGTGTTTAGAAATAACGATACAACTGGTTTGGTTTGATATCGGACAATGTAAATTAAGGCATTTTCTTTGTTTTTACATATACATATGTATTTGACACGCCCTTGCGTGTCAAATACATATGTATATGTAAAATCCACGCGAGAATATTGTATTTATCGATCACCCACACTTCAACCCTCAGGAGGATATGACTTTTTACAATTAATTTTTTCAACTACTCTAACCCGTGGCGCAGTGGTTAGAGTAGTTGGAAAAATCAATTGTAAAGTGATATTCTCCTGAAGGTTGAAGGTTCAATCCTCACTGTGGGCGACCGAAAACTACAATTGCGAATTACTTCGAACCTCTATCCAGTCATGACTGACGGGATAAGAGCACGCTACTCATCATCATCATCATGACGGGCTCCTTGCCCGGACCAATGTGACTCTTCCTCGCCAGAGTTTCCTGTCTTCCAGCAGTTGCCTCAAATCTTCAGGTTCACAGTTGGCGTCGTGTGCTATTTGTTAGATGTACGTGGATCTAGGTCGTCCTCTGCTTGCACGTCCGTGTCGTGGAGTCCATAGCAATACATCACTCACCAATTCATGCTTGCTCCTTATACAATGACCGGCAAATCGTAGGCGTCTTTCTCTGATGGTATTAGATATGGCAGGTAGGTTGCCATAAAATTGCTGCTTCGTGGGATGATTTTGCCAAGATATATTTAATATTGTTCTTGGCATACGGGTATGTGCCGTCTAGTTTTCTTTCCAATCTTTTGGTGAGTGTCCAGGTTGTAGCACCGTAAACAAGGACAGACTCTACCACGGCCCTGAAGAACTGCCTTTTCAGTTTGTCAGCCAGTCCAGAAGTCCATACTGAATGTAACCCATCCAATGCGGTCGATGCTTTTGAGATGAGAATTCCGATATCTCTCTCTGTGGAAACTATGTTGCTGCCCAGATATGTAAACTCAGCGACTTCTTTCAGTGTTGATCCAACCAAAGCCCTGATCTCTCCCTTCACATTGAAAGTCATAAACTTTGTCTTATTCGCATTTATGTGGAGACCAATGTTATTTGTAAACTTTTCTAGCTTACGTAACAGTGTTTGCGCATCAGCAGTGTTGTTCGCGAACAAAGCAATATCGTCTGCGTAATCTGCATCAGTTATGTGTGCTGATTGATGACGTTTGTTTCTGGATTCATTTAGGGTGAAGCCTAGCATGTTGTGTATATCAACAGAAGTGCTAAGTACAAAGTCAAGACAGATAATGAAAAGAAAAGGGGCAAGAGTATCTCCTTGTAGAACCCCAGTGTGGATGTGGAAAAATTCAGTGTCCCCATCTAGGGGATCTGACCATTGTTCGAGTGTGCTCATATAGCATCATGATAGCATTAATTACTTCATTTGGAATGCCATATGTTTTTAATATGTTGGCCATTTTTCCTGTATGTACGGAGTCGAATGTTTTTCACAACAAATATCCGTCCATCTGTCTTCACCTTTTCTGTCTATCGCTATATGCTTAGAAGTAAAGGGAACTTCCACGAACAGTTTAATTCCAAGAACTGTCTATCACTGGAACAAAGTACTACGAGTAGTATATCGTCATCTGCAAGTCAAAAGAAAATAAATGATTTTAGGCTGTTCTCCGCAGCTGAAAAAAAGAAGACTGCCATCTTTCACATTTATAATCTTTTAATTCGGTAAAAATATTTGTAGGCAGGTTGTAATTACTAATAAGAATATTGACCGTGAATACGCCTATGGTTGACTTAACTAATAAGCAAAAAGTGACTTTATATGTAACAAATGTTTCATTTTGAATAGTTCTTAAACCCTTTATGCATTTGTTGTAATCTCCCGGCCGATAAATCTTTGAGATTATCTTATCATTTTCTCTATTTCAGCTTTCAAAAGTGAAAATGTAATTTATTGATTTTGGTTAGTTGGTCAACTATAGGTTAAATCGATCATCCTTAAACTTTTGCTGTTAAAAACTACTAAAGTCATTCATTAAGTAAGAACAAATATGTAATAGACAACTTTTTTTAATTGATTACATGTCCGATCCAATCCTATCTATTTTATATTTATAATAATCTGCTAAATTTACTTATGATGTGTCATGGATATATCTTTTAACTTAAGATGTTAACCCTTTTCTAATTTGCAAACAAAAGATCAAGTTACTTTTAAAAATGGATCTATTTTTTTTATTGTTATCCATATTGTTATTGGTATCTATATATTCAGCTTCTCTACTCACAGTAATTGTTTGCTTCGTAAGTTAAAGGGACTGCCATCAACATTTTCGCAGTACATAAAATACTCGAATAAAGTCAAAGTATAATCTTGCTAGTAAAACGAACGGATATCCTCAATAAGGTATCTGGAAGCTGTGACTGAGGAGAATATATATATATATATATATATACATATATATATATATATATATATTAAAGCATAGTATAATTTTGCCAAAAATTATGATTACTAATACTAATATAACTACTTATTATTACTACAGATAATAATAATAATAAGTAGTAGTATTAATTCTACTACTACTACAACTACTACTTATTATATAAATATTAATTTACTTGTCCGTACATACAGTATCACAAAAACACCATCATCACAAACATTAATGAGAAAAGAATTACCTCCCTTTATAGTTGATCTTTATCAGTTAAAAATCATTAAAACCATTTCCACCAAAAAAATAAAAATAAATAAACATGGCTGTTTACGGTTTCAAATTGCCTATTTTATTTTATAATAAAAACTAGTCATGTTGAGAGGGGGCTGTAAGTTTTTTTATCATAGTTTCTTTTTAAAATTAAAAAAAAAGTATGTGCTAGTGAATTGATATCTGTTCTTTTATAGTTTATATAAAATAATATTCAGAAAATAAAAAAATGATGTTTTGTTTTTTGAATTATTATTGAAAAAACATTCACATTTTTTAATCCATATTTTGTTTTTGCTTTAAAAGGTTCAAAAGGAAGTTGGTAAAAATATTTTAAATTCGTCGCTCTTTGCTTTACTTTATTTTAATGTTTAAAAAAAATCCAACTAATGTGGAATTTCCACGGGTTCCGCTTGTTATTATATTTATTGTAAATAGTTATGTTACAAATCTATTAGACTTAATTGCATAAAATTTTACATTAACGCGGGATATAAAACAATGAAGAATATTCAATAGTTTCACTCGTAGTCTTGGATAAAAATATGAATTCATATATGCCAACTCGACATATGGATAAAATAATAGTGATAACTGTTTTAAGCAAAGGAAAACTAAAATATAACGCTAGATTTTCTTTGCATATCCTATCAAGGTATGCCAGGAGCTCTGCACTTCTTACAATTGAACCCAAGCAATACAGTCTCACAAAAATGTGCGATTGGGATTGCGCAACTGCTGCTTTACTATGAACAAATGGGCAAACGTCTTTATAGTGGATATTCATTGCCCATCGACACTGAAAAGGAACCTCTTAATTCTTTAATAAAAATCCGTTTTCTTCTGAAACCCATTTATGCCTATAGTTTTTCTAGTTTATATAAAATTCAAATCACTTGATACTATTCAAAGTAAATTCTGAAAGTTGTATGAATATTTTGATGGTGTTCAAATACTATTTTACCTCGTTGTATATGATAATTACTAAATCCATTGACTTTATATAATAAAGACAACTCGACTTGTATGTCTCAACAATTGCTTGGATCAGATGCCCTCTAGTAAAGTGCTTTCAATAGTCGGAGAGAAAGTTTAGCGAATACAAGTAATTTGATCATTAAAAGATGTCTGACGCGTAGTTCATAAGAATACACGACGGCGTCAAAAGCTTTACACATGTGGCGTATTTTCACCATTTCTCACTGTTTAATTGTTCTTACAACTCCAGTATCTTCTAATTAAAACACAACCTTGGTGTAAACGCAGCGATATATTTTGGGCATTTTACAGCATGCACACATACACATACACTATATATATATATATATATATATATATATATATATATGTGTGTGTGTGTGTGTGTGTGTATGTATGTATGTATGCATGTATGTGTGTGTGCGTGCTGTAAAATGCAAAAAGTATATCGCTGCGTTTATACTAAGGTTGTCGCTAGATTCAGCCACTCTGATGAGTCGTAAACGCGAAACACGTGTCAGTGGATAATTATATTTTAAAAATATTATATATATATATATATATATATATATCATGCAGTCCATTTAGGTTATTTGGAATTGCTCAAGAGGGGAGCTCTTCATCACCATCAGGAAAGGGTTATATTATGCTCAAAATCAGGGACTGATGACCAATGCATTCAAGACGATGGCAGGTCTCCGTAATGACAACAAATGCAGGTTCGGCCACACAGAATTGAAAAGTGTAAGTCATTTGGTATCAAAGCGCAAGGTTCCTTTGGGGGGCAGCTACTACACAGCAAGAGATGATGGAGTATGTAAGTATCTCCACTGGACCATCTGTAAAAAATTAAACATCCAGTATAGCAGCAAATCCTGGGAAACCTAACCTGAAAGAACAGTTGGAAATGACTTATATACCATATACTACGACCACATAATTCTTACAGCAACCTACCCGACAAACAAAAATAAAAACTACGTGCATTCAGAATTTGTAGTCCAGAATATCTGGACGAAGAATTCAAATACCTCACAAACAGTTTCCAGGAGAAATAAACAAAAATCATATACACCAGACATTTCTCTCATAAACAGACATATTTTGTCCCCCCCCACACACACACAAACCAATAATATAATAATTTGCAACACACTAAAAAAACTAGGAATTCCAATCGTACAAACCTTTACAAACTATAAGATAAATATTAAAAATCAGAAAAAATCTATCAAACAAACCAGTTTCAAACTGTTCCTTGCCAAAATTGCCATCATAGATACGTTAGTGAAACTTGGCGTAAATTAGAAAAAAATCTCAATGAACATAAAAGAGATATAAGAAATAGCAATTCTACAGATTCATTATTCTCTTACTAATTGCAGCATAATTATACATTTTACTTCAAACAAGCAAAAATAATTAAATTTATTTAAAAAAAAAACTGCGCCGAAGACTTCTTGAATCAGCGCTTATCGCAAATTCAAACACAATTAAACAACGTGAAGGTTTCTGTAATGTAGCGCTATAAATGAGTAAACTTCTATTAAAATTTTACCCTTTCACACCATAGACACCCATCTAATAATTAATACATTTATTTTACTAAATAGCGGTATCTTAGTTAATGGTTTTTAGCGAGAGAATTTTTTTTTACATAGGCATCACAACTTATCAAGGCCAAGAGACCACTCGAGGATAAGGGTTAAAGAGTGTACAGTAGAAATTGGACAATATAGTAACCGTTAGTAATAGAGATTCGGTAAATTTGTTAACTTATATGGAACGGCTCATCAAAAACTTGTTTACGTTAGACTTGAAGACAACCATATTGTAGTCAGCTGTAAAGCAGAAAAACGGAAGACAATTCCATAGGTGTGCAGTTCTAAGAAAGAAGATTTGCTCATAGAATCTAAGCTTAGGTTTAGGCACAGATAAAGAATGGGGGAAACTAGTGATAGTGTTTTCTGCTAGACGGGTGTTTCTCGAGAAAGTTTGGCGAGGGGGACCATAGAATGGAGCTCAGCCAAGTACCTGCCATGAAAATAACGATAAAGCAGAGACAAAATCACAACATCTCTTCTGTGAAGTATTATTATTTGAAGTATTCTATTTAAAATTGTTATTCCATAAACTTTAAACAACAATTATATTGATAATATATTTAATTTAACTTATTTTTTAATCAATATTTTCACCAGCGGCTTTTTTAAAAACTTTTTTTAGAGTTATTTGCCCCTAGATGCTATCCATAAAAAAACGTTTACCAAATATCATTTGGTAATTTCATTAAGTTTCTAGCTGGAAAAATGATTCCGTGTGGATAGAAAAAATGTTTACTTTTTATTTTTTTTTGTTTTAAATATTAAAAAAAAAACACTTAAGAAAAAAACTGAAAAAATTTAATTTTTTTGTTTTATTTTATTCCTTACGGCAATACAGAAATCGGTACATTTTTACCGCGTAATTCAGTATTCGTTTAATACCTAAAAAAATAAAGATCTACTGCTCCCCTCTAAATTCCACAATTTACGCTTTTTTTTCTTTTTTCGCGTTAATTTCATCGATTACAAACTTAATTTTCAAAGTAGAAAGGTAACTTTATACGACGTGACTCAGCGGCATTTTATCCTTTAAAAAAAATGGAGATCTACTTTTTTTCAGCCTTTATAAATATGAGAAGACATTAAAAAAAATAACATGTTAGAGTGGAGGATCACTTTTCTATATAAATTTAACGTAAAATGAGCATCCGCTTTTTGCCCACCAAGCGTACAACGAGACATGTCAGCTCTAGCATTTTTTCCAAGTTTTGAAGGGGACGGCAAGATCTGACAAATTCAATTTGTTTTTTTCTTGTAGTAGGGGGGTATTACATTGGAAACATAAAATAACGATAAATTTAATTATTTTTTATGAGACCATTCTCTACTTTCACCTAACAATTTATTAAACAAAACAAGACCCAAAATATCATAAAACGACAAATAAAAAGCAAATTGAAAAGCCCCCCTTCCCCATAAAAAGCAAATCTTAAATTTCCTTTATTTACAAAAAAAGCCAGTAAAGAAAGTGCCCTTATAAAAAAATAAAGGTAAATGTGTAGTTTAGCGGCGTAAATTATTTTACAGCCAAAAATTTATAAAAACTATTTATTTTTATATAAAGGCTGAAATAAAACAAAAAGAAATAATTTTTACGTTTTTTAATCATTTTTTATTAGACTAAATGTGCACGCCTTACACGTTTAAAATGTGGCCTTTTTTAGGTTTAGCAGATTGGCATTTTTAAGGCCAATTTGGCCTTTTTTACGCTTTTTCATTACAAAAAAATATGGCGGCCAAAAACATAGTTCATGAGGAAGCTTTATATACATATATACATACATACATACATGTATATATATATATATATATATATATATATATATATATATATATATATATATATATATATATATATATGGGGATCTTTCTTTATCTATGTGTTTTGATTTCTTTTTGCATATTTATTCTATTTATCACTATTGTGTACTCTCTATTAAGGTTTGTATATATATATATATATATATATATATATATGGCAAGGGTACCGGACGTTGCCTGGGTTCACATATGAAGTTCCGCTGTAAACACTCCTGCTATACTAATCATTTTCATCATGGATAACATAGATACCCCCACAACAATTTCAAAAATAAAAGAACGGATAAAAACATAAAAATGTAATCGCCCCCCCCCTCAAAATATCTGATACCCTCTCCACTAGGTGTATCAGAATTTTGGGGGAATTTTTGACACCCCTAACACGAAACTGCGAATAAAAAAAAACTCGTAACATCTCTTAAAAGTGGGTTGTTTATTTTCTTTATGGATTATACTCCCAAAATAAACTATTAAAGTTGTATAAAAAGTAATAGAAACATTATTTTTTTATTTAAAAAACAGTAATGAAATTGATTGAATTTTACGAGTTCAGTATTTTTCAATTTTTAAACTTTAAAAATCTATCAAAATTTTTCTATTTATTCTGTTTTTACGATATTTTCAGGGTCAATGTGAAATTTTATGATCTTTCCAATATAATATTTACACAATTTTTTTCTTTTTAAATTAACGCTCCCCATCCCATTTTAAAATGTCTGTTAAAAAGTAAATGATTAATTTACTCACCAAAGTTGTATATATCACAAATTGAAGATAAAAGATCAATAAATAATATATTCTAATTTAAAACAAAAAAAAGTGTTTTTTAGAAATTTACCTGTAAAGTCCGAAGTTTAAAACCTTTTTTTTTTTTAAACCACGTTGTTTGTTTTTTGTTTTTTTTTTAAATGAAACATTGATCCTTGCTCCTTTAATTGAAAAAACATTGGGGTTTGAATTACATTTTTCGAGTAGTTATAAGCTTGGAAAAACAGGGGGTCGAATTAATTCAAGTCCCCCATTTTGAAATGTCTCTTAAAAAGTAAATAATTATTTTACTCACCAAAGTTTTATATATCACAAATTGAAGATAAAGGATCAATAAATAGTATATTCAAATTTAAAACAAAAAAGTTTTTTTTAGAAATTTAACTGTAAAGACCGAAGTTTAAAACCTTTTTTTTTTAAATCACGTTGTTTTTTTTTTAATGAAACCTTGGTACTTGCTCCTTTAATTGAAAAAAAATAATGTTTGAATTACATTTTTCGAGTAGTTATAAGCTATAAAAGACAGGTGGTCGAATTATTCAATATTTTTCACGCATTCGTGAGATCAGTTTCTGACACACCTACCTCTCCACCAGATATTTTGGAAGGATCACTGTCCCAAGAAAACTCACGATTTTGTGAACCTAAAAATAACGTTTATAAACATTAATGCTCGCGTTCTTTTTTATTTGGGTAAATGTGTAGTTTAGCGGCTTTAATTATTTGCCAGACAAAAAATTTAAAAAATATTTATTTTTATATAAAACCCATTGTTAGACCCAAAGGCTGAAATAAAACTAGAAAAAAATAATTTTTATTATTTTTTCATCATTTATATTTATTATTCGAGGCCGCTATATTGATTTTAAAATTTGGCCTTTCTAAGGTTTGGCAGACTAATCTTTTTAAGCTCTTTCATCAACTATGTTTTTAGCCGCCGTATTTTTTTTTGTTGCAATAATAGAGCGTAAAAAAAGGCCAAATTTGGCCTTAAAAAGGCCAATCTTTTAAACCTAAAATAGGACAAATTTCAAATTCGTAAGGCATGCACATTTACAAATGATAAAAAGCATAAATTTTTTTTTTTTTTTTTTTGCTTTATTACAGCCTTTTTGATTTTTAGTTTACTGGATGATGAAATAACTCGTTTCACATATTTCTTCTTCAGTCAAAGGTTTTCCACGTCAATCTCGGTGTTTTAAATGTTCAACCCTTCACTATTTAACAATACAACTTTCGCAATATTCAGTTATTTCATTAAGCTGTGTTTATTGTATGTCTATACGCATTAGTGCTATGAATAAGATTATTATTATTACGAGCAAAAATGTGCAACAGGAGGTAAGTGTTATGTTTATTGTTGACGTGTTCTACCCATCCCCAAAAGGGGGTAAGGATTGGGAATCTGGTCTTATAAAAACATACTACACTACTCCTCTCAAATGAGGAAATATAATGCCTATGAAAATTACTCCTTGATAAACGAGAATATATTCCATTACTCAACTAAAGGAGGCGGTAATGCATTGGAAAATGGTCTCATAACATAGTGGATATTACATTATTTCTTTTGAACAGAATTGATAGTATACTAACTCCAAATAAATGAAAGGTGGTGGTAGTGTCTGGGAAATATTATCTTAAGGAATGGACATATACTACACTACACGTCCTCAAAGGAGAACATAATGCCTGGTGTTATGTTTTATGACAAAAGAACATATAGGAAACTACTTCCGAAATGAGGAGATTACGACAGGAGATTATAACAACGTAAGACATACTACAGTGTACTCCCTGAACTGAACATTAGAATATGGTCCATTAGCTTGAAATAGTAAACTGAATTAAAAATAAAAAAGGAAAACACTATTTGACAGCACGATAATTAATAGAAGTAGTAGTATATTTTTGTCTTCAGGCAGACGGACAGATGCCAAATCTCCATTATTAATAGATATGCCATAATATCTGTAAAAGATGAATATTTTTTCAAGTACGACATATCTCCATTGTAACTGTAATTTCTATTTTAAAATAGAATTGAGCTGCTGCGTGCACAAAAATCAAAGCGAAAAATACTTTATTTTAAGCTGAGTACATTTTAAAGGTGAAAAATAGATTTTTACTCCATTAATATAGATCATTTATTTTTACATTCTTCAATTGTGCATATCTACCGCTTCTGATATAGACTTTGCAGCTCACAGTTTAATGTATTTCATTTCGTATAGTTTCTCGGCAGAAAACACGATCTGCAATAAAACTGACGACTACCTTAGTTCCTCCACCTCTCAACCCTTCAACCACAGCCAACTTTTCTCGGCTAATCAATAAAGGGTACATCTTGTATCTAACAGATTGTTTCCTTTTCAGACAATCTGCTCTATCTTCCCTCCTATTTTTACGCGAAAAGATTTTATTTATTGGCCAATCATCTTAAACTAAAGACGTCACCAGACATTTCTTACTTTTCGGTCTATTGACCTTAGATTTAAATATGGATCGCAATTATTGAGATAATAAAAAGAACAAATAATATATTTTTGGCTCAATATAAACTTTTTCGGTACAGCATCAGTGGCGCATAAATTATCATTGAACTTGAATTATTTTACATTTTTACAGGCAACCTCATTTTTAGTTATATTTCGAAAGTTTTCCTTCTTTTGACAAAATAGATGTGTCATAATTGAACCGTGCTCATTTGTGTCGATTAGTATATTTATATAGCTTTCACATCTGGACACTTTTATTCGAATTTCTTTGCAAAATAAAACTTGTTATTGTGTTTTGATGACCTCTTATTGTAATTTTTGCAGTAACAAATTTAACGTCTACGTATGTATAAATTTTTTGATTTTCTAATAAAATCAATAGGAATTTGATTCGAATAAACGTAGTATATCACACAAGTAAGCACTATGCCTAATTTATAGAACAACTTTTAAGTGAATTTCGATTTCATTTATCAACATAGACTTCGTCCATGATGGTACACTAATTAAAATGGTTCTGTAACAATTCGATGCCTGTTTTATAGAAAGTATAAGCTGCGAGCATATTTACAATATAGAATGGATGAGTAAGTAGATTGAGCTGCAATTAACGTAATTTTGCTATCGTTGTGATCGATCCGTGACACAGTGCATTGTCGTGGTGAAACAGCTCGTTATTTTTTTTCAGTGGCTTACTGTTTTCGTCGATTTCCTTCTTTGCTAACACGCCAATACTGCAATATCATATTCTTTATTGAGGATTCCATTTTTTTCCTAAGGTAATTCATAAAAATACATTGTGTTTCTCAAAATGCGAAAGCGAATACATTGCCTTCTTATGTTCGCTTTTGACGGATTGACATAATGCCATTCATTCAGTTGACTGCTGATTTGAATTCGGTATATAATGGCTAGCTTATATTTCATTTGTTATCACATATTGACGTTGAGTTGAAAAATTTACAAACAACGCCCCTAATTGTCGACATGTTGTTATCTTTGATCAAGGGTGGACAAACACGCAACTTTTTAACATAACTTTCTAATTAGGAAAACTTAATGCAAAATGATAAATAGATTCTCCTCGAGTGTCTTCGGCTCCTTTGTTATTTAAGACAACTTCAATTAAAAATTAGCCAATACGTGTTTGTAGACTTTTTATGTTTTCCTGAATAACCGCCGAATTTGAGCGACTTGGGCGTTCAACATCATTTATGTTCGTGCAGTCGCGTAGGAATTCATCGTTGTTTCAAGCAGATTAGTGTCCAAATAACATTTACAAAGCAATTGCTTCTTGTAATTGTCTGTATTTTTTAGATGAGGTGTTTTCATTTATTGAGATTGTCGGACTGACTTCCTCATCTTGGTTGTTATAGTCACAACGTTTCGGCCGTTTTGCCATCCGGCCTTCATCAGGTGTTTTGTATCGAACTGGGGAACCGTTTGTTAGGAGTCTCGAACCCTACCCTTTATTATTATTACGGGGGTACCGTGTTCGGACTCCAGCTAGGCTCTGGGACATAGTTGCTGATTCTCTGTTTTGAATGTTACTTTTCACTGCCTTCGTTCTGGATTGAACTCAGTACCTTTTGGTAACTGTAAACTTTGATACAACTTCTAGGACCACTCGGCCATATGTCACTAAGACAATTCTTAGTTGGTTTTTATTAATGTAAAACCTATGTTGTTATTCAAGGATTTCTATCTCTATTAGAGGTGTCCAAATTGCATTCAGCTCTACGCTTGGTTTGCTCAGTAGGTTGTTATGTCCGAGCATGTGAGCTGTTTCTTTAAGTTTTCTCACTTTCCAGTGGGTCTCTCTGTTTATTATTTTTACTTCATCCCATAGGAGGCGATGGTCCCCCCCTCTCCATCCAGACATGGTTGGCTATACCCGATTTTTCCGTCTCCCCTTTAGTTACCGCTTTTTGATGTTCTTTAACCCTTACTTTGAGGGGGCGGCATGTTTCACCCTTGTAAACCTTTCTGCAACTGCATGGGATGGAGTATATGCAGTTCTTGGTCATGTTCTCCTCCATGCGGGGCTTCACTCGTACCAGGTGTCGCCTGAGTGTTGACTCGCTCATGAATACCGTCCTGATGTTGTAGGGGGCACATATTCTTTGAATCTTTTCGGAGACGCCTCCTATGTATGGTAGGCAGACCGTTGGTAGTTTTGGGGGTTCATTCTTCTCTCTTATACTATTAACACGTCTGGTGGATAATATGCTATCGGGGTAGTTGTTACGACGGAGGGTATTCTTCAACCTGACCATTTCTTGGTGGTATGTAATGGTGTCGCTACTTATTGTCTCTGCTCGATGTTGTAGGCAGCGTGCGATTCCATGTTTGATACTGTATGGGTGATGGGAGTTGAAGTTAAGGTATTGTCTGGTGAAGGTGGGCTTGCGATATACGGATGTCTTAAACTGCTTCTTATCAGAAATAAACACAAAAAATAAAGATTTTTCCACTGTTTTGAAAATTTGCGATTGTAGCTATAATGAAATAACTGTAACGTGTAAGATAATAATAAGAGTGCGCTCAAATTTTGCCATTAAGAGTTTTGCGCTTTATAAACAACAAATTAGATATTTTATTGCTAGCGTCATCTATATATGAAGTCCGTGACATATTGAATGATATGCTAATGATTATAGAAGAATATATAATTTTTACTTCTAAAATTTTACCTATGTAGATTAATTCAGTATTTCATATGCACCAATGTTACCATCGTTATATAGAACATGTATTACTTCTAAAACTTTTATATGTCTACCTCTGAGATATCATGAATAAGTTACTCCACTTAAAATATAGTGGTTAACGAAAGGAATGTACTCCACTGTTTCTGAAATAAATCAACATCAATTCCACCCATGTGTTTTATATAAATTAGTCTCTTTCTAGTTAGAACACCGAAGCCCTCGGATATGGTGCGACCAGCTGCTATTTCGACATTCTTTTTTACAAACCCTTGTAGCAGTTGTCTTCAAGCTCTCTCTTCTGGTGTAGACTGCAAGTTTCTGATAAATACCAACACAGTAAGTCATATTAACTTATATATGCAACTCTATTTCTCGATATAAGGAACATGTTTGTCTTTCTGTTGTATTATTTATGTATTTGTTCACTTGATGCTTAGCCCGTTTTCGTCCTGTATAACATTGCATGAAAGAAGCGTTTGATGTTCCATGTCTCCTTTTTCACGTTTGTCTTCAACAAATTATCATATATATTAAGGTTATATATATATATATATATATATATATATATATATATATATATATATATATATATATATATATATATACTAGCTGTACCCGGCCACGCGTTGCTGTGGCTCAGTTTGTTAAAATGGAACACATGTGAAATAGAGAAAAGTTTGATTCTTTTTTTCAAGAGAATGTACAAATTATTTTTTTAACAGATGTTAAGAAAATAAACAGAAAAATACTTCCATCATTAATTATGCAAAAAAATAAATAAAATGTTGATTTAGTGTTTCAATATGCTTATAAATTACGAATGCACTGTTTTACGGTTGTTGTAAAAATGGAACGGAAACTTAAATTTCGCTTCATTTTAATCTTTCTTAATTTTTTAATTGTGCCTCCCCAAACGGATATAATCAAAACAGTAACATTCAACAATTGTACTTTATGTATATAAAACACAAAATATTTATTTAAAAAAAAATTTTAAAAAAAAGTTAATAAATAATTCCATTTTTAAACGAAAAAGTCAGTTTACCTAACTTACTGTATTAATGCTATTTTTTTAAGCAAGAAAAGAAAGGTAAATATCCAGATACGCTACTACAGAACACCGACCACTCTAATTTGTTTTTTATAAGTAATTGAGGTCGCTGACAATGAATCTGATAGTCAAACTTGGGGCAAATTTACCGTTTGCATGGTATTTACCCCTGAACCTACGAACTTCTTTCCACTATTTTGCAGCTTCCGTTTATGCTACGCGTATGCACGCTGTAGCATAAACGACGGCTTCACCAAGCAAACTACGTTGGGGGGGATTTTTTTTCCAGGACATAGAATATTCTAATTTTCAAAAATACATTATAGCGCTTTTTGGGCGGAAAATTTAAAATTAGCTGAAAAAGAAATAAAATAAGAAAAGGAAAGCACACCAAGTTGGAGTAGGGGGGAGTAATTTATCTGTTTTTTTTTTTGTTTTTTTTTACCTGGAACATCGAATTTTCAAATTTTCCGTAAGTAACGCACCGACATTTACCAATTAGAACACCATTTAACATTTTCCGAAGATTTTACTTTGTACATTGAGGGCGCGAGCGGGGGGGAGTTGTAATGTTGGGGCGCGCGCCCCAACATCACATTCCCCCCCAAACAAATTAGAGTGGTCGGTGTTCTGTAGTAGCGTATCTGGATATTTACCAAAAAAAAATTTAGGTTTTGCTATAAATTCCTAAACTCATTTCACCCTAAATAATTTAGGTGACTGAAATAGGAATCTAATTGAATCTTTAATTTCCTGAATAGTATGCTAGAATTCATTTTTCTTCGAGTTATATCGAATACATTAATACGGACTTTAGGGGCTTTTTTCGTAATGTTACTGTAAAAATTATTTTTTATTGTTACAAATTACGATGCTTTAAAAAAGCAAAAATAAATTCTTGCGTTTTTTATTTACTACTGAAAACCATAACTTTAGTGAAGTTATTTTTTGTTTAAACAAAATAAAACATTTTCACTAAGAGTTAAGTAAAAATAATTAGTTCATTATATTCTGCGATCATTATTTGAAAAATACTGCAATTTTCATTAAAATTGGTTAATTTCCTGATTTTTGGTGAATTTTTAACTAAAGGGAGGAGTCAAATTGTGTATACACTTTGAGCGTCGGCATTTATTTTGCGACCACGTGTGGTTAATTTAAATTAAAGTTCAATCACATGGTTACATTATCAATAATCATGTAATTAAACCCATTGAAAAGTTACCGATATTGTAAACACATTCTGTTTACATTAAGCCTGTGGTATTTTTTTAGTGATGCAATGTCGTCAACTGAGATTTAAAAAAAAAACCGCGAGCTCAGGAGAAAGAAATGTTCAGAAAATCGCTAGATTTTTAACTTATCGTCTGAAATTTTCAAAAATCGCTAATTTCCCCGCCCTCAATAAAAACTCCATAATGTTCCGTGTTTTCTCACTATGGGGTTGTATTACTGTACACATAGATTCGAAAAAGTTGTGAAAAAAGGCAAGATAAGTTACTTTTCTACCTAACTGGATATATTTTTCGTATTTTTATTCAATGTAACATGTTTATTCGGCTCGAAAACCATACAGTGTTTACCGATGTATTGGAACATTCAAGATGAAATCTGGTTCTCTCTTTAACACGGTAAGTTTGGGAAAAGGTGTTATAAATAAAAAAACGGATAAAATACTGCTAAAAACTCGCTCAATACATGTTACTGTGACATAGGTTGACATATATTCGGCGGGTTTTTAATAGTATTTTGTATAGTTTTTATTTATAACACCTGTTTTCCAAACTTACGGTGTTAAAGAGGGTGTGAGACGCCATCTTGAATTTTCAAATACATCGGTAAACACTGTATGTTTTTCGAGCTGAATAAATATGTTACATTGAATAAAAACACGAAAAATATATCCAGTTTGGCAGAAAAGTAATTATCTTGCCTTTGATAACATTTATTTGTTATATATTTGTTTTTTGACAACTTTTTCGAATCTATGTGTACAGTAATACAAACCCCTTCGGAGGTTGGAATGCACCCCCCACCCAAAATGTACTTGGAAAAATCGATTTTATAGTGAGATTTAAGAATGGTTAGTCGAAAAAAAAGGTGAAAAACAAAACAAATAATCAATAAATAATTGTTACCAAAGGCAATAAATGCTACTTTTTTTTACTTACATGAATGACTTTATTTTATGTTTTAAAGTATTTTCAATCGCTTTTCGGGTTTTCTTTATTTTTTAATAATCTAATGCGGGTGTGTGGGTGCCAAATATCTCCAGATTTTCTAGAATTCCCCGCTAGATTGCAAACGAAATCTCCAAATTGAAAACCGCTAAATTGTAACACTGGTCACGTGACAGGAAGCGGTAATAAATAATTGTCCCTAAATAAAAAAATGGCCCCTCGGTAAAAAGAAAAACACCTATTTATCATAGAAAAATTAAGTATAATGTTATAATTAAAAAGAAATATATAAAAACACACATGGATATAGTAAACATATTATACCAAAACGTGGAAGCCATCCGTCCAGTGGTTTTTTTAGACAATTAATTCCGAACGAACCAACAGTTACATTTATTTATATATATATATATGTGTGTGTGTGTGTGTGTGTTTGTGTGTGTGTGCGTATTTTTATGTGTATATGTATGTATATATGTGTGTTTGTATTTGTATATGTGCGTATATATGTGCATGTATATGTGTATGTATGTGTTAAATATTATGTATGTATATATGTATATAGATATATGTATGTGTATATATGTATGTGTGCATGTATGTATATATATATGTATGTTTACCAATGGCCGTCTTCAGTGTCATGTCTACTTGAGAATGTGAATTTGCCGGTAGTACTAACAAAAAGTCATTTTTGGGCTCAATATATATATATATATATATATATATATATATATAGTCTTTGAAGTTTTTAACCTTTAAAACTATACAAAAAATATTTTTTATCATTCGTTAGAAAACCATCTAGTCAGTAAGTCATTTAATCACCTGTAAGCACTGCATCAACTCGCTCTTGAATTTACTATAATACCAATAATTTATTTTTCAAGGGATCATCAGTTGTTTACCATGAAACACTGTTTCGGGGATATATATATATATATATATATATACATATATATACAACATGAATAAACGTGCATATATGAAAATCTATTTAAATTTAAGGAGAGCAGAACGTGGAACAAAAGTTTACTTTCAGAAGCCGCGTAACTCTTGTTTCCCTTCTTTTGTTTTTAGTATTTACATTGCATAAACGATCTTTACGACAAATGGGGAGGAATCGCTCTTTTCTGTGTCGGTATCTATCAATCTAACATTTATCGTTGGTCAGTTTTCAACTTAGAAGTAATATTTTAGCAATTTATACCAAGTAACTTCATACCTTCTCTGAAACTATTTTCGCCATAAGATCCAACAGGTTCTTTTTTGTCTCTTTTCTTTGATTCTCGTGTTATTCCTCAAGAGAACAGATTGAAAATAGCGCTGTGGGTTGGAAAGTTATCCAAAACACGAGGCCACTAAAAACATTAAAGATAGCCTTACAGGTTGATATAAAAAACCTATAAAAATGGGGGAAGTGGTGGCTGGTTACTTTTAATGCATCTAAAATCAAGCTTATATCTTTACATCAGCAACGCTCTGATCCCCATCTGGCATCAATTGAAATGGATCGCTCTCGTCTTCGGGGGGCTCCATGTTTTGACAAGCTTCTGGGTTTGACCTTTACTCCTGATCTGAAATGGAACACGTACATCAAATCTGTTGCCAATATCGCTGGAAAAATTGTGGATCCTTCTAGCGATCCAGTAGATATGTCACTGCTGATGCAAATCTCTCTCTATATAAAAATCAAGTACGTCCAAGGATTGAGTACTGCTGCCATATCTGGGCAGGACCTGCTAAAAACACGTATCCTGCCTTGACAGAGTACAAAATAGACTTCGTAGCTTAGTGGGGGATGCCCTTTTCTCTTCCCTGCAACCTCTTTCCAACAGAAGAGATATAGCAAGCCTCTTTTTGTTTTATCGGTATTTCCTTGGCAAATGCTCCTCTGGGCTCGAATCTCTGGTTTCTCCACGCCAATCTTTCACAAAAAACACCTGTCTAGCTGAACCCACTATCAATAATTTCCCCACTCTTTATCTGTGCCTAAATCAAAACGTAGATTTCATGAACAAAGCTTCTTTCTTAGAACTGCACACCTGTGGAACTCTCTTCCATTTGTCTGTTTCCCACCTTACTACAACTTGGATGTCTTCAAGTCCAACATAAACAAATTCCTGATAAACCGCTCCCTTACGTAATCCAATTTATCAAATCTCCAATACTAACGATTACTACGATATTATCCCATTGATTACTGTACATGCAATAACCCTTATCCTCGAGTGGCCTCCAGACCTTGATAAGTGGTGACTCCTATGTAAAACAAGACTCAAAACGGGTGAATGATTTTGAAATTCTGAATGGACTTAGCGCTACTCAAATCTGATTATAAAAATACGATGTTACGAACGGGGTTTTCTGTAAATAGACTTGCACTGATTTCCACCAAACGCAAATTGCAAAATAACATTTTGCATTATAATTAAGAAGAAAAATATCAAGGTATTTCCGTAATGAGATCTTTTAAAATGCTCAACTGATATTTAAGTTTAAAACAAACCAACCTCAACTTGTAATCAAAATTACTTTAAGGAATGTACATTTTTAAGTAAATAACTATTCTAAAGAATCTTGTGTTTATCACAGAATCTAACAATTTCTACAACCTATCATGATTGATATGCCGTAACATTAAACTAAAGAAAATATGAATAACTATTTAAAGCATCTTGAAGCACAAATATGTTTACTCGAATGACTGAACTCGGCATGAAATCACCCGAAAAGAGTTAATTTGCTGTAAAACAAATGCGCAAACAAATATTAAAGGCGAATCGAATGGTAAAATTAAGAAGGATGGAAAGATTTGCAACCATTTGAAATTATCCCCCCCCAAAAAAAAAGGAGTTGAAAAGAGTAGGGAATCCGAAAGTAAATATTGGTGTCAGTTGTAGAAACAGCAAGGAAAATTTGAATAAACGGACTATATTATTAATTTACATATGAATTAATAAACATTTGTTTTTATCATAATAGAGTAAAAATGTGTTGGCTGGTTGGTTGTGTTTGTTTTACGGCATATCAACCCTTTTCGAGTCATTTAATACCGAATCCAGTGATTTTGAAGAAAACTTTTTAATAGAATATATATATATATATATATATATATATATATATTAAGTCGGTTTCTATTTAATCCATAGTTGGGACCCTAGCAGGTACTACCACAGAGTGAACCTGGGTGAAATGGCAATAAAGGGTGGTTCCACACTCCCCCAAACCCGCAAGCTGGGGCCTCACCATCGGATATAGTTTTAGGTTATATCCAGGATCATAAGAATGTGTCCTACATATGTTGCTCCGTTATTTGCCCATTGTGCGATTAGCTCCTTCAACAAATATACATGGCCTTACTCTTTTTCCCCAAAAGGACCTACCCTATTTCACGTGTCTCCAGTCTCGAATCTCATAAAGTCGTTTTTATCTGTTTTAATTTGTTTTTGCTACATTCTACATCCAATTTATTATTTTGGATCGTTTGCCTTTTGATAATAATTGCTCAGTTGTGGCTGCTATATCCTGCAGTACTGACAATGCATTGCTACTTCATCCATCAAGCGCCACTTTTGTTTGGTTTCCCCTTTAATTACACAAATCTGACTGGTGAAATCTGTTTAACTCTTCTTTGTCTCATGACTTGTCCCAAATTGTCACTTTTCCTTACAATCTTTCCTAATAATGACCGTCAACAACCATCCATACTTGGTCTTTTTAACACCTCTATTAATGAATCTTTTTTCTGTTTCTCTCCTCCATTAAGTTCTTCTGATTATGCTGTTGTTGATGTTAATATTGCTTTTTCTGTAAAGTCTTCAATTACTCGTCCCTCCCATAGAATGGCCGCTTTACTACCAGAGGACTGATTGGGACGGTCTTCGTAGCTTCCTATGTAACGTTCTATGAGGTCTTATTTTTGGCATGTCTCCGAATACGGCTAAAGGGGGTTACTGACTGGCTTCTTGTTGTAATTGACACCTTTATTCTTCATCGTAAGTTTTGATCTAAACCTCACCCCTTGGTTTTCATCGGTCTGTGCTTTTGTCATTGTCCATCGGAATTACTACTTTAAACAGTATCGTCAGTATGGGTCTAAGGCAGTGCTACAGAAGAGCTAGAAATGTCTAAAGAGAAACATGTTTGAGGCTAAATCTAGCTACTCCCAAAGGATTCGTGACCATCTCATCTCAAAAGGTTTATTCTCATGATATTTAGAGAATCTAAAATAGCGTGATTAATGGTGACAAGTCTTCTATTTCATCTTCTAACGATACGACTGATCTATTTATGGCCATTTTGCTGACCATTCTTATATTGATAATCCCGGTGATTTTTGTCCTGATTTTACTTTGAAAACTTATGAGTTTCTTGGTTCTAAAAGGATCACTCCAAAGGTTGTTCCATTCTGATCTGGACAAATCTAAGTCTTCTGGTCCTGATTCAATTCCTGGTCTTGTGGAGGCGTAAGAAACTTTTTAAAATGACAGAAAGAACTTACTTCACGAGTAGGAGAAAAAGCAATGAATCTAATATAGTCACTCCAAGAAAGATTTGATGTTCTCAAACGTCGTGCTCTTGAACTTTCTCTTACCCTCTCAAAGTTATTAAATCTGTTTATCAAAATGACGTTTCCCTTCTTATCTGGCCCTATCATTAAAAATGCGATTGATCGGTCCGACCAAACTAAGTGTCGTTCTGTTAATCTTCTCTCTCGCATATTAGCAATGTCAACGGAAAAATTGTTGATTTTTGGAAAACCTGAACTTTTATTTCAGTTATGTTTAGTTTAGCATTCATGGTTTTCGTTCAACTGCTGATCTTTTTAATACTGTCATCGAGCGAATCTGTCGGTGTATGAATACTTCAGGACAGTGTAAGACCATTGATTTGGACATTTCAAACGAGTTCCATAGAGCTATGCATTATGGTCTTCTAGATAAACGTCAGAGTTATGGTATTAGTGGTGAGGTTCTTGATATCATTTGGTTTATTCTTTCTGATCGAAAATTGCGAGCAACCCTGGGTGATGTTTCTGCGTTGTTTTCTTCTATCAATGCTGGTATTCCTCATGGTTAATTCTAGGCTCGACTCTTTCCTCTTATTATCACTGATTTTCCAGAGAATATTTTAAGAAAATTGACATCTCTATTTTCGTGTTGCTACTCGCATATCTCCCTCGGATTAGTTAAAATATACAGTTGGTCTAGAAGTGAAACTTAAGTTCAGTTATAGATTGGGTATAGATAATTGCTTGTTTCATATAATCTTTTTAAGGCCAGTCTTTGTCTTTCAATCATAGGTGTGTTACTTTTTCCCCCTGCGATTCCTATGGATAGTCCTGCTTTTGAGGATAAATCGACTCTGAAAGTTCATAGTATTCATTTCATATCAAATCTTTCTAAGAGAGCATATATTTGATTCAATCGCTCTTTCTGTTGTTCGTAAAGTAGGTTCACTATATCGTTCTAAAAAGTTTCTTACACCTGAGGCTATTCACTATCTCTACAAACCTATTATCAGACCAGGTATGGAGTAGTGTTCTAATATTTTGGCTGATAAATCTCTGTCCCATTTGAAGGTTGTTGATAAGATGTAGAAATGTACGTGCAATTTAATTAGCCGTATCCTTCTCTGCAACCCTTGTTTCACAGACGTTAAGTTGCAAATCTGTCTTTTTTATAAATACTATCATGGCATGTATTCTTCTACAATTGTCTGGTTTATATCCTACTTCGTTTGTTGTAGCTAGTTAGACTCGTTGGTCTCGCCATTCTGATACATCATTGCAATACAACTTCCTATTCCAGTAGCTTCTTTCCCTGCTAACTGTTTTACCTCTACTTTTAACCTGAATATTTCAGAATTGAAATCAATAGGGATCTTCTATCTGTGCGATAATTATCTTTCGTTTTTGTTAGCTTTTTCATTAAGTTGTTGTACGCTTTTCTGGAGCGATTTCCATAAAAAAGACCGTGTGCTCTTTCTCTAGAGTACTAACTTTCAAGCACCACTTTTTAATCCACATGACACATGTCGCCATGGGAGGAAGATAAATATTACACATCTAACGCAACTTTTCTGAACTGAAGGAATTATAAAATATGCAAGCAAATATAGGTGCCAGTTAGGGTTGAAATGGCAAGGACGTCCCGAGCCAACACTTTATTACGGGAAGACTAGTAAAATCCATATGATAATCTTACTGAAAGATATTAAGGTATCAATGACGCTCTTCAGATATCTCTAGTATTAAATAAATAAACATTGTGTGTGCGTCTGTGTGTGAGTTCGTTCCCAATGGACACGAAAACGGCTGTACCGATTTTTATGAAATTTCACACGAATGTACTTTATGTGCCTGGCAGCGTTTCTAGATTGACTTCGTCTCGGAATGTCTTCGACAATTATCGATAACCGATAATCGAAATAATCCGATGAAAAAAAGAACAGGCGATTTTGAACAACTTTTTGTTCAGCCTAACATTACAAGTGCATTTGAGAAGTTTTATTACCACACAAGTCGAAAGGCTCGATATGAAATCAACGGTAGGTTCTTTGATATGACAAGGGCGCGTTCGAAATAAATGTTTCTATTTAAAGCACGATAGCACCATTATATTTGACTTTTTTTTAAATTTTAAACTTAAATTCAAGCAATTATCACTGCACCACTGTAAGGGCAGGCATATAATATCAACACTAGGATTTTTTATATGAGAGAGGCACGTTCGAAATGATTGTTTCTCTTTAGAGAACAATGGAAGCATAATACTGTACTTTTGCATTTTAAACTTGAAGCCATTATATATAAAATTGAAGCCGATATATATAAAAATAATTTTCTAAAATAAACAATAGGCTCTCTACAGTGCAATGTAGACTATAATGTATTGTGAAATAAGTCACTGCGTGGAGGAATGTGAAATTTCCTCACAGTGCACAAGTTTCCTCCCAGTGCACTGGGTCCCCAGCTAGATTTGATTAAAAAATGCGACATTTCGCCGATTTCGATTGCAAAAAAATATGAGAGTGTGAAATATTTGTTGACCATCATTCAATACTGGGTAACCTCGAGTTTTCCTGCTAGTCAGTAATATTATATAAACTTCAGGGGAGCAGTACTGGTCTTAATATGACTCTGTACTTTACTAGTGTACCTTCTCCGCCTGAAAAATATGCGTCGCTATTGTTCACACTAGCACATATATAAAATCATAGAATTGCCTTAGTAATTTAATTTAACGGTTCATACATAAATTATTATTATAATCTCTGATGAACTAAATGAAAAGAAATCGACCATTAACTGTTATCGATAGGGAAGTATTTATTATTTTACTTCATTTCAGACGATGAGTTTTTCTAACTGACTGTTTACTTTTTCAGTTTCCCTTGGAAGTTATGTTTATTTCTATTCAGTAACTAGAAAAACCACGTTTAACTCGCTTAGTTTTGTTATGAGACCGTTTTAAATTCATTTATATAGAAATATATAGACATTGTTGTCATAGAGTCATGTGAATGTTTCTCCGTTCGGAAATGCAAGTGAAACAACGTCCTGTATGCTTTCGCCGTTTATTTATAAGTAGCAGAGTCGATCTTTACATTAAGTAAATATTATCTATAACTTAAAAATTAAATATTGATTATTAAAAAAAAAAGAAAATGATAATATTGATAATATAGGTTCGATGGTGAAACGAAAAGTAAACAGAGATTTCATTCATCCCTGCGCAACGTCAGAAAAGACTGATATAAATGAATATTATTATAGAATGCTATTAATATTGAAACTACTTCATAGGTCTGTTATGTAGCAGGGGGCTCATATTGAAAGAGAGATGATGGGTTCATATCGGATACATTAACAGGGATACATATAACGGTTACATGTAATACAGGGATCATAATACACAAATAACGATAGTGATGATGAAGGAGAGAAGACATTTATATATATATTACATCACGACGACGACTGTGACAATTCTTGGAGGTTTCATATTAATACTGATTGGGAGATATGATGCAAGTTCTTACCACAGAGGAGGGGGGAGATACTTCACTTGTCATGGTGGAGAGGGTACATAATTCTTGGAAGGGGTTACACAAAGACCGTTATAAGATGATGATAAACACATTTATCTTTTCTGCTTGTAAGTAATGACAACACAAGACAGCAGTTACAACATAGCTGGTTTCTTTATTCTTCAATCGGCCGATCGGTGACGTCAGGAATTCAAACTTGAATTTACATGGTCTAATCTTCTACCCATCGCTTTTTAGGGGCTTTTCTCTCCAACTCACTATCTCTCATCAACTTTTGACTCTCAACTTTGTCTTCAAACTCTTCAACTAACTTCTAACTCTGAACCACAGAATCCTATATTGAGAAATATCCTTTGTTTATGACGTCAGAAGTGTGGTTTTCAAATGTGACTAATTTTCACGTGGCCTTACATATGTTTGTCCAAACACACTGTTGGCAAATAAAAGAATCCTCAATTCTAATTCTAACCTATTTTTAAGCATTGTTCATTCATTTAATTTACATATTTAATAGCTATATTTATAAAAAATAGACAATCGACTCTTTTTCCGAAATTAACAGTATTTAACTATTTCTAATAGAATTAACAATATTTAACTATTTCTAATAGAATTAACAATATTCAACTATTTCTAATAGAATAAACAATATTTAACTATTTCTAATAGAATTAACAATATTCAACTATTTCTAATAGAATTAACAATATTCAACTATCTCTAATAGAATTAACAATATCTATTTCTAATAGAATTAACAATATCTAACTATTTCTAATAGAATTAACAATATTTAACTATTTCTAATAGAATTAACAATATTTAACTATTTCTAATAGAATTAACAATATCTAACTATTTCTAATAGAATTAACAATATTTAACTATTTCTAATAGAATTAACAATATTTAACTATTTCTAATAGAATTAACAATATTTAACTATTTCTAATAGAATTAACAATATATAACTATTTCTAATAGAATTAACAATATTCAACAATCTCTAATAGAATTAACAATATTTAACTATTTCTAATAGAATTAACAATATTTAACTATTTCTAATAGAATTAACAATATCTAACTATTTCTAATAGAATTAACAATATCTAACTATTTCTAATAGAATTAACAATATTTAACTATTTCTAATAGAATTAACAATATCTAACTATTTCTAATAGAATTAACAATATCTAACTATTTCTAATAGAATTAACAATATCTAACTATTTCTAATAGAATTAACAATATCTAACTATTTCTAATAGAATTAACAATATCTAACTATTTCTAATAGAATTAACAATATTAAACTATTTCTAATAGAATTAACAATATTTAACTATTTCTAATAGAATTAACAATATTCAACTATCTCTAATAGAATTAACAATATCTAACTATTTCTAATAGAATTAACAATATCTAACTATTTCTAATAGAATTAACAATATTTAACTATTTCTAATAGAATTAACAATATCTAACTATTTCTAATAGAATTAACAATATCTAACTATTTCTAATAGAATTAACAATATTTAACTATTTCTAATAGAATTAACAATATCTAACTATTTCTAATAGAATTAACAATATCTAACTATTTCTAATAGAATTAACAATATTTAACTATTTCTAATAGAATTAACAATATCTAACTATCTCTAATAGAATTAACAATATCTAACTATTTCTAATAGAATTAACAATATTTAACTATTTCTAATAGAATTAACAATATTCAACTAACTCTAATAGAATTAACAATATCTAACTATTTCTAATAGAATTAACAATATCTAACTATTTCTAATAGAATTAACAATATTTAACTATTTCTAATAGAATTAACAATATCTATTTCTAATAGAATTAACAATATCTAACTATTTCTAATAGAATTAACAATATTTAACTATTTCTAATAGAATTAAGAATATTTAACTATTTCTAATAGAATTAAGAATATTTAACTATTTCTAATAGAATTAAGAATATTTAACTATTTCTAATAGAATTAACAATATTTAACTATTTCTAATAGAATTAACAATATTTAACTATTTCTAATTGAATTAACAATATTTAACTATTTCTAATAGAATTAACAATATCTAACTATTTCTAATAGAATTAACAATATTTAACTATTTCTAATAGAATTAACAATACCTAACTATTTCTAATAGAATTAACAATATTTAACTATTTCTAATAGAATTAACAATATTCAACTATCTCTAATAGAATTAACAATATCTATTTCTAATAGAATTAACAATATCTAACTATTTCTAATAGAATTAACAATATTTAACTATTTCTAATAGAATTAACAATATCTAACTATTTCTAATAGAATTAACAATATTTAACTATTTCTAATAGAATTAACAATATTTAACTATTTCTAATAGAATTAACAATATTTAACTATTTCTAATAGAATTAACAATATTTAACTATTTCTAATAGAATTAACAATATTTAACTATTTCTAATAGAATTAACAATATTTAACTATTTCTAATAGAATTAACAATATTTAACTATTTCTAATAGAATTAACAATATCTAACTATTTCTAATAGAATTAACAATATTTAACTATTTCTAATAGAATTAACAATATTTAACTATTTCTAATAGAATTAACAATATTTAACTATTTCTAATAGAATTAAGAATATTTAACTATTTCTAATAGAATTAACAATATCTAACTATTTCTAATAGAATTAACAATATTTAACTATTTCTAATAGAATTAGCAATATCTAACTATTTCTAATAGAATTAACAATATTTAACTATTTCTAATAGAATTAACAATATTTAACTATTTCTAATAGAATTAACAATATTTAACTATTTCTAATAGAATTAACAATATTTAACTATTTCTAATAGAATTAACAATATTTAACTATTTCTAATAGAATTAACAATATCTAACTATTTCTAATAGAATTAACAATATTTAACTATTTCTAATAGAATTAACAATATTTAACTATTTCTAATAGAATTAACAATGTTTAACTATTTCTAATAGAATTAACAATATTTAACTATTTCTAATAGAATTAAAAATATCTAACTATTTCTAATAGAATTAACAATATTTACCTATTTCTAATAGAATTAACAATATTTAACTATTTCTAATAGAATTAACAATATTTAACTATTTCTAATAGAATTAACAATATTTAACTATTTCTAATAGAATTAAAAATATCTAACTATTTCTAATAGAATTAACAATATTTAACTATTTCTAATAGAATTAACAATATCTAACTATTTCTAATAGAATTAACAATATTAAACTATTTCTAGTAGAATTAACAATATTTAACTATTTCTAATAGAATTAACAATATTCAACTATCTCTAATAGAATTAACAATATCTAACTATTTCTAATAGAATTAACAATATCTTACTATTTCTAATAGAATTAACAATAGTTAACTATTTCTAATAGAATTAACAATATTTAACTATTTCTAATAGAATTAACAATATGTAACTATTTCTAATAGAATTAACAATATATAACTATTTCTAATAGAAATAACAATATTTAACTATTTCTAATAGAATTAACAATATTTAACTATTTCTAATAGAATTAACAATAGACTTAATTTCTAAAATCCCATATTCCATTATCTTTAACACTTGCCTAAATGGTTCGATTCTAAACTAATTCTAATATCATTTTCACCTATCTAGTATGTATTCTTACTTACATGATAAGGAGATAGCCCTTTCATGTAACAGCTCGAGGCTGGGTTATGCAAAAAAATATGCTAATTTTGATAATATTGGTTCGATGGTGAAACGAAAAGTACACATAGATTTCATTCATCTGTGAGCAACGTCAGAAATGACTGACATTAATGAATATTATTATAGAATGCTATTAATATTGAAACTACTTCGTAGCACGAGCGTGGGTTGGTTTTTGAGAATTCATTGAAAATTATTTGACGATCGTTGGAGGAAGAGATTTCCTTTGTTGGCTGCGATTCAAGATTTAATGCATATCATTTGAAACGATTTCAACGTCACAAACATCAAAGAATTAAAAAGCAGGATCTGCTCTTTTGCGATGCAAGCCATTTAGATGAGAAATTTTATAGGTTTTGCATAATATTAGAAATTTATTAGATTTTCACTACCATGGAATGTTTAATGAAATCACGCTTTTTTAGATTTCTAATTAAATTATCACGGTACAATGTTATCGCTATATTATTCTAGATGATATTAAAGTACTTTTTCATATTCATGCCCTCGCTTCCATACAATTATTCTGTAATATAAAAATATCTTATTCCCATGTACTTGTAGGATATGGATTCGTTTTTCCATCGACAAAAGACGCTACCATGGAAAGACGATAAAATAACATGATCAAATGAAACAAAGTTTCCGAAATACGGAAGAATTAAAAATACGTTTTCATTATTTATTGCTTTAAATGTACTATGTTAGTGAATTTTTAGATGAGTATTCCTAAATTCGACAGAAATACTCCCGAGTTTTATCAAATACATATGAAGAGTCTCATGTTACACCAACCGAAACATTGTGAGAATAACATTCAAGATAAGAATAGGAGTGCGAATATTCCAAATAACAAAACAATAATCTTTTTAGGCATTATTATAAAGAAAAAAACTTAATTCTAAGACAACATATTTCAACTTAAATTCCGTCCAAACCTCATACCTGAATGATTTTTTAAAGGTGAGAAATGAAGGTGAGATAAGAGTTAATTGGTTACAAGTAGCGATTTTCTACGTTAAATATTAAGGTGTCATTTAAAAGGTGACTTGACTTTGACTTCTTAGCTAGATATCCTAAAATTCAATCAGTCATAGCTTAGACCATGATTGATATTTTGACCGTGTTTAGACCCTAGGTTATACAGAAAAAAAAATCAGTGATAAATTCGACCGAGTACGTAAACTACCTTGGTGGAGCTAAATGATTATTTCGTTGTGACATTTTTGTTAAAGACTTTCCTACTTTTATTTTTTATATACTATAGATCAGAATTTATTTTACTTTCTGAAAGTGATTGAATATTCTTAAAAATCGTAAATGAAAGAAAAATATAATAATCATGGATTATCATTAATTATAATTATGAAGAGAAATTGTGAAACAATATATATATATATATATATATATATATATATATGTCAAAATGTCAAATAGCTGTTGTCAAACGCAATAAAAATTACGATACTAGTGATTAGCACAGTTTTAAACTTCTGAAAAAAAATATGTCAGAACTTCAGAAATGACAATTAATTATTTGTATTATTTGCTGTTTGGACCACTGTTCTCATCTTGAGTGTAATTTTCACAACCTTCCGGCTGATTTACATCCGACCTTCTTCAGGTCTGCCCGTAATGATCCGGAGCGTAATGGATAAAGTACTAGGCTTCACTTGCAAGTGAAAGTATTTTGAGGGTTAAAGGTTCAATCCTAACTGTTGACGATGCTAAGAATTACCCGGCCAAATTATTCGGTAAAATTCAGTTCTAAGTGAAACTCTTTCAGCGGTTAAAGGATATATCCTCAGTGTAAGAATATAATTGCCACTTATATCCGGTTATAGCTGACAGAACTAGAGCATACTCCTCTCGTGGATTAAATATAGAATTCTGTTCGAAATTCCGTTCAGATTTTCGAGTACTACCGATTTCTGATCTCGACAAAATACACTTAAAAATGGCTGCAAATCACACCGGACGAAACTTTGTGAAAAAAAGATAAAAACAAATACAAAGTTTTTTTTTTAATTCCGATATAAGATTTCATAAATATCCTGTCTTTTGGATACAGTAAAACTACAAAATAAACGAATGTGTGTTTACGCTCCTACTGAATTACTAAAAATATAGTTTTAAAAACATATTTTAGTTTAGCATTAACTCAAAGTCCGACTATTTCCCCTCAAACCTAGAATTAGCGGCCTTTTTTTTACTATCTTAGCTTACATACCTTACTAAATGCGGATGTTTTATTTACTTATTTTGGATATTAAATCTTAAAATTAGTTTCCACAGTTTAAAACTATACAAATCAGTATAAAATAAATTTATTCTATCCATAAATATAATTTATTTGTTGTATATTTTGTTTGTTTTCGATTTCTGCACTGTTTCGCATAATACACGGATACCGAAAAATATATTCTTACATGCAATAATTCAAGGAAGATAATATAATTTTACTTATTTTTCTGTTTAGCAAGAATAATATTTCTGTAAAGTTACATTCTAAATAAAATTAAGAGACGTATTCAGATATGTGCATGTTTATCGCCTCAACGAAATTGTGATAATTACGCATTCAATAATTTTTTAAAATACTACTAGCAAGCGCGTTTCCTGGCGTGGCCTTAGAGAATATAAAGTATTATTAAGTATTTCTTAATGAATATATGCTTAAACTATTTTTTGTGATCTTACATGTACATGCTCATGTAAACACACAAACATAATTTTTAAGTATAATACCGTAATAAGTCGTATGTGAGTCTCTTAAATTATCGAAATTGTATTCCTTTGTATAAAGTAATCAGTAGGGGGTCTCCAATGCTCATTACCAAATCGGTGACGTGATCATTGCGTGCGTATTTTGAGAAGCTGTTTATAGGCATTGTCTATTTACGTATGTAGCAAAACCATAAAACCTGAATAATAAAAGTAAGACCTAATAATTAGAAAAAAATAGCAAGCCTGTTCTCAAAAGTTTATGTTTGAAACTGAGCCTTTCGGAAGAATATAATGTAAATCGTCTAAATCCCTTCTAAATGGATTATCTTTCTAGAAAGTTTTTCTTTATAGTTCAACAGATTACAGTATATGTTAATGAGAGGTATTTTTTCTTCAAAACAATGATATTGAATACATCAGCATTGCTTATTTGCGAATTCATGGTAAACATAAAATAATAATTACTTCAGCATATATAATGTTAAAATTCCAATGGATCTTAACATATTTTGTTTCAGATTTCATAAAATGAAATAGAACAGCATCACGTACAAAAATATTCCTCTCATATAATTTTCCAAAGCTGCATTTTAAATATGAATGTTAAAAGTAAATTAGTAACGAACACTTCGTAGAAATCTGATCATTAGTTTATTTTTGTTAGATTTACTGAACTCATGTTTGACTTCTCTTTCAAAATGGCCACTACATAAGAACACAAGACGTCAATAATGTGAACACGATCTTAGTCTCGCATTTCCATTATTTTCGTTGGTTAATTTTTTTTTAATTTTAATCATAAACCGTTTATTATAAGTTTCTGCTTTTGAATGGGGCAGGAGTTATGAGGATAACATTAATCTATATTAAAGTGCATCGCGTTATATATAGAGTACGCATTTGTATGGTACGTATTTGAGATATTTAGTGTCTAGTAATTTAGAAAATAAGTTCCATCCACTCCATAAAATAAATTTTGGAAAAACCAAATAAAATGAAACAGTAATACCCCATCAATTGCTATAAAAACCATTCCTAATTGCAATTTATTGATGAAAAATGAAAAATGCCAGCACAGTTTCCAAATCCTACCCCATATGCAAAGGAAATATGAGATGTTAATAAATCTGTATTAAAGAATGCTCAGACCAACGTCCTTTTGATGTCTGCATGCTTTTCGTGAAAGAGAAATCATTCTAGACTGTGGAACTGTATCCTTACAATGTGATATTCATCAGAAACATTTGACGTCTGGTATATTTAATACATGCCACTTTTTCCTGTTTCAAATTACCGGACTATACTATTTTAAATTTAATAGATTCCTCTTTGAAATTTTGCTAGAAATGTTTTGATTCTACACTTTTTTCTATTTTGTCATCGGTCAATAATGTAGCAATCCTCAAGAGTAAAGCAATTTAAAAAGTTTTGTTACAACCCAGAGTGCTCCACTATTTTGAGAGCTAGATGGTTCCCACATTCAGAACTGGTAATCGTGTCTAAATTTCCCGTCTGGGAAGGCAAGTAAGGTCAATTAAATCCAAATTATATTGGACAAAAAAAGGTAATTATACAGAATACGCACAGTATTGAAGTAATACTATAATTTAGACAAATATTCTTACCATTAGGGAGAGTGAGTGCATAATTAACTATTCTGTACTTTCATCTAACAATAGAATAAGCAGAAGATAACGTTAAAAATACTATCTTGAAACTCTTATAAATATAGCACGGTTCATTTTCTGTGTAAATAGCAAATTAAATTTAAAATAAATAGTAAATCAGTAATAACATATCAAAATATGGAAGGCACATTAAAAAAAACAGATCCCTAGATGTAAGAGAGCCTTCTACTCCAGTAGTTTCTTCCCCAGGACAGCTAGACTTTGGATTTCCCTGCCGGGTCCCTGATTCCCCAACTGTACTTACATGCAGCCCAACTTCCTACACAGTACCCTGATGCCTATGTCCCTGATAGTAGCCCCCTACATCAAAGTGGCAATGTGCCTTGTTTGGGGTGAAAATGTAATAAAAAAAAAGAAAACAGCCAGCATCTAAGCGGTTGGAATGATTTCCCGTAAAATATTAAAATTAAGTTTTGTTTTTTTGGAGATGTTTCTTGTAAATTATACTGTGTTATTACAAGTGTCTCCCATCAAGTAAGAGTAAAAACAAAGTCCATGAACAGTAGTAACCGCTAACGTAACAGGAAAGCATGTAGCAAATTGGTATGGTTGTCTTTAAGCGCTTAATAAATCATATGTTCTTAAGAAAGCGAAAAGATCTGATGGCTATTTTTTCTATTCATTTGGGCTACCTAGCGGTCACTGTTTAATGATTATGTTTTGTTTATAATTGTACGACTTAAACCTGTTACAGTTCTATATGTAAATGTGAAAACCTTTTTGGTGTCTATTCTACGAGTTTGGGCAATGATATTTGTATTTTTCTAGTTGAATGGATTTGAATTAAAGGAAAAAGCACGTTATATAGCACAGTATGTAAAATAACTTACTTTTACTACCTCTTATTCTGAAGAGTATGTTTATGCAATCTTTATACGTATTGTAAATTGTAAAGTGTAATATGCAATTATATTTAACCATTAAGAAGAAGAGATAAGTTATTAAATGAATCTATAACCATAATGCAGTATTTAATCAATATTGATATGTAGTAAGTCAAATAAATACTCGACGACATGGAAAAATCTTAACCTATGAATAAAAATAAGCGGTGATTGCATCATGATTTCTAAATAAAATCAATCATTTTAATACGTTCTCAAACAATTGTAGAAATATTTCCATGTCAGTGTGTGAATATAAGGTTAAAATTGTGAAATGCTACTTACGGATAATTACGTAATCACGTCCGATTTTTTATTTGAAATCAAGTGAGAGGATTACGTGTCAGAATATGCATCATAAACAGAAGTCGATAGTGAAATATGACAGAGAAGCTGTTGAGATCTTTTTCGTTGTATAGGATTGTTACAGAGAGAGAGAGAGAGAGAGAGAGAGAGAGAGAGAGAGAGAGAGAGAGAGAGAGAGAGAGAGAGTGTGTGTGTGTGTGTGTGTGAGAGAGAGACAGACAGACAGACAGACAGAGCCTCAAAGAGATACAGAAATATAGACAGACATAGAGATAACGGGTTCCGTGGTGTGGAGCTGCTATAATTTTCTTATGAGTGTATTATATATGTGTTCTATAAATCTTTTAGTCGTCTTAGTCTTGAATGCAGGTGCAAAGTCCCGCTGGAAAACATATGGTCGATCTTGATAAATCAGGGCTTTATCCTCGTTCCGCATAGTGTCTTAGTGTTTCGTTTAATTTTTATCCTGCTGAGTTTTGCTGAAGATATTTTGTTGTCTTTCAATAAATGTATGAGTAAAAAGTAGAACAATCTCATGTCAAGTTTAATATTTACGACATGATCATGGTGACATACCAATTCACCGTTAAATCAAGTTAAGCGACGTCGACGAGAATAATAGACCGAATTAGAGTGAAAGCAAAACCCTTACGCAAAAATAAAATATAGCATTAAAAATATTCTTAGAAAGATTCACCCATGTGTAGACATAATCCACGCATGTGTAGGCATAAGGGAACAGCTGACACCTGTATGTAATAATATTAGTTTAGTTCTAATCAAACTGCTCTGTTTGAATTCCGCTTTCTGCTGTTCATTTAGCTGGATAATTAGAAATATTCAAATGGATAAGAAACCCATTCTTAACAAGAGAATTATCACTAATCAGAAGGGGCCATGACTTGCTTGTGACGACGTCTAGTATGCGAAGCAGAAAACGTTGTCAATATGGTTCAGCCGTACAACGATTGTCTTTGTTCTTCAACAATAACATTTGTCTATTTAAAATATTTAATACAGAAAACGTAAAGAGGAAGACACTGTTAACCTCTAGAAACCAACAGCTTCGTATTGGTAATTATTTGCCGTTGCTATTTTTACTGTAGGTTTAATTTCTTTTTATAAATCATTGTTAGATGAATTGCTAGAAAAGCTTTTATTTTCATAAAACATTTCTAAACAAAATGACCAACACTAAAAAGAACAGTTCGACTTTTGTACCTAATCAACTCTGTTCTTTACATCGGTCCTTCCGGTTATCTCTAAAATCAGGTACTTAAACAAGTGCTTACATGAAGTTTTCCAACGAAAGTGTTGTTAAAGAACCGACTATACTATAACCTGGCCATCTCAGATCATCCGTACACCTCATCATTCACGTAACCAAAGTCACTCAACTCCGTTTAATATTTACTTAACTGCTCCGGACTATATGTCACCAACGATTTTAATATTAGCTTTTGACATGAAAATTTTCAAAGCAGCAGTGGCAGTGAATATTGGTTTTACGTACAAATTTTCGATTGCACAAAAGCTAAAAATAAGCATTTTATTTAATCTAATCAAGATGCCAAAGATATTCCCTTCCAAATCTCGCGAATAGTAAAAAAATCCAAACGCAAAACTTTCTCTCTTTTTCTTTTCTTTTAAAAGTAGCATACGCATCTTTTTGCCCATCAGATTTACATATACGTAAACACAGACGGCACCGTTGTACTCATTTTTTCCTTCGAGACAAGATAGCCATTTCTTCACCAGAACGTTCTTAAACCCTCTTAATATTCGTATTCTACTGCTTATTATTTGTTGGTTTTAAATTATCAATAAAACAAATTATCTTTGGGTCGTGATAATTATCCCCGATAGTAATAAAATCAGTTTTTATTATTATGATTAGAAGAGTCCATTACTAGTGAATGAGTAAGTCCTCATGATAATATTAATGATAATAATAATTATAATGCTACTTCTTATAATAACAAGTCATAATAACTGGTTATTAAGTCAGCCAAGTATATTGCATCTCTATTTAATAAAATAAAAAAAAGAAAAAAGAACACGTTTCACATGTTTTATTCTAAACAGTGCTACCAAATTGTTTCCGATATAGAAACCTTAAATATTAATCCACTCGGGAGATTCGCACGGTATTTATACGAATAAATTCAAATTAGAAAACCTCGTTTGTCCACACCAGAGAGCAATATGATGTCGAACTATTCGATTAAGCATAATGACGTCGCAACTACAATGGATGGCCAATTATTCATTCGAAATCGATAGCGTTGTATTGAGGCTATTTCCTGTGTTCCAGGTTGATTGCACCCATTTCTGACATAACAGTATATTTTTCTTCGAGCTCGTAAATGGCAAGGAAATTGAGTAAATCATCATCATCATCGTCATCGTCATCGTCATGGACAGCAATACCAACAACTAGCCGTAGTAACAGCAACACCAGTAGCAGTGAGGCCAGCACTGCCCATACGAGTGTTGCCAAAAACGTGCAACGAAGTTAAATCGATGGATTCCACTCCGTCCAAGCTTGGCAACCGTTCAACCAATCTCAATTTAGGTGTCTGACAAGAAAGGTAGATACAATTTCATCTATACTGGAAGAAAACCAGAAACCTGGGATCTCTTAAACTCCCAAGCATACATAATTAGATTTGGAGAGAGGTGGCTCAAAGTAAGTTATGGTAGAAAAGACACTGTTGCGATAGAAAAAATGGTGCCCTTACAAGACCGATTATCCGTTGACTCAGTGATATGTGCAGACCATAAATTAGCACCAAATAAAACATCAGTCCCCTTCAACATAATATTACAAAATATTGTCAACATTTATTACTGTTAACTTTCGAGTCACATATTTATGAGATAGTGAACGAGACTGAGACATATTAGGGTGTTTTATAGGTAGGAAAATCGTGTTACGGTATTGAAATAGACAGGAACGGGGGCATTTATCGCTGAATGAATCACTCTTCATTCTTTCCCTAACTCTCTCTCCCTTACTCTTACTCTCTCCCTCACCCTCTTTTTCTCTTTTTTATCTCTCTCTCACTCTCTCTCTCCCTCATATATATATATATATATATATATATATATATATATATATATATATATATATATATATATATAATCTGAATGAGAATAAAGGAATAACATTCTGGTGAGATAGAGAGATGAAAATTGGGGGGGGGGACAAGTTATATGTTTATCAAGGTTTCGTCTTTCATTGCAGCATACTCCTTTTTTAACTTCAAACATGCAAAAATCGTTAAATTTATTTCAAATAAATCTCGACAAAGACATTTGTAATCAGCACTCATCACAAACTTAAACGCAATCAAACAGCGCGGAGGTTGCTACAATTTAAAAAAGTAAACTCAAAAGAACAAAATATAAATTGAGACACAGGTTGAGTCACTTGCACTATAATAATATTACCTGTAATAATTAATATCTATATATCTATACACACACACACACACCCACACATATATATATATACACGTACATATATATATATATATATATATATATATATATATATATATATATATATATATATATATATATATATATATATATAACCAAAACCTACATACGCACATTTCATTTTAATTACAAATCCACATTTAAATTATAACGGCTAATAAGTATATTCCAAAAGGAACATAAATTGCATCATATCATTTGAAATATCTAACGAGCTATATGATCTTAAAAAATGTCACTTACTCCACAACGTTATGAAATGCCGAGGACTTTTTCGGACTGATATAAAACAAAGACATCCTTTTCACAGTAAGTACATTTTCGAATATTGTACTGATATTTTATTTTCTGCAATTTGTTAATCCTGACGAGTACTTATAACAATGATAAAACATTGATGAACATATAACTTGGTATGTGTCTTTTACATCTCTCTCTCTTCACACACACACACACACATACACACACACACACACACCCGCGCACACACCAGCGCACCCGCACACACATGTACACACGTATATATACATCATATACGAATGTATGTATAATTATTTCATCTATCAACATAAAATATTAAAATAAGATATATATTATTATCTTAGTATTCATTTTAATTGTCTCTAATACGTGAGTACAACTGGGTAGTAAGTTATGAAAGTATATGGAAATTAAGATACTTACAGTTTCTCGCGTTTTTAATATATATATATATATATATACATTATATATATATATACATATATATATATATATATATATATATAGTGTATTTAGGCAGCATATTTTAATTTGGGGGAGTGTTATTAAGAGCACTCGATCGATTGTCAGCACAGTATCAGAAGTTTACAAACTCCATAGACTCTGTCTGTACTTTTATTGAAATAAAGCAAGCGCAAGCTTGGGGACACACTCTCTATAAAACTAGCTAATCGAATAAATCGGTTAGCTCTGTTAGCGTATTGGGACACCAAACCAAGAAGAGATTCATCAGCACACTTGCAACTAGCTGAATTTATGAAAATAGTCAGGAATTTTAATCTTTTAGTAAGATCTTCATTTCTATTTTAATTTAAATTACTATGATTGAATAAAGAAAGTGGTATGAAGAACGAATTTCGCTGTCAATGTAATTGTATACAATTATGTTATTTTGTACATACAAATGACCATTAAATAACTATAAGATAATTGCCCGATAATACTGCCTTCTCGTTAAAAAATTGAGAAAGCATTTCCATCGATATCAATTAATTTAATGCGAGTATCTGACACTTTTATTTCCATATCTTTATAATTTGTTTTAGCATGACTCACGAGAGCGGTTAATGGTGTATAGTATGCTTCAGAGGTAAAGACAAGAGATGATGGGAGGTAAAATGTCTAAAACTATATTTGTTTAGCTCAAATGAAACTTTGCCACTGTGTGTGAGTTCCTTCCTAATAGACCGAAACGGCTGAACAGATTTTCTTTAAAAATTTAAAGAACTTTAGTGCATAAGTCTGGGAGTGAACTTAGTTAAGTTTTGTTTCAGAATACCCTCGATAATTACCGACAATTGATAATCGAAACCGTTATTTTAATTTATATATCATCAATGAAGCCATTTTTCCATGTCGTCGCTTAGCAACAATGATAAAACAAAGGGTCGTGAAAATTCTACTCTGGGTAAGTTGTTAGTGTTTTTTTTTTTTTGCATGACGTCGTCTGTAGGTTCAAACTCCGCACGTAAATTCCTTTTTTTTTTTCATGAACTGCAAAGAATTTTATAAGATTTGAAAATGTACGTATTTTCTTTTTCGCATGTAGGTCTGTAGGTTCAAATGCCACGCGTAAATTTCTTAATGTATTTTCATTAACTGGACAGAAGTTTTCATAAAAATAATTTTATAAAAGAAACAGTAGGTTCTCTACAGTACAATGTAAACTACAATGCGTTGTGAACTAAGTCGCTGCGGGAAGGCATGTGAAGTTTTCTCCCGGTGCAACGAAATGTGCACCCAATTAGAGCAGGCAATTAATCGATTCGATCGAAAAATGGGTGATTTCACCGGCTTTAATGATAATAAAGATATGGGAGGGTGAAAAATTCATTGATTATTCCTGGAAAACGCCGTGTCATTCTGCTAGTTATAAATAATCTGATGCTTTCTTAATCCATCTATGCTTATCTGTTTATCTCTCTATCTCTATCTCTCTATATATGTATGTATATTAGTGATCTTGTCTGTCTATTTGTCTGTGTGAGGAAGAGTCAATACTAAACTACTCTGTCAAGATTTAGTCTACAGACTTCAAACTTTATTTCGACTTGTGGAAAAGAATCGATTTGATTTGTAGCCTATACAATTTGTGGTAAAAATAGAACTTGGCAGGCGTCCGTTGTTTATTTCTATGCGTGGGCAAATATACATTTATACCCTAAACAACGTTATTTTTAAGTTTTTATATGTTAATTAACCTAGATCAGCTCTTGACGAATACGCTAGAAAGCTATGTGCTTTGGTTTCGATTCAAGCTGATGGCACCCAAATCATATTTTATTTTGAAACTTTTAATATTTCGGCTACAATATAATAATCAATAAAAAATGGCTCTATAACGATATATACGGAATTTACATAAATTAAAATATCATATTAAAGCGTATTGTACGACCGGGCAACGGGGACAGCTTGCTAGTACATAATAAAAGTTATTAGTACATGGTGAAACGATAAAATTGTCGCCAAAGAAAGGACGACATGATTCTATTTTCGTTTAATGAAGACCGGTTGTCTTTTTGTGGTTGGAGACCATCTACTAGTTGGCCAGTTATGTACAAATCCCAAGAACAATAGGAGCCTTCTATTATGTCTGAAAGTAATACAATGTTCAACGAATGGGATCGGATATGTGCTGCTGTACATCTCATGCTCTCTACCGATCCAAGTTATGACAACAGGACTATTGTAATCACCCTCAAAATGCATCACTGGATGGTCATGAATAACAGAGACGTGCCTAGGTGGTGAAAACAAAATTTACGCCCACGGTTATGGTCTCTGGTATGGTTTCAAGTGAGGGCCACATCATTCCACCTAACATCTTCGAGTCGGCTTGAAAGTCAACACCAAAGTTTACCTAGGTGTAGTGAAGAGTGTGGTGATCGCCTGGTGCAATCAGGTGGCCGCTGGCATGCCCTGAGTCCAAAGTGGCCCAGAATTGGCTTCAGAAGCTGTGCTAGGACTTTGTACCCCTTTCTCACTGCTCCTCCTCCTCCTCCAACCTGAATCCGCTGGACATTTTTGTTTGGTCATACGTCTAGAACTTCACGAACATGACCTTTCATAACACCAAAGCCAGTCATTCGCAGCCATCCGTCGCCATCCGCTGCCATCCGCCGAGTATTTGCCCAGATTCCCCCGGCTTTTGTGAAAAAAAACATGCTCCCGCTTCCGGACCTGTATTAACACAGTGATTGAGGCTGAAGGTGGCTACATTGAATAGAAGTAGGCTCTACTACACAATCAAGTTACCTGAATTGATTTTTTTTCAATAAAAAGTTTGAAAATAAAGCAGTAGTGTTGTTTTATTTTAAACGCGATGTAGAGTCAGTATAAGCTTGTTTTAGATATAGGCGAATTTATATTTTTCTTGACAAACATTCCATAAATACGAAAAAGATGTTAAGAAAACAAAACTATTTTTGTAAAACAACATAAAACTAGAAACGTATATATTATGTACCATTAAAATGTCAGAAAGAAAAAATATTGGCCATGTGTTTGTAAAGTAGGGCAAAGTTCGTTCGACAATGACAGAGTTTCGCCGTGTTGCCATCAATTCCGTGCCTCACTAATGCAAGCATTATTGATCCGAGTGCTCCCTGCTGGTGACTGTGATTGATATGATGGCGGCAAAGTTTTTCATCGAAATCTATCGATGGGAAAAGAAATGGAAGACGATGATGAGACGGAAGTTTTACTTAAAGAGTGAACAGTATTAAAGTAAAAACAAATAAGAGAAACGAAGAGGTGAACAAAACAAAGTTACAAATACAAAATCACCCAAAAGTGCATATATACCCACCTAAGTGAAAATTGTTCATACATACCAACGAAGATGTGGAGGTACGAAAGTCGCCTAATAATTTAGTACGTCAAAGTAATTTAACAAATTTAAAGCTATATACACTGGCTTTGTGCGTCCTCTCGTGTCTATCACCACCTTCTAGTGGAGGCATTTGTTATACGCTTTTTTCTGGAAAATTGAAAGTTGGGTTGCGGAAACACAATCCTATGAGTAACTTTTTAATTCTAATTATGTAATTAATTACTCAAATCAGTTTGAGTAATATATATTTGAGTTGCATGTCGCAGTCATTAAACAATATGAATGTGAATTAAGTGTATATTTCTGTGATTTTAAAATGTTTAATAAAGTAGATATATTAAATACAAGTTTTATTATTTTAAATTCAGCTTGAAGATTAATAGTATTGATAATAGTAGCAAAGTCGTTATAAGCTGTTTACAGACAATGCTTATTTTCAGTTGTTTAAATAATCTAAATCTTTAATATATATATATATATATATATATAATATATATATATATATATATACGCACACACTTATAATATATTTTGATAAAATATCAATTATATGTTATATTAATAGTATATGATATTACTTATTATATATACGATTGAATATCAAGCTGTTATGCATTTTCATAATTGATGATTAATCGTTGTAGATAACTCAATGTGTGTTTCTAAACGATTCAAATTTTAACATATTATACATGTATATATATATATTTATTTTTATTGCCAAAGCCTTATTGTTAAAGCTTAATAGACGATAATGTATAATTCCAGAGGATATATATATATATATATATAGAGAGAGAGAGAGAATGAGAGAAAGAGAGAGGATAAGAGAGAGAGAGAGGGAGACAACAGAAAAAATACAGATTTTTCAACCAAGTTTTTCTATTGTCATTCTCTCTCTCTCTTTCTCTCTCTCTCTCTCTCTATATATATATATATATATATACATGTAAAAAGACTTCCTGAAATAGCTAGTTTTCTTTTGGAAAATCATATAAATAACATTCCAATAATTTGAAATATAAATAAAACGAAATTTTCGCTATAATGTCAAATAATGTCAACATTCTTTTCTTAAAATGATACCAGCATATAAGTTATACAACTTTAATCCGTGAGGACATTCCTTTTCTTACACCTGACTGACGTGATGCTCTCTTAATGGAAATAACCCACAAAACATTAACTTGTGAATCAATATAAATGAATTAACGAAAACAACATTTTCCCAAGACATGTGTACATGCACACTTGCGATGACGATTGGATTGTCTTTTTCTTCGTGTACTCATTCACCAGCCAATGGAGATGGTGTTGCTCGTTTGGAAGTGTATATTAAACAGGTGTTTTATGCGAAATATATTGCTACGGTGCTCCAAGCTATATTTTCCTTTAAAATCAGAGAGATTGCTGCGATGAAATGGAGAGAGATGTTGACTGACAACTCCACGTGTGGTGTTCGAATCCTACCGGATCCATAGCATTAATACTACTATGAATTTTGGAAACCCAAACGTGGGCACCTGTCAGTGAAAAAAAAGGAATCGGCAAACCTATCCAATAAGAAAATAAAGCAAATCGAATAAAAACATTATATAAATATATATATATATATATACATACATACATACATGTACATATATGATGGACTCTCCCGTCGATTTCGACGTATGAGGTTCGGACAACCCATATTTCTAAAACTCATTTATGCTTTTGCCTCTGATGACTTTAGTCCAGCAAGGGACTTGCAAACAAGGCCACAAGTAGAACATAAATGTGGATTTAACGCTGTAAATATTGGTGCGGCTGCTAGTCGTTTTGCTCTTACTCTGTTTTCTTTCAGTTGCCTAAAGCTTTCAGATTGAAACCTCTGGAGACCTTCAAAACACCTTGATCTTCATCCTTTTCGGTCATTCACCTCATCTTCAAGATTCCTGTATGGTATGTTCACTGCAGACAAGTTACTCTTCAACGTGTCCTTGTACCCAAGCCAAGGACGTCCGACAATTCTTTTACCACCCTCAAATTGACTGTAAATCGCAATTTTTGGAATTCTGTCATCGGGCATCCTCAATACATGATCAGCCCACCGCAATTGCGATTGAATAAGGAATGATTCAATGCCAGATATTTTGCATTTTGTGAATAATTCGGCATTTGATACCTTGTCACGGAGGCTAAGACCACATATGGAGCGTAGACAGCTTTTGTGGAAAACGTCCAGTTGATTAATGCGATGTCTGTATGGGGTCCATGACTCAGATCCATAAAGAAGAATGGAAAGAACAACAGCACGGTAGACAAGGATTTTTGTGTCTAGTCGAATACCCCTTTCGTTCCAAAAGCGATGGCGAATACTTCCAAAGGCAGAAGTGGCCTTAGCAATCCTGTTGACAATTTCATCATCAAGAGAACCGCCCTGGTTCACCTTGTTACCAAAGGCAAGGAAAGGACTTGACATAATTGATATCATGACCGTCGACTTTCAGCTTGCGCGCAGGAAATCTATACTCTGGTGGATTTTGCTTTACGCCTTCAACTTGTTTTGGAGTAGGGTGTGGCTGATGCACTACCTCAGTCTGCCTTATGCTAATTGTCAGGCCAAAGGCCTTGCACGCGGCTGAAAATCGATCAAGAAGGACCTGGGCTTCTTCAAAGGATGTGGCTACCAGTGCGGCATCGTCAGCGAAGAGCAAGTCGCGAATAATTTCGGTGCGAAGAAGAGTCTTAGCCTTAAACCGTTGATGCTTTAATAAGCCACCGGATGACTGAAATTGAAACTTGACACCAGTTTCCAAATCATCAAATACATGTTTCAGCATTAGTGAAAAGAACAGCGCAAAGAGGACTGGCGCCATTACACATCCCTGTTTGGTTCCATTCGTAACATCAAATGGATCAGACATCATACCATCTGAGACAATATTGGCCTTCATCCCCCCGTGAAAGGAAATGATCACGTTCAGCATGTTTTCTGGAATACCAAGCCTTCTTAAAACTTGCCAAAGAGCATCACGATGTACAGTGTCGAAGGCTTTCGTCAGGTCAACAAACACCGTATACAATTCCTGATATTTCTCACGAACATTTTCTGCCACCTGGCGTAAGGAAAATATCATGTCAATGGTGCCGCGACCCGACCAAAACCCACACTGGGACTCTGGATACACCTTATTAACGAGACGATTTATGATTCGGTTTAGAATGAGCCTAGCCAGAATCTTTCCTGCAATTGAAAGCAGAGATATCCCCCGATGGTTGTCACAGGCATTCTTGACTCCCTTATTTTTGTAGAGATGTTTGATGTAGGCATCTTTGTAGTCCTGTGGAACTCGGCCTGCTTTCCATATCTTTACAAAGAGAGCATGGAGCTTTTTTATCAGCACATTCCCACCATGCTTGTACACTTCAGGCGGAATTGGATCCGTTGGTGATGGGGACTTGCCAGAAGCAATTTTTTTGATGGATTCCCATACCTCCTGATAAGCAGGTTCTAAAGACAATTCTGTAATATCTGGATTCTGAGGAATAGAGGACACGACATCGCCGTCAATGACAGATGAGGTGTTTAAGACAGTTTCAAAGTGCTCCTCCAACGATTGAGAATATCTGATGTATTAGTCAGTAATGCCTCTCCACCGGCTGTGCTTAATGAGGAAGCATCACTTTTCTGAGGACCAAATACCTCTTTCAGACCATCATAGAAGGCTTTCGTGTTCTTGCTGTCAGCAGCTCCCTGCAGTGCAATTGCCTTATTGTACCACCATTGTTCTTTCATAGCTCGGAGAGCTCGTTGTACCTCACCTTTACACTTTTTGTAGGCCGTGTGCTTCACTGTTGAGTTTTTGTCCTCAATCCAACATTTGTGAGATGAGTGCATTTGGTTAATCAGTGCTTTAACTTCATCGTCACTTTCGTCAAACCAATCCTTGTGTTTTCTTTTCGGTATTCCTAGGACTTTTACTGCTACAGCTTGGGTTGCTTCTCGCAATTATTTCCAAGAAGATTCAACATCATCAGTTGCATCAACACCCTCAAGGTTTTCATCAAGCTTATTGGAGAGCTCAGTTCTCTTTTCCCTGGATTTAAGAGGCCGCACATCAATGCGTTTGAGGACTGTTGATCTTGTAATTATGTGCCTTCGCACATGCAACGATAGTTTACTTCTGAGAAGGGCGTGATCCGAAAGATAGCAAGAAGTGTGGAAAGAGTGAGTGATTTTTAAATCACTTATGTGCTTCCGCTTTGTTATGACGAAGTCAATAAGATGCCAGTCCTTTGAACGAGGATGCATCCATGTCGTCTTCCGATGCACAGGTTGTTGGAATATGGTATTGGTAATACAGAGGTCAAACTCCCTAAAGATTGTAAGAAGTCGTAAACCATTTGCATTTGCCTTGCCTATGCCATGCTTACCAAGTACACCGGTCCACGACAGATGGTCACTATCAACACGAGCATTGAAATCGCCAGCAAGAACGGGTTTATCATGGTGTCGAACTCTGGAGAGGACATCACAGAGGGTATCGTAGAAGTCATCCTTATCTTGATCTGAACTGGCTAACGTTGGGGCGTAACAACTAACTAGCGTCACCCTGGTGTTTCCTTCTAACTCTAGGCAAAGACGATAAGGACTTTGCCATCTTGGACTTAATGGCAAAACCAACGCCTGATTGGCGGGGTTCATTTTCTGCCTTTCCTGACCAAAGGAAGTCATATCCACACTTTTCCTCTCGAAGTTGAGAATTTCCAGGTAAACGAGTTTCACATAAGGCAGCAATGTCAACATCATACCTCTGTAACTCAAGAGAAACAAGGGCTGTCTTGCGCTCGGATGCAGCATCATTATCCTGGAGGGTACGGACATTCCCACACCCTATTGAGAGATTCTTTGTTGAGTTTTTTGTCGTATTCGATTGTTCTGACTGCGCAACTGGATAACCAGACAGCTGCAACAGGCTGCCAAGTTAAGTGGTGAGCAAGCAATTTTTTAGGGCTCCTTTTATCGCCCCCCCTCACCGCCACAGGGAAAGCAGTGCTATCCCTAAATAAGGCTGCTTTGTCCCTAATGAAGGACACGAAGAGCACAATTGCTCACAGGTTTGTGCTAGAACGGCCATCTACCATCAGTTGCCACTGTGCAGAGATCCGGCTGAGGACTTCCAGTAATATCCTTTACCTGTCCCCGTCGCTTTCACTCCATCGTCAGTGGACTTCTTGCAGGACAGTGTGAGGTTTTCATAATGAAATTACGATAAGCTGTCAGAAACCCACACAAATGACTTGATTTAAGTGGTGAAGGCTCGTGTAGGACCATCCACACTTTTTGGAACTGCTGATTAACTCACTCGGTGCAAACCAATTGCCACAGAACAAGCAGACAACAACCCTCAGGTTTGATGTAAGAGTTTCCTTCTCTTAGTGGTATAACCGCGCCCCCAGACACCAACCTGGTAATTTCCTTGTACCGGCGCAAATATATGTATATATATAAGTATACATATACACAAACACACATGATGCTAGTTTGCCGTTGACCCCGAAAAGGAGTTCATTCGCCCTTTGAAAGGTCTTGTTTTTAATCCTCCCGGGAGACTAGCCGCCCTCCTCACCAAACAAGTCTGGTGGTGGAACCAGTTTAGTCGCCGGTGACCCGACCATGAGGCAGGTAGTACTGGGTTACATGATACCAGTAGCATATGACATGACCTGACATAATATATATATATATATATATATATATATATATATATATATATACCAAAGAAAATAAACTGTCTCGTTGATTTCTTTTCTCTCATATAAACTTTGCGCCGACGAGAAACGAGAAAAGAAATTGATTTAATTTCCTAATCGCTGATTGTTAGAATTGCCCAGACAGACGACAAAGACTATGACAGATCGTTTATGCACACTCTAAATTACTCCAAGCTACGAGTACATTAGCGACGTTTTCAAGGCATGAATGTTTTACAATAGTGTTCCGCCGTTAAAGATTTCTTTGTACTAATGAGTCGTCGTTTATCTAGACCCAAAAGCCTATTAAATGTAATCGTTAATGAGATGATCACGTAGCCGGTGTGACAACATATTGAGGATTGGAGACGATGATTGAAACTGAGTAAAATCTGATTATTAACGAAAAGAACACCTCGGTAAGGATTTGGTAATATTGGAGTTCAAAACGACCATGTTGTAGTCAGCTGAGAAGCAACACCGTAGTATTTTTCATAGACTAGTAGTTGATGAAAAGAAAGTGTGCCCTTGGAAATATCGTTTAGTTTAAGCACACAGATGGAGAAAAGGAAATTGTGCTTCTGTTAATCATGTTACCGATTATGTTACCCTTAAGTTTACATTTAACTGTGATTTTGAAAAAGGAAATATCGGCTAACTGATGGTTACTTTTTGTTTTCTGAATGTACCCAATGGAAGAACCATTCGACGCTATAAGCAATATAATCACTTTCTTTAATTTTTCTTCAAACATAGAGTAGCTCTGAAGCATTACTTTTCATTTAACTATATAAAATCAAATCATTAATCTATTAGAGTTTTAATTTGTTATAGAATGGGTTAGAGTCTGAAATACTGCAGAATACGCTAATTTTGTGACTTATATAAATTAATTTTCTATAGGGCTTCATAAAGGGAGCTCCATGTCTTACGAATACCGCTTTTTATCTGTGACGTTATTATTGCAACGTTTCGGCTGATGTAACATTCAGTCTTCCTTCAGCCGTATTTTCTCGTCTTTATGAATGTTGATGTCCTAAATCGTGAATGTTTACGAAATTCTGAACTCAGTATTTTCATTTCATTAATTGACGTAGGTTGTTTCCGTTTCGGCAAGTGACAATCAGCTGGAGGTTGAAGGTTTAACACTCAGTACAAAAGATATGAGAAATATAATTAACTATTACTTAAGACTTCTACCTGGTCATTTGTGACAAAACAAGAACAATCTACCACTGTGAATTAAATTTGCATGGGCCGAAACGTTGTGCGAATAATAACCAAGAGGGCAACTATTCGGATTAAATTCAAATAATACCCTTTTCTAATCCTCATTTTCGAAACAAGTATTGAGCTTGATAAACTCTTCACATAGTATTTTTGTTTGAATCATCTTTTTTCGACTTTCTAACCTGAAGCACATATTTAATCATAAGTCTTGCTTTTTCCCATTGAATAAACTGGAAATAACTGGTTTAGGGGTAGACTTCATGCATCTTGGGACTAGAGGCAAGTGAACGAAAATGACGGGTTTCTTTCCGGCTTGATTTATCTTGAAATGATTGTATCTTATTACCCTGTTATTACTATTGTGATTAGCTATTTGACATCATAGCGACTTCAGTAAAAATAATATTACATTTACATTTTAGTTTGCATAAAAACAAAAATTTGTATGAATCGTCATGGTACAACAATTGTTAGTGGATCGATTCTGTTCTTGCAATGACCAATTATCACAAGAGAAAGCATATAAAGGTTGCTGATATAAATTACAGAAGAAAGTAAATAAATGTTGCTAATATCAATAGTGACAGTAATGCTGTGGAATCGACCAAATTCGAACTTGACAAACCAGATCGTCAATCCATATTAATAATCACTTAACAAATACCATCGTCCATGTTTTCGACAAAATGGAGTTTATTTTCTTTATTGGATTGTCACTATGTTTTATACAGCTTATCATCCACATCGCATGACCAGTTGTTGCCAAACTATAAACATTATCGATCATGGTTGACCTTAGAACTGATTTCATTTCGCGTATCTATTTTAACAGTCACAGGAATTGCATTCGTTGTAAAGATTCTCTATCTTATATATACTGTAGCCAATATAGGGCAACATATTATCTGATTCCGTCCTTAAAAAAAATTGCGGAAATTTTGAGGAATTTCAATTCTGATTTCCACATTTGATGCAGGGATTTGCTGCTCTTTTGTAACAATAACAAACACACAAAATATAAGCTTGATAAGTTTAATAGATTTTGAGTTTTCAGCGTTTCCATGGTATAACTTCGGAAATACTTAATATAATATGGTGAAGTAGAGCTCAGATACGATTTTGACCAACCATTATGTTGTTAGGTGCAAGTATGGTCTCTCTCACGACTGACTTATGATATTTGTATCATTTGGATTATTATGACCACTGTTCTTATACTACATGTTATTTGCACAACGTTTCAGCCGATGTAACCTTCGACTTTCTTTAGGTGTATCTTGCCGAACTCTGGAATATTGCTGTAGCACTCGGAAAAATTTCAGTCGAACTACGGAATGCACGAATACCGAACAGAACTGTGCATGTAATTTACTAGGGATGCATGCCTTTGTACCGTCAGGTATAACTATATAGAAGTATTAAAAAGTCGCAATTACATTATGAGTATCGCTCACACTGGGGGTTGAGCTTCAACTTCTACATTTTAAAAAGTAAATGAATTTTTGTCTTGTATGTTCTTGCGTATAAAACGATCGATGCTATAAACAATGATATAAGTTTTGTTAAATCATTTGCGTATCCATCTTAGATAGTTCAGCCCAGATTGATACGAACATTATTTACTGGGACAGGTTCAAAAGTATCAACACATGGCTTATACGTCTGTGAGTCATCTTTTGTTTCATCCAAGTTGCAAAATGACGGTTGGTGGCCACCGTTGAACTGAACGGCAAAGGTTGAGATACGATGCCGCCAAACGAACTGTAGGAGAAATACGGCTAATACAAATTACATCCAAACAAAAATCATCGCCATTAGTTTTCCTCTGTGAATCTTTCGCCTTATTGGAAAGGAGTTGATTACAAATACGACTGAGTTGCCGGCGGCGAAATAAATAAAGAGAAATTCAATAAAGTTCGGACTGTTATTTGAAGGATTGTCGGCCACTAAGTTAATAGAAATAGCTTTTCCTTGGCCAATGGAAGCCAATCGATTAACAGAGGACGAAAGCTGAAAATAGATTTGCCTTTTTGGTTTTGCAGCAAATTAAACATTTTCGGACCTATTTATGCTTATTGTATGCAATTCGATTTAAATACAGTAAGTTACAAATATTAATATTTATTTATATACTAACGCGCTATTTTAATTCACGCAGACTTCGTATTTATTATAAGAGATATAATTCTCTATTGATTGTGTATTATTGGTGGTTGCTATGAGTGGCTCAGTCATAAATACGCTTAAATATGATATTTTAATTTATTCAGATTTCATATTTTTTATTACAGAGCTAATACTCTATTGATCGTTTGCATGTATTGCACTATAACCTGGTACGAAGATCGACCTTCTTCAGTTAAGATGCACGCGACGAAGACCGTGGTGTTCACCCAGTTAGAAACGTAGTTCTGGTTGGTCCGGTTCGAACATGAACAAAATCCAACGATGCAGTTTCAGTTGTTTTCACAAAGACAGGATTGATATGACGCTGTGATCCGGATGCTAAATGCGGTAGTTTGACGACCCTCCCTCTTTTGGTCGTCCGCTGAAAAAGATCACTCAGTATGACTGTTTCCTCTGAAATTAACTCGCAAGTAATAACGATGACTAATCAACGCTTACTCTGGTTTTAGTTTCCGTATAAAGAGTAATTATTCACATGAATAAAACAATATTATATACAGTTTATCCTCAGGAAAAAATATTGATTATATTTTCTTTTTCTCGTAGTCTTCGTTCAAATGGGCCTTTTTCTTGATTTTAACAACCGATTCCTTGCTTATCAAATCGGTCTTTGAACGAATGTTTTCACGCTAGATGGAGTGGTGGACAGTATCTTTTCACTAGTCCAAATAGACTCCTAAACTCTACTAATCCGACTTTTCTTAGTCTGCAGTGCCTTTTAAATGGAGTAGTGGCGTAGCATCTAAGCTTATCTAGGTTTCTCATCCAGCCAATCCCCGTCCAGCACGTCATAATCTACTCAACCCTGATTAGATAATTAGCTACCTCCCCCATCCACCCTAATTAGTTAACTTTTCGCAGTAAAATTATCCTTTCACTCTGTAACTCTTGTTTATACTTTCCCTTCAACTCACTTGATGTCAGTTTTCATATTCCGCTTCACCTTGGACACTTCCAGGATGTAGTCCACACTCCTTGCCACTCATCGAATTTCACATTAACATCCGTTTTGATGTTTCACATTGCGCAGACAGGTCATGCAAACCTCGCATCTCCAGATTGCATGAAAGAGGCTGGTTCTCCTTTCTATGCGATTCATTGATAAGCATAAATGCTTGACATTAGTCATGCGCTTTGCTGGTCTCGCAAATGCTTGCCAAATAGGTGAAACACAGCTTTGAATTGTTAATTATTTACTTGCAAAGGAGGTCACCTGATAAGATATCCACATGGTCAAGTATGTTTTAAAGCATCAGCAACATAAATTTTAGCTTGCTGGTGGATAGCATCAATTTTGGATGTTGTTGCTAAGCATGATTGACCAATAGAGGTTTGAAGTTCAAATTTATTATCTTGGCAGATGTTTATAGGTTATCGAGATGGTGTTACTGTCAGGAACTGCTGTTATTTTATTTATTTTATTTTTTTAATTAAGCAAGTTGATTTATACAGGATTTAGTCCAGTCTACCCCAGCAGTTCTAGCTTGAAAAATGACAGATGCCTAATTTTCCTAAGGGTATAATGCATAATTAACAGTGGTAACGATTTGCTGGTTAGTAATGAGTTTTCTGGACTTATTGCATCAATTCTTGCAATTACATCGGCACCAGCACTTCCCTTTGTTCCAATGAATCGTCAAAATAAAACTCTTGAACAATCCTAATAGCCTTGCCATTCAAATATAATTACTTCATATTAGCTCTCATTTGTGTGATACTTGTTGCACACAAAATCATTCTCTCTCGGTACAGACCAATAAGTCTCCTGCGTGTCATGAGTAAGTTGCTGGAATCCATATTAAATAAAGGAGTAGTCAATCACCTCAGCAGAAATAACCTTCTTAGTGACATGCAATATGGTTTCCGTTATGTTATATCTCATAGGATTAGTGAATCTCTCGACAAAGGCGTCATTTCTAGGGCAATTGTTCTTGACATAAAGACCTACTTCAGAAGATTTCCAGCTACGGTATAACTGGAAATGTTTTCTCAATTATTAAATCATTTCTCCCTGATAGGTTCATAAGAGTAGTGGTTGATGGGCAGAAATCAGAGGCCCACAGTATTAATGCTGGTGTCCCTCAAGGGTCCATCCTGGGCCCAACTCTTTTCCTGATCAATATCAATGACCTCCCCAAACACATACTTAAATCATTCGTTGACGTCTATGCTGATGACACGACCATCTATTGCAACCCATCAAAGGTCATAAATGACAAAGTTCTCTCTGATTCTCTCTCCTCTGATCTTGAGCGTGTGGTACAATAGGGGAAGAGGTGGTTGGTTACTTTTAATGAATCTAAAACCAAGCTTTTATCTTTACATCATAATCGTTCTGATCCCCCATCTGGCATCAATTAAAATGGATAGCTCTCGTTTTGAGGAGGCTCCATGTTTTGACCTTTACTTCTGACCTGAAATGGAAAACGTACATCAAATCTGTTGCCAAGGTTGCTGGAAAATAGTGGGACACTTCTACCGTTCCAGTAGATATCTCAGTGCTTATACAATTCTCTATCTATATAAAAGCTAAGTACGTCCAAGGATGGAGTACTGCTGCCACATCTGGGCAGCAGCTGCTAAAAACAGCATATCCTACCTTGACAGAGTACAAAATAGACTTCGTACCCTAGTTGGGGATGCCTTTTTTCCCCTGCAACCTCTCTTCCACGGAAGGGACGTTGTGAACCTGTCGTTGTTTTATCGTTATTTTCATGGCAAGTGCTCGTCTGAGCTCCAATCTCTGGTTTTCCCTCGCCAATCTATCACAAAAACACCCGTCTAGCTGAAACCACTGTTAGTAATTTTCCCCACTCTTTATCTGTGCCTAAATCAAAACGTAGATTCCATGAACAAAGCTTCTGTCTTAGATGTACACGCCTGTGGAACTCTTTTCCGTGTGCCTGTTTCCCACCTTACTACAACTTCGATGTCTTCAAGTCGAACATAAACAAATTCCTGTAGAACCGCCCCTTAATAAGGCACTATATCAGATCTCCATTACTAGCGATTACTGCGATATTATCCCATTGATTACAGTACATGCAATAACCCTTATCCCGGGTGGCCTCATGGCCTTGAAAAGAGGTGATTTTCTTGTAAAAAAAAGCACTCAAGAAGATACGTTAAATTTTATAGAGTTAAATAATCGTACGTTCAAATGTATATTATGAATCTGCAATATCTAGAAAACTATAATTTAGAACGGATTGTAGTCAATGCCTTCATACGTTACGCTATCGGTCCATGCGAAAGGGTCGTATTATAAATAATGAGACTTTCAACCAGATCTGGTCTGGCATAAAGATTCTGAAGTTCTTAATGTTCAAGGTAAAGAGAAATGATAAAAATGATCAATCCTCATCTAAGAAATTTCGAATAAGTGTCTAAGTATTTCCCTTATTAAATTGAGTGCATATCTTGCTTGACATATATTACTTAGCGGTAGTGTAAATATGTTCACTAAAGGCAATGGGATAGTTTGCTTGACTGAGTCTGACTTCGGTATCAGCGGGGCGCCCATATAAGGAGCAGATTGTTAATTAGATAGCTTAATCATATGGATATACAAAGTAAGTTGGTGTTAAGGTGAATATGGATAAGACAGATACAAGTCCAAGGATGGAGTACTGCTGTCATATCTGGACAGAGCTGCTAAAAACAGCTCTCCTGCCAAAATAAACTTCGTAGCGATTACTATATTGTCCAATTTCTACTGTACACTCTTTAACCCTTATCCACGAGTGGCCTCTTGGCCTTGTTAAGTGGTGATGCCTATGTAAAAAAACAAGTCTTGATTAAAGACATTCGTAATGCATTTCACAGTTAAAATGAATATAGTATATTTTAATTTCAATCTGGTGTCGTCTCCTCTTTTCTGAACTTACCAGTCTACCTTATAACGCAGTATTGAAAACAAAACAAAATGACTTATGCCTGGCCGATAAAAGTCTATCAATATAAAATAAGACTCATTACATTAAGGTGATGAAGGTGAGATAGATAACGATGTTCATTGACAATCTGGGTGTCTCAAGTTCGAACCCAATTCGTTCCCTAGTGCCATTTTCACTCATGGATATTAACATCTAACACAAGAACGTGCATGTAAGTACCTTCTCAAATAAAAGAAAAACGATGAAGCCAGTGTCAAGAACAAAATCAACTTCTCTACAATACTGGTATTTACTGTTAAAACAAATATTATATCCGTGAGAAATAATATATGCAACAGCCGCCTTGAAATATAATTATTTCTAAGCCTTTATTAATAATAAATGGAATATTGCTTTTAGATAAGCATACATATAACATTCATAAAAGAAGTTCGAATGCAAAATGCGATAAACGCCATTCCCATAATTACAAAGCCTTGAATCCTCGACCACACTCCAACATCATGATTTACATGATGTGCTAAAATATGGGTGAAATTAAGTCATATCAACTTAATTTATTGTAGCTTTAAATTACAATAAACTTTTAGTTGAATCGAAATTTAATATTTTCTTATTTTTATTTTTAATATCACTTTTGAAATAAATTCGATTTATTGCGTTTTGCATTCAATCCCTTCAAATATAAAAATTGTTGTTCTTTTTCGTAAATGAAACTTTGTTATATTTAATAGTTTAAATTATATTGTTCTTGATATAAATTCGTGTTTTAAAAGTAGTAATGGCTTAGCCTAGAGAATTATATAGTAAGTTGTTCTGGTCCGAAGGTGTCACTAACCGACACTGACACGGCAATGGTTTAGAAAAAATGTATCTGTATTTGCCACAAAACAGTATACATTGAGAACGAGAGTTCAAGTACAGTATAACACCTATAATTTGAACATCCGCTTCGTTCAAATTAGAGGATGCTGTTCAAGTTTCGTGATAAAAAAATGTTAACTTTTTTTTCTAAGAATTAAGAAATAATAAATGAAATTCATTGCTATATGATTCTTCAAGTGTATATTAAGTTGAGTTTACAATATATTTCAATATTTCAAGTAAAAATTGTTAAATATTATTACCAGGAACAAAAGCATTGAAAATAAATTTAATCTACTCTTACTTGTAAGGTATTTATTACCTAAGTTATAATCTACAGAAATCATACATTTATGTAAAATAAAGTTTTTTTTAGTTATTCATTGAATGTGTCTCATTGCAGTTTCTATTTTCATCGAATGAGCTCTCGGGCGCTGCCATTGTATTCCGTAAGCGATCACGAAAATCTACAATTTCTTGGTTTTGTAGCTTCTTTATGATTATATCTCTTCGGAGTGACATTGCTTGCAAAACATAGTTGTCACTAAAGTAAGGACTTTTTTCTGGAAATTATATAACCGTCTCCATAGACTTTTCTGCATCATCCTATGATATATCAGAGTGCTTTTGGTTATTTACATTAGGGTCAAGAGAATGGGAGCTGTCGCTATTTTAATCACCGTTACTGCCTTCAGGATATTGATCAGTAGTGTCCTCATCTTGTTGCACCCACATTTCAACATCATTTGCATTAAGTGATTTAAGAACATCATGGTTGGTCGGTAACCGTTTGGTTTCAAGAATTTTTTCTAGACCAGTTGTATTCTCTGATTCTTTCAGTTCAGAAGCCTGTGGCGCTGGGTATAATTTACCCCATGCTTTTGTTGATGTGCTTGCTCGAACTTGATTCCATGCACTTGCGAGAGAAAATATGGCATCTTTGAGAGTAAAATGGCGCTGAAAATCGCTTATACTCACGGTACTGTTTATCATATTCATCATGAAATCATTTCTGTAGAAACATTTTAAGTTCCAAATAATCCCTTGATCCATAGGTTGGATGAGAGAAGTCACATTAAATGGCAAGTAGCACACAAAAATATTCCCGCAAGATGACACTACTTCTGACTCAGAAGGATGTGCTCGACAATTGTCCAACAGAAGCTAGCACTTTGAATCAGGTTTACCAAATTCCAGAAAACGCCCCTGGACAACTGGCACAAGTTCTTACAAAACCTATTTTTTAAACAACTGTTGATTCATCCATCTATTTCGTGAAGAATAATAAGATACTTGCAAAGGCGAACCTCCTTTCAATGCTCGGGGACACTTTAATTTGCCGCTGACAAGAAGCTTAAGTTTATGAGTTCCAGAAGCATTAGCGTATACCATCACTGTTAGTCTTTCTTTATTTAATTTGAATCCTTTCATTTTCTGCTCCTCGGATGCGGCTAATGTTTTTGTAGGTAAGCACTTCCAATTTAAGCCACTTTCATCAGCGTTGTAAACATCCTCTGGTGTTAAACCATAATCGGGAATTATCGTCTTGAATTTGTTAAAATAATTTGATGCTGTGTGTGTATCAACAGACCGTTATTTGCCTGACATTGTTAATTGTTATATACCATGTCTAATATTAAAGCTCCTAAGCCAGCCTTCACTGAATTTCTTTTGCGATATTTGACACTTCCTTAAGAGAGTTTGCTTTAGCAATTAACATGGGCCCAGATATTGCTACACCTTCATTCCGTTTTGCTACAAACCACTCATGCAATATTCGATCTAATTCAACTTGCTTTGGTCTGCGAAGAGTCCTTCTTTTGACATGTCTTTTATTTGGAGAGAAAGGAGCAGCCTTCAATATTTCCTCCTTTTTCTTTTTGATGTAAAACGGTGTACTTCTTCCAATCTTATAATCTCTCAATATAACGCTATTTTCAACTCCAGCATCTATTTTTCTATAATTTGACGTTTTTCGAGTAAAGTCAGTGTCACTTGTTATCTTTTAGCATTGCAAGCCATTGTGATGGACTGTTTTACACTATTTTAAATATAGCAATCTGAAAAAAAATACAGTTAGTGTAAATTAATTATCAATAGCTAATCTACATTAATTACATAGTACCAATATTAACATTTCTGCGCAATATCTGACTAAACCATGTAAACAGTGTTACTGCAACTCCGCATCAAATATGCTAATACATTTTCAATGGCGAGAAAGTTCAAGTTTAGAGAAAGTCCAGGTTTAGAAGAAGTCTAAATGAGAGGAAGTCCAACGTTAGAGGAAGTTCAAATTAAAGGAGTTTTACTGTACTTAACGCCAATATGACGTACGAGGAAACACGCACACACACACACACGCACACACACATACACACACACACCACTAGAGTCGCTACCTTCTAGTGTAAGTAAATATAAAATCGGTAATGTTTCCAGTCACTACAAAATAACGTAAAACTCATATACATACAGACATTTCCTCCTTTGCTCTTTCTTGAACATACACCTGGCATATATTAGTAATATGGACAAAAGGAATTTGGGTAGATTCTACATAGAAACTGATTGTTTTTTTGCTACATTGTCTACTTCGTTACTCTAAAAGTTATCAAGGAAGTGTAATCAAAAATTGGATAATGTTCGGTAGCCATAAAACTAACTCTGAGAGTATCTTCAAAATTAATGCATCCTATTTTTTAACTAACAACGGTTGAAGAGTAACGAAGACGAGAGTGGTACTATTGAAAAGAGGTACTTTTTTTGCTCCAGAATTTACTTTCTTATATAGTCACCACCATTCTCAATGAACTTTTGCCAGAGAATAGCTGGTGGGCATGCATGGATGTCTGGAGCGGACTTTTCACTCCCAAGTCTGTCGCTACTCTGAAACGGATGAACCTTTCTCCTAATTGTATTGACATCACCAGCACAGGCTTCGTAAATGTTTAACAGGTCGGTTCAAGTTTTTCTGCATGAAGAAATTCAATGAGGTCCCCCTGCTTCTAGAGCAATTTTATCTGGGTGTATATTCATACATAACTGTTTAATGGCGAGAGAAACAAGGTAATCGAATTTCTGATAAGATCAATAGACGAACATAAAATAAAATGGAAAGTGATCTCGTAGGTAAATAGTTCCCTGTAAGAATGGAGATCTATAATTTCATACATCGAAAACTAATAGTTAGGAAAAGAAGATATTGGAAAAGAACGAGCATTAAATTAACCCAAAAAATCGAAACAGATAGTTCAGTTAATCGATATTTACATATGAATACGGTTGTGTCATTTAACGTATAAAATAAAATATATATATATATATATATTTATATATATATATGTATATATATATATATATTAATGTATGTATCTTACCTTACATACCTGTCTATAGAAAATATTGAAATAAAAAATTGAAGAAAAACGTATATGATTCTGCTCAATAAAGAATGGCATCAATGTTTGACCTTGATTTGACCTCCAGACATTTTTGAACATCTTTGTTTATCTCGTCTGAACAGTGTACATTTTGTAAATGTCACTCTCCATGGCCTTGCGGAATTTACCGATTATTTTCTACGTTCGATTTTTATTCGACTCTTCCAAAGATTCTGAGACATGAACAGTTCTTCATCACCGAGAAAAACTAAAACAGATAGAAACATGCTTATTATTTCGATAAACAATTGTATCTATACGAGGAACGTTCCTAAAGTAAGGCCTCCTATTTTTCAATACAAAAATTAAAACGTTGATGAGCTACAAAAAACAGGAACGAGCGATGCTTGGTGTTCTAGAATTTATTTTTCTACATAGTTACCACCATTCTCAATGCGCTTTTGCCCGACTTTTTTAATGCCTTGATTGAAAGAGTCCGGAGTGCTCTGTCATCATTTTGAAATCGACGAAACTATTTCCTAACTGTTCTGACATCAACTTCATCGGCTTCGTAAACGTTCATTAGGCATCGGTAAATGTTTATCAGTTCAATTATTTTCCTGCATGGAGGAATTCAATGACGTATCACTGCTTATAATGTATGTCTCTGACAAGATTTTTTTTCTAGCCTCGTCAATATCTACAACATAAATATGAAATTTTCAGATCATGAATGAATAAGTTCAGTGATCATAACAATGCAATTTGCAATCCTTTCTAATCCATTCAGGCGGTTAAAAAAAACAAACTAGGATACCTTACTTTTAAAATGCCCCCTAGTTAAGTTTAGAGTAAATTCCAAGATAATGCATTTGATACTGCATTATAGGGTATGTTGTGTTTGTAATATTTGAAAATAAACATAGTTTGTATCCAGATATATCCATTAATATCTTGAAACCTAATATAAAAATATAGATGATAATCATAAGTAAAAACAAAAGAAGAAAATAAGAAGTTATTCATTTTTGTAAGATATTTTCAGCAAAAACTTGTGTTATCAGTAGAGCTAGAACAACAACATATTCTTTTCATTGTTCTGACTCTCGAGTGTGTATGCGTTGATATCTTATATGCTTTTATATAGAGTGATAAGGTTCTCGGTTGATTAACTGCGTCTAACTGTATTGGATATATACTCGAGAGTCAAAACAATGAAAAGAATATGCTGTTGTCACAACCCTAGTTATGATTAAAAAAAAATACAGTTTAACAAAACAATAATGGTTAGAAAAACAATGAACTTTTCTTTCTATAATAAAAAAATTGAAATTTAGCGAGGCCAATTAAAATTTATGTAAGATTTGGTAAATGTAGTTATAAATAGGATCAGGACAACAGCATATTCTTTTCATTGTTTTGACTCTCAAATGTGAATCCGTTGATATCTCATATGCTTTTATATAGAGTGATGTAATTCTTGGTTGATTAAGTAGGTCTGTGTCGGATATATACTCGAGAGTCATGACAATGAAAATAATATGCTGTTGTCATAGCCCCAATTATCAACATAACGAGAAAATATTTCTCTTAATCTTTTATTGGATAAGCATCAAGCGAACCTTTCATTGACAGAACTTGTCTTCGGTTGAATATATTTACGGCAAAGCTGCTTCTTTGTAGATTAGGACATAATCGTCGACAACTTCAATGCCAACATAATATAAAACCTTATATAAAAAAGAAAAGAAAAGGAAACTGACTTCTTGAAGTTTGCGTGATAAAAGGGATTAGAAAAATACATAGAGACTATCAAAATGAATAATAATAATAATAATAATAATAATAATAATAATAATAATAATAATAATAATAAAACAGCAATTGTAGATTTTGTAGACAGAGAGACGAAACAGTAAACTGCATAAGAGAGAATGAAACGAACTAGACTAAAACAAATATAAGAACAGATATAATTTAGCCGGAAATATAGTCATCTGGGATCTTTGAATACGATTGCATTTTCAACATCCGGATGATTTTGCCTGAGTTTTACAATGGAACACATAAAATCTTCTCAGATATGGAAATATAACGAACAAAATAACCCAACGAAAAATGAGCGAATATGGTAATAGTACGAAAAAAACATGACAAATGGTAGGTTGTGCTGTCTTAGAAGTTCACAGAAAGAAGAGGAAAAAGGCAGATTAACTAAGCGAACACATGGAGTTTGTATAGAACTAATAGAATACGGAATATAAAGGAACCTATATAATATCGGTGATGTTAGGAGCACTAGAAATATGGTACTTTTTCCAATAAGAAGGAGGTGTTGCCTGGGAGGATGCTACACTGACAAACTAACCTGTACTGCACTAGTATCTAAATTTACCGTCTGGAAGATGATAGCATGAAAACATAACAGGCATTAAACTACCACCCTGGAATTAAGCATTAAAACGTTACAAGTTAGTCTCGGGTTAGTATAGAAAATTGATTTAAACTAGTACAATAGTATAGTAGTAGAATAATTTCGGCTTTAGACTCGCAGATTAGAAATCTCTCTCTCTCTTTCTTTTTCACTTCCACCGCCTCTCTCTCTCTCTCTCTCTCTCTCTCTCTCTCTCTCTCTCTCTCTCTATATATATATATATATATATATATATATATATATATATATATATTAGACATTTAGAGGAGATTATAGATAGATATATAAATACCCGTTCACATACACTTTTCACGATAAAGCTAGAACCCAGAATTAGGTAGAATCGAGCAATTGCACACTTCATGCGTGCGACCTGGGTTCGCGCTTATGTCAGAGCACGTCACTGATGAAATGCAGTACATCGAACCCCACTTTGGGTCTGGCGTTGTCCGTTGTCGATTCTATCTAATTCTGGGTTCTAGCTTTATCGTGAAAAGTGTATATGAACGGATATTTATTGTTATTACTGAATATTACATGATTGGATTTCGAGGATAAGGAATCTCGGCTATTTTTATGTTCTGTTGCGTACGTTGACTGTCCTTGTCTATTTGAAAAGATAGATTTTACTTTAGGATTCTGTCATTTCTTTTGTTTGAGTTAAGTCAATCTGAATACACACCTCATTGTTTCTTAATGCCATTTTTTTTAGGATTCAGAACTATATAACAGAAAACAATTATGTTTTTTAATTTTAAATCACTAATCGCGTCATCTAATCGCAGGCTGTATTCTGTGATTAGTTTGCCATTAAACAGATGATTTTTCATTGTTGTTTATTGTTTCGTTTTGTTTTTGTTGTTGCAAAAAACGTAATGGTTTGTATTTCGAATAATGATTCTTTTTTCCATCCAATTCTTTTTATTTCTATTATGTAATATCCAAGTTTGGTTGTGTATTCCCTATTTCTTTTTACGTTAAATGTTACAATATCGGATACTGGAATAGAGGTAAGATCAACTTATGGTAATTGTTCGACTCTATTCAAATCTCTAGCTGCCAAAAGCACAATATGCATAGCAAGAAATAGTCTGATTAAAAATGACTTTTCTTCTCCGTCTGTAGCTGATTTCCTAGAACCTTCCATCTACAGAACCCAATACCACGGGGTTACTTCGAAGCTGATTACAACAAGGGCGTTTCCAACCCCACTGTTAATAACTCACTGCGCTGTCCATTTAAAGATCCGTTGACAGTTAATCGTTTTCAATCCTCTTATTGTATTATTCATTATCTAACTAATAACATCATTAGCCATCATCCTCGAGTAGCCCGATCCCTAGATAAACGGCGACCCATTAGTATAAAAGCAAGAGAAAATATATCAATATTTTAAGTTTTTTCGATAAGTAGTTCTATTGGAATCTTTCCCATTCTTCTTTTAATTCCAAGTTCATTACGTAAAGAACGACACATATCATACAAGAAGTGTGTGCATATGATATGCATGTTTGTGTATGACAATGTGCTCCAGGTGTTCGGGTGAATTCCACACGGAAACTGTGTGCAAGTGCAATAGTATTGATTGTTACGGAGGATAAGATCGATTAGTTGAGATCGTAATGTCAGGGGTGACTTGAAAATGAGTGCTTGAAATGTGATCGATTAAATAAAATTACAACTTATTCAGATAATATCAGAAGTAAAAGAGAGAAATGAACAGGATTCTATGAGACAAAGAAAAGCAGACTTGAATAAAGAAATATATTCATAGCAATGACGTTACATTTAAAATATATAAACACACACACACACACACACATATATATATATATATATATATATTGTATAAAGAAGCTTTGAGTATTTAGAACAAGATACTAATATAAAATAATAAAAAATAGAAATAAAAATCCAGTTTAAATTCTTGGAAAAAAAACATAACTAAACTGAAGATATCACAGGCTTAGCACTTGCATAAGATAATTTTCAGCTTTCAACAATTAAAGAAGGGAATTCAACTATATACAGGTGCTAAAAACAAAACGAAATAACCTTAATATCAATTGTTAAATAAAAAAAAGTTGATCGTCAGCTGCTTACTATGTAGCTGTTTTAGAGACCTAAAAATAGGACAGCTATTAAATACATGGCTCTCCAGTGGACACTACCATTTTCCCAATAAGAAAATGTAAACACAACCGAGTTACTATTTATACGAATATGTAAATAAAGAATATAATAATATATATAATTAATAATAATATTAATAATATATATAATTAAATGTATTAATAATAATACTAATAATATAAGTAAATATATTAATAATAATACTAATAATATATATAAGTAAATATATTAATAATAATACTAATAATATATATAAGTAAATATATTAATAATAATACTAATAATATATATAAGTAAATATATTAATAATACTAATAATATAAGTAAATATATTAATAATAATACTAATAAGAGCGTATAATTTTAATCTAAGATCTATGTTATTTAACATAAAAATTGAATAGGAATAAAAATGCATGAAAAGATTAAGTACCTTTATTCATACACACACATCTATGTAATTATCAAACACAAATCGTCTTGTTTGCTTACTTGCTTTGGTGTTTAACCGCCATTTTGGTTCTGGTTAAAGAGGTCGGTTTAGGATCTCTAATTTCGTGCAAACATCTGATACACACAGACGATATAGGCGAAATACATGTATACATGTATAGGTCTGGGAGTGATATTAGTTATGTTTTGTCTTAGAATACTTCCGATAATTACCAATAATCGATAATCGAAGCCGTTATTTTAATTTATCTATTATTGGTAAAGTCATTTTCCCATGTCGTCGCTTAGCAACAATGATAGAACAACAGACCATCAACATTATACTGTGAGTAAGTTTATAGTTCACAAGATCTGTATCATCTTGAAGCTCGACCTGTCGGATGACAAATATCGAAAAAATTGCCAAAAACATTAATTACTTCACCCATAACCGGGCACATTTCTACGGGGAGGGTCGCTTTTTTCGCCGATATTTTCAATATTTCGAAAGCCTCTTTTCGATTGACTAGCTTCAATTTAAACCTACATCATTTTCGGTTTGGCGATAGGCGCAACAGCTAACGCGTCAGTTTTTTTTTCACTTTCTTTTCCTCCATCGCGGTACTGGTTCGAGCCTGCCTGCCTACTACCACTTTTTCTGTGCTCGCAATTTTCCTTTTTTTTGTTTTGCTCAACCAACACCCTTACACACACCTCACCTTTTTTTTTTCGCCTTCGTGTCACGGGTTCGAGCCTGCCTGCTTACTGCATTTTTTTCTCAACACACTCTTACAAACACCCGGGCAACGCCGGGCACCCAGGCTAGTCTATAATATAAAACTCACCAGTTATATATATATATATATATACATATATATATATATATATATATATATATATATATATATCCACGAATCAGTTTTTGTAAACAATTGATTCTAACAATTATACAAAGACTAGCCTAAATTCTTAAGAGACATACTCATGTAGTAATGGCATGAAGCAAAGAAGTTTTTTAATCATATATTTAAAGTTTGAAAATTTTCCCAAATTATATATATATAAATATATATATATATACATAGAGAGAGAGAGAGAAAGAGAGAGAGAGACACACACACACAGATACAAAGAAAGAGAATATGCATTATATATAAATAAGTTTGGATGATGATCTGTCTTAGCCAGCTGTTGTAAACAATAAATAACATCGAACTATATAGAATGTGACAGAGGTTTGAGAATTGTGACGTGTTTACAGCTACAAAGAGACGCCAAATATCCAATGCAGGAAAAAAAATCGGCGATTTTCAATTAATATCCGCAGAGAAAAAGTCTTGTATTATTTATTTTATCTCTCTTTCACTCTCTCTCTCTCTCTCTCTATCTATCTATATATATATATATATATATATATATATATATATATATATATATATATATACTTACATATATATATATACATACATCCATACATACATATATATATATATATACGTATCAACAAATAATACGCGTTTAATGAGGTCTAAAAATATGTCTGATTCCAGATTAATTTCCGACAGGAATCGGGGAAGCTTTTGAAGATTTTGGAGTTGTTTTTATTTTCAGTAAATATATCCGGGACTGTTTATTTGTTATTTTTGTTCAATATCACCTATACTTATATACTATATTCGGTGCAGATGAATATCGCTAAAATATTATACGTGAATAATACTTTGAGAATTTGACTATTATATTGAATTAATTAACATGTTTCTCAGATTCTGTGTCTGTATTTTTATTGATATAATTTTCGACTCTTGTAAAGCGGTTTTAGCATTCTTGCATTACAGACTTTAATAGGGTTTATCAATGTACCTCGATTGATTCCTTATAATAATTACTTTTCCATTAGTAAATTGTATGCCAAGAAACTATGATATCTTGCCAAAATCGGCCATTCTCTCTATCTATCTCTCTATCTCTCTCGCTCTCTCTCTCTCTCTCTCTAACATACCCCATATATGTAATATATCCTCACTTAGCCTAGCTTATTTTCAGTTGTGTTCTAGTTGACCACTGCTGAACTGTTGCCTACGACGTTTCGTATTATCTACAACTAAATAAAATATAAAGCAGCTGATCTCCCCATTCACCATGGCATCTCATGCGGCATGTAAATAAAATAAGCAAATATTAAGTTAAACCAAATAGTGTTTTTTCTATCATGATGAACTAAAATCATGACATTATATATTTAAGTTGGTCATGACAGAAACTGTTCGCACAGCTACGAAATCATGAGTACTGTGACCGGACTACCTTTAAACTTACTTGTCAAATAAAAGACAGCTTGTCAGAGTGGAAACAGCAGATAACCTTAAACACCTATTAAATAGGAGCATATTTGGGGGATCATCAAGCAATAATATGTTTTCTTACGGTTAGCTTGTTGTTTTTAATGGCGCATCGACCCTGTTAGATTAAAGTTTTTTTCTTAATCGTAGATTCTACTGTATAGCCTACTTACTTTTGTTTTTGCATTTTTTTTTTTTTTGGTCATTGGTTTTGTAGAGTTGAATGTAATAATCAAAGAGGGAAGCGTCCCCGTGTGTGTGTGTCGTGTGGTCATACAACTTACCTTCGGATGGGATCCGAGAGAAAGCGAAATTAAAGATGGCAGCCATGGATTTATAAGGTGTAGTCTCGTGGAATCTCACGAGATCTCATCTTCCATTGCACATGTATGCAAATGGAATGGGGTCAGTTTTCTGATAAAATGTCTGTTGGCAAACGCAGTGGGGAGAGACGTGCTGGAAGTTGAGAGAGAAAGTTGTCAGTGACGAATTTTAGCTGGACTTTTGTGTATTGTATTTGGTTTATTTTGTTTTGCTGTTTACCAGCCTATTTAACGTCAAGCTATTTCGGCATAATGGGGGACAAATTCGACCTTAAATTAATACCGGAATTCGATGGCTCGACCCCGGTACTTGACTGGGTGAAGGTGGAACTACATTGCCTGTTGTCTAGTGTGAAGAACATTGAACATGCGGTTCCTCTACGTTTGTCCGGCGGGGCTTTCGCAGTATATCAACAGCTTAGTCCTAAGGAAAAACAGGATTATGAAAGGATCAAGGCGGCATTATACAAGGCGTTCACTATCGAGCCGCCACTTCTTGGGGGTAATTTGAGGCAAGAACCTTTCATCCCGGTGAAACTTTCGACGTTTATTTTGCCGAGCTGACGAAATTGACGGTGTTGTTTGGTGAGCTGCCTGAGCGAGCCTTGGCATGCAAATTTTTGGCAGGGCTCCCAATCGGAGCAAAGCAACTCTTGCGGGCTAGCTCAAGCATAGCTTCATTGTCCCTTAACGACCTGCTAGACCGGGCCAGGCCCATGATGAAGAATACTTATGAGATGGGAGAACTGGTAGTCGAGCGCGCATTAAATGACGACAGACCGTCCCAGGGGCCCATCCTGCGCCGTGAAGTCATGTGTTTTATGTGCAATGACCAGGGCCACATTGCGAGGAACTGCCGGTGGCGACTGACAGCTATTCGCTTCTACCGATGTAATAAGACTGGCCATATGGCCCGGGATTGTTCGGGAAACGGGGTCGGGGACAAGGTGCCAGCGTCGACCTCTTCCCCAAACAGAAATTAGACGAGGCGCTTCCAACTATTCTGGTCCATGTCAATGAGACATTGTGCTCAGCACTCTTCGACTCTGGGTGCTCTCGCACCGTAGTGTGCGGGTCTCTGCCGCGCTTGAAAGAAGAAGACTACTAGATTAACCACCCTCAGTAGAGCGACACAGACATGTTGCGGGGTGGGCACTGTGAACATTCGCACTAAAACTGGAAATTCAGCTAACACAGCTTTGACCTGCTCCTAAGCTATGATGCCATCAGAGCCCTAAGTGGTGCTCACATAACGCAGACGGGGTCGATACAGTTTCAGGAGAAGGTTCCAATGTGTGATGCTTTGAAGATTGATAAGCCAGACTTTATTGTCGAGTTTGACTAGGAGCAGAAGGCTTGGACACTGGGAATCAAGAACCTGCCAAACCGCGAAATGAAGTAACAGAGTACCATGTGCCCGACCAAATGAGGCCTGCATATGAAGAGGAACTTCGTGATTGGATCAAGGATGACTGGTTGATTCCATACCCCTATGAGAAACTTGGACCTCCCAAAGGCCTGATTCCGCTGATAGCGGTCGCTCAGCACAACAAAGCAAAGGTGAGGCCAGCGATGGGCTATCGCGAACTGAACGCGCATGTTGATGCGTTCACGGCAGATGCTGACAAGTTACGAGAGTGGCGCCAGCAGGGTTCCAATATGTCTCTGCTGGATCTAAGAAAAGCATACCTGCAGGTCCGAATCAGTGAAAAAATGTGGCCATTTCAGACGATAGTCTTTGCTGGCAGGAGGTACTGCCTTACCAGACTAGGCTTTGGGCTGAACGTGGCACCCAAAATAATGAAGACCATTATTAACACTGTGTGGTTACAGGAAGAGACAATAAAAGATGAGACATCGACGTAACTTGATGACATATATGTGAACGAAGACATTGTGTCATCGTCACGTGTGATGGCCAAACTGGCTGAGTTTGGTTTCACGGGCAAGGATCCAGAACGTTTGGTGAATGGCGTTCGTGTCTTGGGCCAAGAGTTCGACAGGAGCGAGGAACTTTGAAATGGAGGCGCGGAACTGCAGTTCCTCAAGTGCCCGATGTCTTCACGAGGTGAGCAGTATTCTCCCTGTGTAGAAAACTTGTGGGGCATCTACCAGTGTGTGGATGGACTCGCTTGGCAACCGGCATCATACAAAGGAGGGCAAACTCAGTCACCAAAGACTGGGATGATGAGACAGACGACGATCTGTTGGTTTGCATGGTGAAGGAGACCATCGCAAGGTAAAGCAGGATGACCTCGCCAAAGGTGACTGGTGCGTGCAGGGAGACAAACTGAATGTGTGGGTGGATGCGGGCTCTCTGACAATTGGTGTGCTGTTGGAGAAGAATGTTGCTGCGATTGAGGACGCTTGGTGGTTGTGACCGGCGAGTGACGCTGCTCATATCAACCTGACAGAGCTCGATGCAGTGATAAAAGGTATGAACCTGGCACTCCAGTGAAAAGTCAGAAAATTACGCATACACACAGATTCACTATGTGTGTACCACTGGATATCAGACACACTGACAGGCAAGACTAGGGTGCGCACTAAGGCAGCCAGCGAGATGCTAATCACACGGAGGTTGGAGACAGTGAAAAAGCTGGTAACAGAGTACAACCTGTCTGTGGATGCGGTACTGGTCACTTGCAATTGCAACCTTGCTGATAGGCTCACTCGAGTGCCACAGTAATGGTATGCCACCATGAAGGAGAAAGCCGAGCCAGTACCATTATGTGCCGCCTCTATTGAGGTGGCGGATGAAATCAGGAAGATACACAACCCCAGTGGACACCCCGGAGTGAGACGGACGTTATTTTGTACAGTTGTCCAATCCGTCGGTGTCCAAAAGTGCAGTGAAAGCGGTAGTCAGGGAATGCCAAACATGCCAGTCAATCGACCCCGCCCCGGTCAGATGGCGGAAAGGTCATCTGGGAGTAAGCGCGACTTGGAGCCGACTGGGTATGGACATACCCACTACGGCAGCCAGCACTTCCTCACCCTGATCGATTGCGGACCGATAAGGTTTGCAATCTGGCGCCCGTTAATAAGACAGGATTCCTCCAGTGTAATCCATGAATTGGAGTCAATATCTTATGAAAGGGGGCCGCTTAAATAATTTTTTTTTTTACACAGTGATCACCACCTATCAAGGCCCGGAAGCCACTCAGGGATAAGGGTTATTGCAAGTACATTACGTTAGTGTGGAGATTTGATGGAGTGTTTACTTAAGGGGGCGGTTCATTAGGAATTTGTTAACATTAGACTTGAAGACATCCAAGTTGTAGTCCGGAGGGAAGCAGGCAGACGGAACAGAGTTCCACAGGCGTGCAGTTCTAAGAAAGAAGCTGTGTTCATGGAATCCGCGTTTTGATTTAGGCACAGATATAGAGTGGGGGAAATTTTTCACAGTGGATTCAGCTAGACGGGTGTTTTTCGTGAAAGATTGGCGAGGGGGGACCAGGGATTGGAGTTCAGACGAGCACCTGCCATGAAAATAACGATAAAACAAGGATAGGCTCGCAACGTCTCTTCTGTGGGAGAGGGGTTGCAGGGTAGAGAAAAGGGCATCCCCCACTAAGCCACGAATTCAATGACACGGCCTTCTGCAGTGGGGAGTTCAGACGTTTCGTAGACGAGTGGGGGATCCAGCTCAGACACAGATGTGCATATGTACCAAATGGTAACGGCATAGCAGAACGGTGCCATCGAAGCGTGAAGAGGATCGCAGCAAGAAAACAATGCAGGATCACAGATATATATCAATAGATATAATGCAACTCCAAAGGATCGCATGACTTCTGCAAGCGCACCCATCAATACGATTCATTGCTATCGAGTGCGCATAAACGACATTGACGCCCGTCTCCTGATCGGCAGGAAATCCGAGAGCCGTATGAGTTAGGGGATACTGAAGCCTCCCAAGATTCGATGCACCAGTAGCTTTCAAAGATGGCGAATCACTGGCACCATCAGTGAGCAAGCCGTACTAGTCAATGGTACTCCACGCCATGTGAAGGATATCCGGCTTGCCCTGAATACGAACCAGTTGACGAGTAGCAGTGATGGTGAATCATCCAACAATGACCTGTGGATCCGTCCTATTCCACGCGATGATACAACTGTGACCCCAACGCTGACGCCGATAGTTCCAGCACCCCTTCTGGGAGCTCCGATGAAGATGAAGAAGTCCAGCCTGATGGTATGACTGTACGCCCTAACGCTGATGCTAATGGTTCCGACACATCTTCTGAGAGCTCCAATGAAGATGAAGTAGTCCAGCCAATCCCACTTCGTAGGAGTGCCCGCAACAAATGATCACTTCCGCCATGCCAATTGTGTGGTTTGGAGATAGATCAGGGGGGGGGAAGTGTAGAGTTGAATGTAATAATCAAAGAGGAAAGCGCCCCCGTGTGTGTGTGTGTGTGTGTGTGTGTGTGTGTGTGTGTGTGTGTGTGTGTGTGTGTTGTGCGGTCATACAACTTACCTTCGGATGGGATCTGAGGGAAAGAGAAATTAAAGATGGCAGCCATGGATTTATAAGGTGTAGTCTCGTGGAATCTCACGAGATCTCATCTTCCACTGCACATGTATGCAAATGGAATGGGGTCAGTTTTCTGATAAAATGTCTGTTGGCAAACGCAGTGGGGAGAGACGTGCTGGAAGTTGAGAGAGAAAGTTGTCAGTGACGAATTCTAGCTGGACTTTTGCGTATTGTATTTGGTTTATTTTGTTTTGCTGTTTACCAGCCCATTTAATGTCAGGTTTGTTTCGGAGTGTACCACTCTATATTCTCCATGCAACCCTCGTGTCGCTGATGTGAGACCTTTGTTAGATCCATTGCTAGTTATTGTAACGTTTACAGCATACATCGCAAATTATGTTGGTGGACTCAAGCCTCCTAATATAATGGTATTACTCGCTCCACTGTGGGTTGCGTCATAAAACGATTTACATCTTAATGATTCACGGATCCGCAGTATCTTGGCTGCTGTGTATTACATTTTTACCCTTAGTCAACAGGCAAGTGTTATAAGCTCCGTAAGCTTGCGCGAGCTTACTCGCGCCAATACTTTTTACTATAGTCAGTCTGTCTTTCCAAGCAGTCACTATTCCATTACAAGACATTATTCTGTTTATTTCAAGATGTCAGTGGTTTCAACGATAAATATATTAGATGAAGAAAGGTGTCTATTAAAATGCAACCATCAGATACTCATGTATACCAGGAAATTAATAACATACTTTGAATTAGCAGAAGAGAATGAGTTCTATTTTGGGGGCGTATGCTTCTAATGATTTTATATATGCCATTCTGCCTAAGCCTAACCCTGCCCTCACTGACATAAGTTTCTTGCTGTTAGACCTGCTGGTTAGTCTGTGTAAAGTTTATATAATCCGGGAAACCTCAGTTGGGAGACACAAACCTGCTAATGCTATATCATTAATCTCTCTATAATGGCGTGCGTGCTAATTCACGTTTCAGGTCACAAGATTTCTCCAACTTCCTATCAATTAAATCAAAGAGTTGGGGACAAAAAATAAAGTTTGGAATTTATTAGACGTAATAAAATCGTTTTCTGTGATAACCATCTAACTCCTTCAATTCGTTTCGATTAATAGTCTTTCATTGAAGCTTCGATTATTTTGTTGTGGTTCTATACGAGAATTGTCTATGAAGAAATGTTATTCGTTTGTTTTTTTTATTTTCTAAACGCCGGTTTTTATCAGACTTTTATGTTCGCATCCTTCGTTTATTTCAGTAAGAATGGTTGTCAGCTAGTGGGTGGAAGTCGTGATCTATTACAAATCAATCATTGTGGAAATTATTAGATATAATAAAATTTTGCCCGGTAAGCCAACATGAATAGTATTTCAAGGAAAATGAGGTTGGGATTTTCTATAATTTGAATGTCTCCGTATTGACTTCTGAGGGGAAGAGAAAGAGAAAGAGAAAGAGAGAGTGAAAGAGAAAGAGAGAGAGAAAAAGAGAAACGTAAACGAAATACATTAATCACAGAAAACAGCAATTAACTACTTTTATATTTCAAACTCCACTGAACATAGTTTTAGACAATTAAGAACAGTGGTTCCCAACCCGTTCGTCGTGACTGCCATAAGGCAGAGACTTGATTCTGCCCTAAATACGGATGTTATATGGCACGGTGAAAAACATTGATACGAAGTCAGGATTTTGGTATTATATTTAAGAAAATTTTCCAATCGCAGATAGTACATTTGCTCGTCAGCATCGTCGTCTTTTACGTCCGAAACAGTTGGATATTATTCCGTGTGCAAAGGAAATCAAGGCGTAATGTGTTTATTGGTAATATTGCCATAGTGTATGTATTATGATATGCACATATACTGAGTGTTATCGCTTTCTTCTACCGTGACAGATTTGTGAGAAAGTAAAAAAAAGAAATACAGAGTGAAGGAAAAAAGTAAAGTTAGGGAGAATTATCGCACAATCTTTATTATAACAGGAAGACATCCTTTCTTTCCTTCTTTCCTGCTACCCTCCTGTAGTTTTGCTTTTCTCTAGTCTACTTGCCTTTTGCCCCTGTGTTTATTGCGTGTTTGGTTTCTGATTTGTTTAGCTGGCGTCATCCCACTTACCTAATGTTGTTTAGGCGATTCTTTACCCTTTAAAAATGTTTATGAGAAAACTAAAGTAGAGCGACGATTTCTTGAAGTGGGGATTTACTGACATAGTTATTGCATGTCTGGAAAGACCACTATGTATAGTATGTTTTAAAATCCTTGTTCATGCGTCTGTAAAAACAGCTACATCACAAAGAATCTCAAAACTAAGAACCCAAACTTGAAATATAAAATATGAAATTATTAAGTGTTTTAAGGCAAAATTTGTTGGTTCAAAAGCAGTTAGCTAGATAAAAGCAGCGTATTTCGAAAGAATAATTTAACCGTCATTGAAGATTCATACAGGGTTCTAGTAAAATAGCACACACTGTCTGAAAGTCTTATTTTTTCATGCACCAATATATATTATAATTCTTATGATCGGTCTAGAATAGTAAATAAATTATCACCTCAAACCATACGCTATTCTCTCAAACAATGCGATATCTTGTCGAATAATGCGGTAAAAACAAAGGATAACGGGTATGTCGAATTAAAATAAACTGTAACTGGGTTGTTCAAAATGTAGCGGGATGAAACTGCTGATGTAACAAACATGTCTTAGCTTCTTGTGAATGTTCGTATAAAAATGAGCATAATACTGATTTTTTTTTGTTTTGTAAACTTCAACAAGTGCTGCTAATATTTTTTTATGTAAATCATGATATTTTTTTCAAAGAACATTCGATCGACTGAGAAAAATTGTGCACAGTTTGCACTGACGAGATATCTGCAATGGTTGGTTGTAAGTCTGACTTCTAATCGTCAATTAAATGTGACTCCAGTCGCAATGAGACTTATATGATTCATTGATAAGTATTAGTTTATAAAACATCATTTGGACCATTCAAATAAGTGCTTAGCCGAATGATAAAAAAATAAATATGGGCTTTTCAAAGTTTTATGCGAATATTTGTGTCCACTGGAAAAGGCATTTTTGTTTCAAACAGAGATAAGCTGACTCCCGAAAAGACAAACTTTGATCAAGAGAAGAGAGCTGCAAATATGTTTCACTTCTTAAAATGCAAACGAATTTGAATCATTGTTTACTGATAAAATTACGTTGTGCAAATTGGCATAACTTTTCGATAATTTTCAGGTGTTTAATAGTATTGATACAGGATTACAGGATAAGAAAAGTGCGCTTATATCTCTGTCTTTTAAATTCAAATTGAAACTCTAGGTCACCAAAAATAACCAAAGCTTGCCTAAGTAGTTGACGAAGCGGCAAATAAAATTAATATCGATGACCTATATAGCTTGATGCATGGACATTTTGAAAATGTTAATGATCTAATAAGAAGACGTTTTCCTGATGAATGATGAAAATCTTTCTCAAATACAATCAACTCTCTCAATACCAGTGCATCTGAATTCCGTGAAGCAACAAAAGAAAAGTTTATTGAATTAAAAAAAATCTTGAAGCTAATCATGATCTAGTTAACTGCAATAACAAGAATTTTTTAGCAGAAATTACCCAGAAATTCCTGGTAATTTCAGAAATCGCAATAAGGAATTTATTGCTGTTCCTTACAATTTTTCACCGTTCTCTTCAAACTTCTCATCCTGAAAATAAGTACGACACCCTATAAAATGAGGAAGACGACTTGAGGTGTGTCATATCGTCAACGGAGCCCAGAATAAAATTGATAGGTAATAAAAATGAATGTCAGCTGCCCCATTAAGGTTGAATCATAAGCATAAGTTTACATAACGGTTGAAAATTGTGTTCAAATAATTTTGAGTTGATTTTCAATTAATTACTTGTACCAACTTTAGAGTTTTTTATGAATAAAAATGAAATTAATCATGAATTCACGGAATGTATATATACTTCGCGAATAAATAATGTATGATTTAACAATGGTAATATATGACAGTTTGTTGTTCAAAATGAAATATATATATATATATATATATATATATATATATATATAATATAAAGCTGAATGTCTGTGTGCGTGGGTCTGGTCACGAATAGGCTCCTATATGGTTGACTATTTTAAAACAAAAATGATTACATATAATGAGAGAAGATGTATCGAGATAAAGGAATGGGTATGCTTGATCTGGCAGAACTGGGGTTCATTAAAATTGTGGGGTCTGCGTTCGCGCCTGGTCCACAAGGTATGGAAATAAAAAATTAAAAAATTACAAAAAAAAAAAACGTTTGCAAGTGTTTTTGATATAGATGTACATAAGAATACTTTGATAAGTATGTTTTAACTTAAATAGGGATGGTATAATAAAATTGTGAGGTCTGCGTTCGCGCCTGGCTTCCATAGGATGGAAATAGGCAAAAATTTTAATAAAGACTTTTCATATCTGCGTAAGTATACTTTGATAATTATGTTTCTGTTTGAAGAAATATGGTATAATAGAATTATGGGGTGTTCGTTCGCACCTGACATCCATAAAATGGAAATATGTCAAAGTTTAACAAGGTTTTTTTTTAATAGAGATCCACAGAATATTCAGTGTGAATAGGTATGGTATAATAAATTATGGGGGTAATCTATTTTATTTTTTCTTTCATCATATTTTGCGTTAGTTTTGATACCCCCAAATTCAACCCAAATTTACAACCCTTCCTTTTCATAACCTATCATACTTTCATAAATCAGAGTCCATTTTCTGTAGGCTGTTTTCGAACCCAGTCAACGACCGGCACTTTTGCTAGTATATATATATATATATATATATATATATATATATATATATATATATATATATATATATATATATATATATGCGCATATATATATACATATATATATATATATATATATATATATATATATATATATATATATATATATATATATTAAGGATTTGGGTCGCTTCTTGATTGCTTGTTTTAAAATGGGTCGTCATAGTTGAAAGATTGTGAACCTATGGTTTAGAGCACGAATATTTATTAGTGAGTAATATATTTCGGATAACTAGCTGTCAATAATGGTATCCGACAATTGAAAATCAATTGAAATTCTTCAGTGGAATTAAAAGGAATGTATTCAAGTATAATTGCTTGTGTTTATAAACATACCCATCTCAACCGATTTCCTTTTCAATAAATTTCTTTTTTGTCCATGGAAGATTTTAAATGCATTATATCTATTATAATCGATATAGATTGGCTTTTACGGGAAATTAAAAAAAAAACGAATCAAAAACGACTGCAACTCACCCTATGATACCTGTCTTCTAGATAAGAAATACGGTTGTGTTGCGCTGAAGCTCGTATAATTTTCTCGTATTCCCGGCTGATATCTTCACATTGATTGATGTAGCAGTACTGAATTTTTAGCCGTTCACCCCAGCGTTGATTAAGTCCACCATCATGACTAAATCCATTACGGTCTAAACGCTATCGTCAATTGGACAGGACTACGTTGTTTTTTTTTATCTAATCGCTTAATACAGTCTGTGCTAGCGGCGACGTCCATAAACGAATAGAAGAATGGTACATATGAAACAAAACAACAAAATATACGTAAGTGAAACAGCCAGTTAATGTATAAAAATCAGAACATTGTTGATTTTGCTTAAAGATAAGAATATGTATTTTCCCTTAAAACAATTATTTACATGAACAACGTCTTTCATAGGAGGGAAGGTTTCTAAATATAGCATGCGAATTTGCAACTTACTGATTAATGGACCGCTGAATACAATGGCTTTAGAAAAACAATTCACTCAAAGAGAGAAAACTTGACAATGCTCCCTAACTAAATCTTAATTCTTAATCTGTTATCGTATTTTTAGTGATAAATGCGCCCTCTATTACGCTTTATATAGTCAAGCAAAATAACTCGGCGTCGTCTGGTGAATTCTACTTGTTATAGTTTTCACATCCTTTCCAACCTCGCAGTTAACTTGAATCTACCTTAGAATCTTAAATAAAGATTATATAAAGCATGAATAAATCCAATGTCTACTTTTAGCAAATAAAACTGCCGGAGGCTTTGCCAGATTTTACCAAAGGCCGTGTTGCTGTTGTAATTTCATTTCTTTTTCGCCTCTGTTAAGTTTTCGTTACGCTTCCTCTTGGGTTTTATATTTACGCCTATCTTGGCCATACAGATTAACTAAAAGCATTACGATTGCTTGCAGGTGTCTTGTCTCTTGTGCTACTTAAGCAGCTGACAGGACGATTTTTGTCAAGGAAAGACAAACATCTACTAAAGCTTAAGCGTTGGAATCGGCGGATCTGAGTTGAATAGCAAGACGGAGGAGGATAAAAGCAGTTGCGGTCCTAGCTTCGCTCATAAAAACTGCTAGCTCAGGTTCTAGTTGCTGGAAGTCTGATAAACACCCTGACGCTAGAACAGGCCCAGAAGAATGGGTAGGTTGTAGCGCCATTGACTGTGCTACCCCCGTACACTTACAGTGAAAGAGTAATTCAAGCGATGTGGGTTCTCTCAAATATGGGACACCGCAAACCCTGGCGACGTGTTAGATAAGCAAACTGGGAGAGATGATCTGGGTGGATAGGACTGTCAACCAGCAGGACGTCCAGCTTCAGCTATCAACCGCCTACACATAAAAGAAAAAGTCTTCTCTTATTAGGACTGAAACCAGCTATGTCGATGGACCTTGCAAAATAGAAAGCCACCGGAACATATCAGACGCCAAGGCGGCCCCAGTGACCAGGAGTATGCTATGCGAAGGATAATAAATCTGGATTTAAGCTTGAAGAACCAGACACTAATCAGATGTAGCAATACTAGCAACAGCTGGACAATGACAGAGGCGGCGGCAACAATAAGCCAGATATTACTTCCAAAGCGAAGGTAAAGTTGCCGAGGTCCAGATAAACAATGGTGCGGCTATAACTGATAAAATGAGTGGAGCAATTGGTGTCCCACTGAATATATCACCGATGTCAATAGCCCCGCCGAAAGACTGGCCCTCTCTACCTGCGTTTGAAATACATTCCTTAGACAAAACAATCCCGACAACAACAACACCAGCAGTAAATCACTATCATGAAGACAACAGTATAGGAAGCTGTTCAATTTAACTTACAAACAGCTCACGGAGGACAACGTGCTAAAAGCCATCATAGGTGTAGTTGACAGACTAGCAAAGGGAAGTGTTTCGCTAGTTACTACTGACACTGAGACGAAAAGTCTTACTGGCGTCAAGAGAGAATTCATAGCAGAGCTTCTTGAGGGCTTAAAAATTTTCTGCTACGTACACTTGTCGACGAAATTATGCCATGTGAGACGTTCTGTTGCCGACCAAGAATGACACTCAAAGTTAAAAGGAAAAAACTTGCGTTAACATTTTTCAATAAAAACTTTAGAGAAAAGAGCAATTATGACTTGCTAAAAATAGAGAACAAGTCAACATTGAATTTAGAGGTAAAAGCATGGTTATTTATAAAACGTTCACAACATTTGATAGTGTATAATTTGCATTTCGAATATTTGATAAAATGTATTGTTTGATTCGGGAATACTATCTCTGCGACGTCTAACAAACTGCAATTACATTAAAACAAATAAATAATAGAGTTATTGTGTGGGGACAAATTTTCGAACTGAGGACAATATGGATTTAGTAGAAAAAGAACACGTTGATTCAATGAAAAATAACACTGTTGATGCGACAGTGTTGTTTGTTTGGCAAATCGGTCACTTATAATAGCTAGCCAAAGTAAGCGAAAGTAAATAGTACATCTGTTGATTGAGGCTTCTTTTAATTTATACTATTTAGAGACTTATAACTTTATAGTGTATAGTAGATTTCAATATGTCAAGGAAAAACACATTGTTGCAGAGGACCTTTATAATAAATGTTATTTTCTCATCCAGCTATATATAACAATAGCTTTCTTTATTAGATCAATAATCTAATTGGATATACAAAATGTATATTTGGAAAATAAAACTATAGCAAGATGAATATTACTAATTAGGTCGTACCTTGCTAAAACTTCATCAATAACCTATATAGACATTAATGTATGAAATAATTAAAGGTTTACGTTATCTATTTATATATTAATATTATTTAATGAATTTTACATTTATATATTAATATTATTTAATGCATTTTACAGATTTCTACCAGCAATTAATTTAAATTTAACTAAATAAATTGACCGGATTTTACCTTGGGATTATATGTGTTCCTCATAGATAAAACTTTCTTTACCACTGTTGCAGCAATTATTCATAACCACTATTTGAAATTTTAAATTTTATAGTGACTCGTAGGTTTCTTTTACTCTAATTTGCTATTCATTTCTTCTACAGAGAAAAGTGTACATTTTTAAAACCCCACGGAATGCGGAAAACATTTATTATATTTTCTGTTATACATTTTATTATTAAAAAAAAAATGTGAATTCTTAATCTTAATCATTTCAATTTAATATATATATATATATATAAATATATATATATATATACATATATATATTGTTATTGTTGTTATTTAATTACTGATAATAAATAAATATAAATGTTATACATATATAAATATATATATATATGTATATTTACATTATATATATGTATATATACGTTATATATATACATTATATATATATATACATTATATATACATTATATATATATATATATATATATACAGACCACGAAAAGGCATTGAATATATTACATTCGTCTTCATAACTTAGTTGAATTCAATATTTTACCTAAAACTTGGTCAGTATATTCTTATTTTATACATAAAAAATTATATAATTTTATATAATTATAATATATATATATATATATATATATATATATTTATATACACATGTGTATGTGCATGTGTGTGATTGTGTGCATGCGTGTCATAAAATTAAAAGCATCAAACATTATTTACTGCGCATTATTTCATGTCAAAACTGCTTTAAGTTTTGATCATCAAAGAGCGAGCTCACATCAAAAATTAATTCATTTCCCACATGCCGAATGATTCCATTTCGAGAATACTTCAATATTTCTATTTGATGTCATATTAATGACTCATTTTTTCCTGACTTCTTTATTAAGTCATTTTAAGCAAAATACATACAATAATTCAACATTGCTTGATTTTGATTTGTGAAATGTTTGGTAAATTCATGTAGCACGAACAACAAGAGAATTAGAAAAAAATAAATTTAATACTTCTCAGCACAGGCTACCTGTGAAACTAGTTCACTATAGGGTTATCGGGAAATTAGGATAGCAAATAATATTATAATCTAGTTTGTAAACGGCATGTGTATATATGTCGTATTCCAAATGTGACTGTGATTGGGTTGATAATTTCAAGTGTGAAACAAAAATTAACACGTGGGCGTGCTATTGCGTTGTATTTGAAACATGTGTTTAGAACGATTTTCAGAGTTACATTATTGATAGAACGAGAAACAGATTACAGAAAAACTTAAAGTCGAAACCAGTGAACATTCCGCCTTTTGTTTCCACTAGCACAGGGCAATGGATAGACGTTATTTCTGTTTAAAATGTTAACATTTCGCTCCTAATAAATTATAAATTAATTTAAAAAAAAACTTTTCTTTTTTCCATTCCGCATTTTTGCAGCAACACGTTCACATTTGGAACCCAGTTAAAAACAGGGTGGGGGCCGTCCAATTGAACCACTTTAATTATTATCTTTAGGAGAAGCACGAATAAATATAACGCTCTCCATCCATGGGGAAAATTGTAGTCACATAGCACCAACAAGGTTCCTCTTATTTTTGGAACAATTATTTTTTTTTAGAAAAATGATATTTATCGGAAACTCGCGATCGGAAAAATGTGTGCCTATTTTTCAATGCTAAAAACGATTCTAATAATACTCTTTATTTTGTTTAAAACAAGATCGCTGACTGCTGGTAGTAATGATAAAATACTAACTATTTATTGAAGTCTTCCTCAAGATTAATTAAAATATGATACATAACTGTTGTACTGGAGTATCCGATAAATGTAAGAGTGCAAAGAGTCGAAAGGTTAAATGACGATTTTTCAACCCGAGAAATAGGGTGAAGAATGAGTTCTTGATTGACAACTTTGGTTCGATTCTAATTTTTACTTATACTTTCTGTTTTGATTTTTTTTTTGTTTTAACAGATTGGGAGTCGTCTTCGCATAGAACGCACTTTACTACCTACACTTTGCGTGTGACGGTGACTAAGTTGTTAACAAAGCCACTGCAAGTTCGAATCCATTTTGTTCCACAGAAACACTTTCATGAAACTCACACTTGATCTTCCTGAAGAGAAGGTAAAAAATATTTCTTCCGCCCTCCATACGGTTTGTGCCATTTTAGCGAGAAGACTAATTGAAATCAGGAAATAAATTATATATTTAATTAAAAAAGAAAAAAAAATACTTTAGCTGTAAATCGAATGTTTCATGATCCCAATGAATTCTCTGACAATTAATAACAATAAATAATAACAGTTGCTTACCTCCCTGACTTCGTACGACTTGATCCCTACATAAATTGTGGAAATGTTGATCACAATGTGTGAACAGGTCGAAGAACGAGGAAACATGAATGTGATTTTGTAACCTTACTATAGTGTTACTATAGTGTTACAGCCTTGCTGGACAGTCACAGCGGTGTTTTAAACGAAAGCGCAGACTCATCTGTGACAAAATAATTGCTTGGAACCAGAATTCCATCCAGAGATACTAACACTTTTGATGACCAAACGGCCACACCATCATTATTTGCAACACAAAATCAGCTATCCGGGCGTTATAAGTAAATAAATAAAAGTAAATAAACAACTGAATAAAAGGAGAACACTAGAAACACAAGTAAACGGCTTTGGTAAGTTACAACTTTTCTCTACATTTCCCCCGCCATGCCAATTATTTGGAGCTGGTAAAACCGGATTGTATATTTCTTTGGATTGTATAAAATCAGAATGTATCATGAAATATTTCAAGGCCAATCCGAATGTCACCAGTGGAAAGCGGCTTAATAAACCACTGGCGCAACACGGGAAATTCACAAATTCTGCCAATGACACCAGGGATTTAATTAAAATAAAGAAGGATCGAAGTGAAATGCACACGGATCCAGCTAACCGAATGAATCAACTTGCCAGGCGAGGCGTTTTATTGTATGCAAGCAGCAAAAGAAACAAAGAAATATAATTTCACGTAGGATTAGGTTTGCAAAGCAAAAGTAAAATTTACTCTATCATCCAAATTCACAATAATATTATGACATTATGCACATATATACACACACATATACATTGCATGTTTATGAATATGTGTATACACACACACACACACACACACAAGCACACGCACACACACATATGGTTCCCCTAGGATACGGTTGTTTCAGAGTACGATGTGGAATACGATGTTTTTTCCGGTCCCTCGTTACGGTATTTTCCCCGCCTTACAGTGTTATTTATAATGTTATTTGATTATATGCGTGTTACTAATTTTTAATATGTACTGTATTAAATTTTGCCTTAGACCCACCATACGGCCATTTCACGTTACAATCTCAACCCCGGTGTTCTAGTATATATATCTATATATCTATAAAAGTGAACGTGTCTGTCTGTCTGTCTGTCTGTCTGTGTACATTTCCCTACGCAATAACTCTGTCAATTTTTAGTCTATAGACTCGAAATTTGAAATAACGGGTACTGAGATTTGGGAAAATCGATGTGACGGGTGTCAGCCAGAAATTTGGCTGTTAAGGGGTCAAATTTCAACGATTTGACCTTTAAGAACTCTACCAAACTCCTCCGACAATTTTGGGTCTAGACACTTGAAATTTTAGATATAGGTTCCTTGAACCTGGATCTAATTTAATAAAGTAATTTGAGCCCGAAACAATAAATTTTAAGGGGTCATAATAGGGGTCAAATTAAAAAAAAATTTACTCTTTTTTTTTTTTTGCTCAGCATACACCTCCAAACACCCGGGCAACGCCGGGCTAAAATGCTAGTATATATATATATATATATATATATATATATATATATATATATATATATATATATATATATATATATATATATATATACACTAGAACACCGGGGTTGAGATTGTAACGTGAAATGGCCGTATGGCGGGTCTAAGGCAAAATTATATATATATATATATATATATATATATATATATATATATATATATATATATATATATAAAACATTTATAAACAAAAAAAATGCTTACACGGGTGTTTGATATAGATGTACATAAGAATACTTTGATAAGTATGTTTTAACTTAAATAGGGATGGTATTATAAAATTGTGGGGTCTGCGTCCGCGCCTGGCCTCCATAGAATGGAAATAGGCACAAACTTTAATAGACACTTTTCATATCTATCTGCGTGAATATACTTTAATAATTATGTTTCAGTTTGAAGAAAAATGGTATAATAAAATTGGGGGGGGGTTCGTTTGCGTCTGACCCCCATAGAATGGAAATATGTCACAAAGTTTAACAAGGTTTTTTAATATAGATCCACAGAATAGTGTGATAAGTGTTTCAGTGTGAACAGATATGGTATAATAAATTATGGGGGTAATCTATTTTATTTTTACTTTCGTCATATTTTGCTTTGGTTTTGATACCCCCAAATTCGAAGCTATCTTTTTACAACACTTCCTTTTCATAACCTATCATACTCTCATAAATCAGAGTCCATTTTCTGTATGCTGTTTTCGAACCCAGTAAACGACGGGTACTTTTGCTAGTATATATATATATATATATATATATATATACTAGCAAAAGTACCCGTCGTTTACTGTTATATATATATATATATATATATATATATATATATTTATACCACTTTTTGGGTCAATTTTATAAGTAACAAATCTCAGCAAATATTGGTCAGGATTTAACAAATGAGGGCTTGTTGGAATGACCTGAATTATGTTGTGAGCTATGTGATATTTGCCTTTAAGGTCGTACATTTTAAGGATCATCCATCATTCGGCGACTATTTTTGGCACTTTTTTTTTTTACAGCCATAAAATGTTTCGGTAAAATTGCCGCATCTTTATACCCTCAAAACTTTTTTTTGTTTAATTACCACTAAGGGCTCTGAAAATGTAAATCACATTTAAACTTCCAGGAACCGAGCAGTTTCCTAGATATGAAGAAGTTGTTTAAAAAAATGTAGGATGACTTTTGTATATTAATTTGACGTAAAATGAGCACTCATTTATGGCCACCTTTTGCGGAGGGTATTTTTTAGGAGCGGTATATATTGTGGCTAAGTGGACAAACACAAAACCTATCTTAGAAAAGCTAGGCTAGTGTCGGATTTGTTTTTTAAGAAATAAATCATAAATAAACTCGAATAGTCGTCAACAAAATTTAATGCATTCCTGAAGTTATCTCTTCCTATCGGACTTATCAGACCTGCTAAGCCACAGTTCACTAATGAGAGAAATTTGGTGGCTTTTTTGTCCGGTGTTTTATTTATGTATTTTCCCATTTTTCCCTGTGCACAAACATCACAATTTCAGAGATTGTCTGAAGATATTATTTTTGTGCCGTTGTCTACATTGGTAACATTATAATATCTGCTGTATTACAGTGTTTGAGAATTTTATGCCAGGTTTCCTAGTTGTAACAGGCGGTTTTTGAGGGAACCATACTTTTAAAATAATATAGTTGACAATTTTCTTAAATGTCCAATGCAGTTCTATTTGGATATATCAATGTTGACTTGTTATTGCCAAGCTTTATCTTCGCGCCTTGTTTGGTGGCTGCCTGTACGGAAAATATGTCTTGCTTAAATATATGTATGAAAGGAGCATTATTAAGAATACAGTTACAAATTTCGCCTTAATTATTTTTAGTGATATTTTAGAATCGCCTCTTTTCAAGACTATATCATTTAACTACCGTCGACCAGTTCAAATAAATAACTCTGTTGATGAAAGTTCGAATCCAAATTAATAAAATCAAATTCCTTGGTGATAATGTGTTCCACAGTCTACAGGAAGATTTTTACCGTTTTTGAGAAGCATGTTTGAACTTTATAATATGTCTTGAGTTATTATTTTCCACGAGCATCCGATTCGGCTCTTCGTAACTACGAAATGCCACTTTAAATTCACCGAAAGTTATTAGTTTATCTTTTTGCGTCATAAAAGTTGCAAATGGTTTCCAATCGGCTGAATGCCATTTAGTGTCCTTAAGATTAATAGGCTATCCTTTATTATTTAACCCGAGAGTTTTAATGCAGTTGCTGTTGTTTCTGTCCTTATAACATAGTAAGTAATCGTCTCGTCTTCGATACGTTTTAGAGAGGTTAGTTCATTATATAGAGATATAATTTTGGGTTTTCCTTTTGATAAATAATGTTCTCTTAATATGCTCAACGCTTTACGCCCATCGTATAAGGTATCTCTTATAATCAGAGATATACTTCTGTCGTCTAAGCATTGAATAAGTTCTGCAAAAACAGTTGCGTTATTTTCGATAAATTCGAGGTCGTTAGGATTCTCTGGTGGAGATTGAATAACTTAGTGTAGTTTTCGTATCCTTAAATACCCCAGAAATTTCACCTGCCATAATTCAAATTTAGATTTCGATCCGTCAAAGCACAGTTGATGGCTGGGCGCATAATGTGTTCAGTGTTGAGCCATTCTGTAAAAGAAAGATGGCGGTAATAAATCGAGTCGGCGAAGAATCAATACAGATATGATCTTGAATGCTGAATGATTCTGTAGAACAAAGTAGCGGTAGTAGATCCAGTCGGCGATGAATCACTGCAGTTACGACAAGCAGTGGCAAGACGGAGACTGATAGTAAACTGACTGAAATAAAAAAAAAATTCGATATATATATAATGAGGTCGGAGCCTTCTCATTGGTTTGTTGTCCTAACGCGTAGTTATAAATAAGATCGTTTACATTCTGGGAGTCATACCCTCACCCTCCATTATTATTAATGTTGAGAATGAGTCTCCTTGTGGCTTCGACGGCTTGGAAACTGCGTAAAAAGTAGTCGTCAAGAATTCGTTCTTGACACTCAGCATGACTACTTGCCTTTATCCCCTCCCATTGTGCCGCACATTGCTGTGGTGGGCAGCAATCAAATATCTACCCTTCAGTATTAGCAAAAGCATTTTCATACATACAATTGGGAAGTAGGCTCGTGAAACAGTGTCCTACAAGCGAGCAGTTTTGAGCAAGGTGCTTTGTTCATAGGATCTGCGTATAGATTTAGGCACAGATCGAGAGTGGGAAAAATAGTATAGCGTGGTTTTAGCTAGTGTAGTTTTTTGCGAAATTTGGTCAGCGGGCATAAATTTGAGTTCAGTAGAGCATAAGCAATGAAAATAAAAATAATTAGAAATGAACAATCGTTTGACTTAAAACACTTAAACAAATATTAAGCAATCACTGAACTATTACACACACACACAGACACACACACACATATTGATGAACACATAACTTAGTTTGTTTCCTTTTTTATTTCTCTGTCTCCCAATATATATATATATATATATATATATATATATATATAAATACATATATATTTATATATATATATATATATATATATATATATATATATATATATATATTGTTCATTTGTTTTTGTTAGCGATACTTTTTGAATGAATTCAATTAATTAGTGCATTTTTACCTAAATGCGAGTTGGGAATAATTTTGTTTTTGACCAATTTTGTATCCCCAAATGAGAAGCGGCATATAATTGTTTTTAAAATATAATTATCCACTGACACACACACACACACACACACACACACGTATATATATATATATATATATATATATATATATATATATATATATATATATATATATTTACTAGCTTTTCAGCTCGGCGTGCCCGGGTGTTTGGAGGTGTATGTTGAGCATAAAACCAAAGTAGCAGTAGGAACGCAGGCTCGAACCCGTACCGCAAAGGAGGAAAAGAACGGGGAAAAACTGACGTCTTTGCTGTTACGACCACCGTCAAACCAAAAGTGGCGTAAGTTTAAATTAAGGCTATACAATCGAGAGAGGATGACTTTCAAAAATATTGGCAAAAAAAGCGATCCCTGTGTAGAAAAGCGCCCAGTTGAAGATGAAGATATTAGTGTTTTTAGCCAATTTTTCAATAGTTGTTGTCTGAAAAGTCCTACTTAAAAACGATACTGATCTTGTAAAAATGCGTCGCCTCTGTCGAAAGTTTTAAGCAGACATGCAAACATACATTTATATATTGGTAACAAAAAAAGTTCGACCCAAACCGATTAAAAAGCTTGCCCCATCTCTGAATAGTCTTTATGTAAAATTTCAAATGTGTAGACTAGAAATTATCTGAGTACTTTGGTAGAGACCGCAGAGGTCAATTTTTTAAACTTTGACCTCTATTATGACCCCTTAACATTCTTTATTTTTGGCTTGAATTATGTTATTAAGTTGGATCCATGTCCAAGGAACCTATATCTAAAATTTAAAGCGTTTAGACTCAAAATTATCGGAGGAATTTGGTAGAGCTCTCAAAGATCAAATCGTTGAATTTTGACCCTTTTGCCAAAACGGATTACAAATATTTTCCAAAATATCACTACCCTGTATATCAAATTTCGAGTCTGTAGACTGAAAATCGACAGAGTTATTGTGTAGGGAAATGTACACAGACAGACAGAACGACAGACACCCACACAGACACTTTCACATTTATAGATGTATAGATATATATACTCTCCCCCATTTTCCATCTTCTTTACATAAAGGTCGTTATCTTTTTATTCTGAATGACATGTTATGTGACCTCCCGCTAATGTTTATTTGGGGGGGGGGTGAAACTCCTATAAAATTTTCATTACGGACTAAACTTTTGTATAAGCAATATCGCCTGAAGAATTTGCTAGTTACTTGTAACTGGCTGACAGAAACATGCTTTTGAATGCGTAGCGAAATATTAATGCTTATGTTAAACAAATAAAAAGTATATATATATATATATATATATATATATATATATATATATATATATGTGTGTGTGTGTGTGTGTGTGTGTGTGTGTGTGTGTGTATAATTTCAGCCGGCGTTGCCCGGGTGTTTGGAGGTGTATGTTGAGCCCCCCCCCCAAAAAAAAACAGAAGGTGTCAATTTTTTTAACTTTGATCCCTATTATGACTCTTTAATATTTTATTGTTTTGGGTTTAAATCAAGTTATTAAGTTGGAGCTACGTCCAAGGAACCTATATCTAAAATTTCAAGTGTTTAGACCCAAAATTGGCGGAGGAGTTTGGTAGAGTTCTCAAAGGTCAAATTGTTGAACTTTGACCCCTTAACAGTCAAATTGCTCTCCGAAAATCGATCACAAAGATTTTTCCAAATCTCAGTAGTCTGTATATTAAAATTCGTGTCTGTAGACTTAAAATTGACAGAGTTATTGCGTAGGGAAATGTACACACACACATAGACACGTTCACTTTTCTAGATATATAGATAGATATAGATATAGATAGATAGATTGGATGCAATATATAGTAATGATTTAAAAAGTATATAGAATCGAAAACAAAACGTTCAGCTCCCGATTTATTTGGCCTCTGCCGTCAATGACTGGACTATGAAAACATGTTTACTGACAGGCTAAAAATTAGAATATGAACCAATCGTTACTACGTTATGCATTCGTAATGCCGACGTTCGACCTTCACTTGGCAAATTTCATTTTTTAAAATTTTCACACTTTTGCACCGATTTTCTTAGATAAAACCCAAATAAAAAGTTTTGCATGGATTCAAATACCTTATATATGAAGTTCCATGTCTGTAGTCCAAAAACTCTAGGAGGAGTTTCGTAGGCAAAATGTGTTAAACAAAAATATGTACGTATACATAAATATATGTGGAAATAATTTTGTTTTTACTATAAACATTTTACGCAAATATTATGAAAGTATAAATCATGTAGAATATCTGCATGAATATAATTACATGTAATAGTTAACAAAAGATGATTATCCCATTAGAAAACCGAAACAACTAATAGGGAATTTATTAAAGTGAATGTTTAAAAGTATATGCAAATTAGCTAGATCTTTTGCTACTGATGCAATTCCACAACTCATATATGAGAAAATTGTATTTTCTATTTAAATACATAGAAAAGAGGGGGGTTAATATGAATGTCAATACACACAAAAGAAAAACGAATTTATAGGAGTATAGATAGATAGATATATACTCTCCCCCATTTTTCCATCTTCTTTACATAAAGGTCGTTATCTTTTTATTCTGAATGACACGTTATGTGACCTCCCGCTAATTTTCTTGGAGGGCGGGGGAATTCCTATAAAATTTTCATTACGGACTAAACTTTTGTATAAGTAATATCGCCTGAAGAGGTCGCTAGTTACTTGTAACTGGCTGACAGTAACATGCTTTTGAATGCGTAGCGAAATATTAATGCTTATGTTAAACAAATAAAAATTATATATATATATATATATATATATAATTATTTGCTATACTAATTATTAAAAACCTACAGACACTAGTGTTTCATCCTTTCGGCAATCATCAGTGCAAGGTGTCACTATTGACATCGCTTCATTGATTCGAACTTGACAAAAGAAGCCATCTATAACTTCATTAGCTAGGACCTTATCCATACGGTCACCCTTAACTGCAGGAAATACTGTTGAATTTAAATATTTATTTTTAAATGTTTTCAGAGTGATCTAATCATTATATGATGATCTGAGCATAAGAGCTTAATTGACCGACTTTATTTCAACTGAAAGTGCTCAACGATAAGAAACGAGTTTCTAAAATTAATAAAATAAAATTAAAATAAAATGAAAATTACAATTAAATTTACCAAAATGATCCAAGATGGTAAAACTAAAGTATATTATCATAAAATATTAAAGAATTATATTTATAAAGTAATCTCAACCAGATGTAAGAGCTCGATAAAACCAAATCTAAGATAGAGCTTATAATAAGAGCAAATAGTTAATAAAACATGTTAAAAACACTTTTAAAAGGAATTAAAAACATATTTAATCTGAGAAGGAAACACTTAATAAGTGGATAGTCCTTAATCCGCGGAGTTTCGAAGAAATACTTAACTTCTAATCAGAGAGTAGGAATTAGCAAAATGCTGGGTCGGATTTTGCATACAAAAGTATTTGATGAAACTACAAGTACGTCAAAGATCTTACTTGATAACAAAAAGTGAAGCAGAGGGTATATGGTGAAGAAAAAGGTGATTTCACGTGAATGGATAGTCCGGTGAAAGGTAGTCGTCATTGGATACTTTACCGTTCACCATTCATATATCTATCTATTCATCTATCAATCCATTCATCTATCTATATACATACATATGTGTGTGTGTCTGTTTATCCGTCTACATGTGTGCACAATGTTCATAAGTGTTATATGAATTCAGAGGCAAGAGTACATTGCACCCTTGATGTGTAAACTGAATCCCACGTTAAATTATAGTTCATTATTTCATTTGCTCTTCAAATACAATAAAACTCTTGGCGTCGTTTCTTAGTGGCATTGCTTCTGCTAAAATTGCGTCTTGAAGTATTGCTAAAGGTTTTAGGAATGAGAAAAGAATATTGTACGAAACATTCATAAATTAACCATTGGACAAAGAATGAAATGGATCACGCGAGGAAAGAGGAAAAGGGGGGATGGAGGCGGACAATTAATGCCTTTTCATGAAGAGCGGAAAATCCCAAACCGATTTTCGAGGAAACATAAGGAAAAGAAAAATAAAGATCATCACAAAACAAGCGGCAGGAAAATGTTAAGGAAGAGAAAAACACAAATGAAATGTAAATGATGGATTTAAGTATGAAAACTCTGAAGGAGATCATTACAGGGAAAGAAAATCCAAACAACGAATGGCAATATGTTTTTAGAACTAATATGAAATACGAGATATGAATGCATACAGAATTAAAAACGACAGATGTTTAAAATATGAGAAACAAAGGGAGATGATGAAATTGTTTAGGAATAGACACAGAAAAGAAAATTTATTATTCATAAAGCATTGTATTCATTTGTTAAATAAATATAAACAACATAAATCTTAAAGAATATCATATGCTCAATTTCTTTTCTTGCTGATGTATCGTTCCAGCATAATCTTCCAAGTTTTCAAAAAATTGTAATTATATTCTTTCAAATTTATTAACTTCAACAAAAGCAGCTTTGCTTACAAGAATCTTTTCTATGGAAATCAGATATTTTAGCTACGTAATTCCCTTATCTAACCATATGTAAAGTATGAGTTAAAAATCAGCCTACGTAGGTGTTTACAAAGCTGCACTTCGCCCATGCATGGCGTATTGCTGACACATTTGGACTGGGGTATCTACTAAAATTCTAACACTCTTAGACTCGGTCCAAAAGAATAATCTCAAATCAAATATGCTCCACACTACCGGCCAAGCTCAGTCTCATTGCCGGAATATTGTACCCCTTTGCTTGTTTTACAAGTACTTTAATGGAATGTGTTCTGATGAACTCATACCACCTGTGCCTCCTCGACGTACATGCTCCCGGAAAACCTGACAAAGCATAAAATCCCACATATTCACTGTTGAGGTCCCTAGTTTCCGGAAATCGTTCTACTTTAATAGTTTCTTTCCTCGAACTGCTTGATTTGGGAATTCCCTCCTCGTTTCCTCTTTCCATAATCGAAAAATATTTCATAAAATTAATTTCCTATATGATAAATCACGCAAGATGAATGCTAACATATTCTGTAGGTTTAATATTATGTAATATTTTTTTTTAATTTTGATTAGCAGTAATTTAAAAATAACTGATCAAGTGACCCATCTCATGTTTCGTTTGTATCTATCACTTTCACCCCTTCTTTATGTAATTTTACATTCCAGCTTTTTTATACGCTTCAATCTTCTGTTAGTTCATCTCTCTCTCACCCTCTCTGTTTATTCACAGTCGAAGGTAATAAGCAAAGTACAGCAAAAGAAAATTGTCATCGTCCATTATAAATGAATTTTGTAAGCAAAAGCGCTAATACTTTTTGATCTATAGTTGAAGAAGAAAAAAGAAAACAAGCAGAAAAACAAACAAACTGATTTTTAAAATTTTATACCTAAGTGGCTTTACAAACTCACTTTTACTAAATTAAAACATTTTAATCCGAGCATCATCAGTGACCCAACGGGTTACATTTTCTTAGTAACTTTAAACATCATAATATAACTTCATCGCCCATGTTCACCCATTACAGTTTAATAATGCCAAATATACAATGACGGTAATGTATATTGTCAATGTGTTATTTTTTTTCTACTAATTAATCATTACTTATCAAAATCAGAAGATGATCGATTGCAAGGATTAACGAGCCACATAGATTGTCGGTTTAATGATGAATAATATTATGAGGGAACTAGAAAATTATTTTTCCGAACTTTCAGATGAGAATTGATAACTTGTATTCTTTGTATTATTCGAACTACTGTTCTCATCTTATATGTTATATTTATAACGCTGTCCTGGAACCAACACGTTGTAGCCACAGTCGCAAAGCAGATTAAGAATAGAAAAGAACTTCAAATCGCTTTTTTGTACCACGACATTTATTTCCCCATTCTCTCGTTACCGATATGATGCCCCTTACGTGATCTTATTCTCGAACATGCTCTCGAATGTTATCTACGTCTCTAACGTGATCGTCTTCTCGAACGTGCTTTTTCCTTACCGTGACATCATTTCGTTCAGATTCGGTATTTGCATATATAATCAGCACTATAGTACATATTCACGACGTTTTAGTCAATGTAATCTACAAACTTCTTCAGATGCATTTTATCGAAGTTGGCAATCCTCATGTCGAATTCAGAAATCTGCATAGTATTTTACACATGAGCAGTTACTTAACCCACGGTAGCTTAATTTCGTTCCGTGAACTTTGACCAGGTAGAGGTCTTAAATACTTCCTAATGGAATTCTTTGTATTTCTGCAGTTAGGATTTAACCTTCAACCCCCAGAAAAGTATCACATAGAACTGATTATTACTTTGCACTTATATAACTTAGGTCATACATTAGGCCATAGGTTATTGTGAACAATTCGAGTATGAATTTTAGTTGCATTAAAACTGTTCTGATTTTAGATTCACCTTAAAAAAGACGGAGGTTACATCTGCTGAAATGGTGTAAGAATTACATTCAAGATGAGAAGAATATTCAAAATAATTCAAATAATACAAAATATTGAAAATAATTAATAGAATGAACAAAGTTTGATTACTTATGGAGTCAATATGATAAAGTATTTGTAAGCATTTGATTTGGGAACAATTATTTTGTAATCTGTAGAGAAGTGGGTGCTTTAATTAATTCCTTTTGGCACTGTTTTTCTCGTCCTAATGATTGTAACGTAGATATATAATTAGGGAAATTCCGTGTATATTTTCTTCCCATATTGGCCATGATGCTTATACGATTGTTTTGGGATACAACTCATAAGAATCGTGCCTTATAATTGTCTGGTCTGCATGACGTTCTTTTCGTTAGACGCAGATATTCGTTAATCTCTGGAATTTAACATTTTTATCCCCAACATCCAGACCAGAAAGACTAAGTTGTTGCATTAAAAAATTGGGGACAGTTTAGCCAAAAATACACAAAGGAATGGCGCAGAGGATCATGTGAATATTGTTCAATAAGGGTTTACATATGAACATATGAATCGTGATATCTTTGCACAATGTGTATTATCCATCCTTTGCAATTGGTTTTAATCGTTAGACTGTGACACAATGAGCGAGAAACCATTTCGGGGAAGCCTTGAAGTCTCCAACATGTTGCCAAACATAAATATCTTAGTGAGTGAACGTTTTAAAGGTTGAGACTCTCGGCACACAAAGATTGACAGCGGTTTACGTAATTGGGTGCACAGTGAAAGGCCAGTCTTTCATACTGACATCTGAATTTGAAAAAAAAAGTGTGTTCTCTATTTCTATTTCACTCCTTCTCTATCTTTCCATCACTCTCTTTCAATTCGTAGGAAAATCATGTTTAATTTTCGATTTTTTAAGCAATTATTCGGAAAAATAGCTAACTTTACACGAATAGGGAGGATTTTTTTTTCATATTTGAGTGATCCGTCCGTGATTTTTCATTTTAATATTCTTTCATAGAAATGTTTCTGTTATGTAAAAAAAAAAAACTATTTTCTTTACGTCACAAATGCCACGCTTATACATGAATTCCATAGCTAATATAACATACTGACCCAACGGGTCACGGGTAGTCTAGTATTACATATGAATCTGTTAACACACACACATTTATATATATATATATATATATATATATATATGTATATATATATATATATATATATATATATATATATATATATATATATATATATATATATATATATATATATATATATATACAAAACTAACTAATATTATATGTTACAAGGAATAATTTCCCCGGTCGAGCAATTAGCAATAAAAATCTCTTGCAAAGAGAAAAAAATGGTATTGTTTAAACAGTCAAAGTCTGAATCCTGTACATGAAGGACTCATAGAAGTTCTGTCTCTGAAGCCGCCGGCGAAGCGCGCGTCGGGTTAGTTTAATATGTTCCTCCAGTGTTAAATAAAATAATTATATATTTATAATAAAATGTTTGTGTTCGCTAATTATGCAAGCGTTCTTTCTGCAACAACATCATTCTTTTCAGCAGAGGTCCCTTATGTCTGCCCATAACAACGCATCGAAGATTTGATGACCAAAATCATGCACACTGGTTATAGCCGACGCCAGGTTGTTCTCTTGATATAAGGGGTGTGCCTAACGTTTGATCCATTGCATATAGCGTTAGTTATGGCCTCTGTCTAATTCGATTAAGCATGACACAAGATTACACCGAAAGAAAAAATTGGACTCTATGTAAAACTAAAACATATTTTATTTATTACTTTATGAAATTGAATAATTTATATAAGAAAAAAGAACGTACGTGTCCCAAGTTCACTTCAAGAATCACGAAAATCAAATTTCATGAGTAAACAAAATACCTTTAATCTTAAACTTAATCTTAATAATATTGGATAATAATAAAGAATGACGAGAATAGTCATATATACGCATTCACTTTTCATAACATAATGCATATTATATCAAAAACTGAAAATAAAGGTAAAATAAATATATTTTGTTTACTTTCATAAAACACAAAAAGGATATTTTGTTATTCTTAATATTTTGCTGGTTCAATTAAGAATCAATATATGAGCACAATCATTCTTTATATATAGCTCCAGGATAAAGATCAGATAAGATTATTTATTTAAAGTCAAACTCATTTCAAGTATATTTTAATTTTTTAAAACATACCTTGCGTATTTGCTGGGTTTTTTTTTTTGTTTTTTTTTTGTAAATAATGTACAACTTGTTTATTTAATTTTTATTAAGTTTGACATCAGTTAGTTGTTTTGGATTTTATAGTAAAATTTATCTGGCTTGTGACAATGGGAGGAAATCAATTGCTATTGATAAAATAGATTACTTACTACTTACCTGGGCAACGCAGAGTACCCCGACCAACATGTAATAAAATTGAAGTATATAATTGATAAAGTAAAATGAAATAGAACTTATACGTCATTGCGCATGCTTATTACTTATTCATTAAACGTTTTTCGAGATATAATATTGACACAAATTCCGATAATAAAATATTAGTATTTCACATTTTCATTGGATTTAATCAGAGTTTTTAGCTACCAATTACGCAAGGTTCCTTGAATTTCAATTTTTTCTTAAGAACCCTTAAGCCTTAGTCTATGGGTGGGAAACATTCCACTAACTTAGATTTAATGGAGGGTAAAACATTTATTTGTTATTAGTTTTCAAGCCTTTTCCTCGTTAATTCTTGTGGACAGGTCACACTATTTTTCCTTTGTACTATTTGAAGTAAACTTAACAATAACAACCTCAGTGATAATAAATTCTAACATTATTTTCCACACTTTAAAAGTGTAAGGGTTTGTAAAAAGTGAACTTTTAATGCGTTCGGGGAAAATTATTTGGTGTAATTATTTTTGTTTTCGATTTCTTGTGTTTTACCTAGACTACGAGCACTTTATTGAATCTTTCGTTTCAGCTTTGGATTTGTGTTAGCCTTTAAATAAACATTGAATAAAAAAGTACGTATAAAATCATGTTCGTGAGTAGATAAGATTGTTAAAAAAGAGAAATTTAAAAAAAAAAAAATCATGATTCGTTTTGGAGGAAAATAAATTATATTTTATTGCTTACGCTGTGGTTTTATGAACGTCTCGGAATTGTTTATCAAATTTTAGATTGAACCGGGTCAAAATAAATGGCTATTTTACTTTGTATTAATATAATCGATATGCTTGCACCATTCGTTTCTGTTTATGCGCAGATCTACACGTTTTTATTTGAATGTTTTTCCTGTAATCTATTGCAGCTGCCACCTCCTTGAGGCCTAGTCTCAATATGTATTCATGCCTTCTGTATTTCTATATTTAGAACGGTTACATGGAAATGTTAAGATATTCTTACTATTAGTTCAAATAGAAAAAGGAACCGTCGTTCAACTGATGGAAGTAAGAAGACGCTATTTTCCACATGCACACATCAATAAAGATCTAAAGAATTGGACTGCGAAAAGTGATCAATGCCATAATCTAAATCAGTGGTCGGAGAACAGGGGCAAATGAGCCTACATAGAGTATATTAGCAATTGGGGCAAGGTAATTAACATGCTACGGATGTGGATGTATTATGTGAGGGAAAGTTGGAGAAAAGAATGCGTCGATGTTCCCAACATTTTTAAAACTATAGAAACGGAGTATTGAAACTGTTTCATCAGTATTAAATCAGTACTGAAAATGTTTTTAACACTCAGTAACACCGCTTTTGCGTTGGTGTCTTGGTGGTGGTATTTGCTTCTTGATTTATCAGTCTTTATTTAGTCCATTGTCATCTACATAGAGTATAAAGGACATATGAAGCCTCAACGTGATATCTGTATGAAATTACTGACTGCCGAGTCTTTCAAAAAGAATCAACTGAAGAAACGCTTGGACAAGTTTCGTTCAAATTTGTCTTCAAAACTACGGGAAATCTTCAAGAATCTGGAAAAAAAACCCCAGCCAAAAGACAGATACTGGAAAAGTAATAAGAGTTCAAGAGTTTAATCCACGTTCAACTACAATACGTAATTTTCAAGTAGCATGGTTGATTACACGAAAAAAGAAACCACATACTATTTGTGAAGACTTAATCAAGATTGCGGTTTCTGTTTATATGTGTGATTCCTACGTTTTTTTCTTGTGTGATATTTCCATGCAAAAAAAAAAAAGACGGACTATGATAGATGAAATTAACAATTAAGCATTTTTCCAATATACATTTATTGTTGATTTATTTTCCATGAATTCTATAAGTAAACTGGTTTGTTCACCAGAGTACTTCGACGTATGAGATAAATTCACTTTACTACAAATTCGATTGGGGTAACGCCCCAATAAGTTACCCGATTGCTGGTCTAAATGATTTATTTAAAAATATGCATTTCAATACGCTATCACCCTAAAACATAATGGGTTGGCACAATGTGATATCACCTTAATTTTCTTCACTTTTATTTGAATAATGTATTAAACACGAATTTGAAATTTCAGTATTCCGTTTTATGATCTAATTTTTAAATTTTAAGAAAAACGATTTAGTGCATTTTGTAAATACTCCTTAAAATACTATTGTTATAAATAGAAAAAAGAGGAAAATCACTGAATCGCTTTGATCGGCGGGTTTTCCTTACAATTACGCATTTGCATACGTCATAACATATGCAGGGGTTTCCAGACAAATTTTCTAATTTGTTGATATTCTTTTATTGTTTCGCTTTACGGCATATCAACATTTTCCCGGATATCTAATTTCAAATATAATAAATTTCATAAAGGTTTCATTTCTACTTTCTTGATTTCTTCTATTATTCATTCATGATGTTTGATTTGGTATATTTGGTTTATAGAATACGACCGCCTTTAAGTTTTTTAATGTCAAATTCAACAATCTTAAACGTTTTATGCATCAAGTCATTTATCTCTTCAAATATTCATTCATATTTTTTATTTTACATTAATCAACAATTTTCAGGTTATTTAATGCCGAATGAAGACATTTTGGTAAAAGGTGTATGCTTCAAGTTCTTCATCTCTTCAAATATTCATTCATGTGCTTTATTTGTTACTTTTACGATAATCAACCATTTTTAGATTATTTAATGCCTATTGAAGACGCTAGGTAAAAGTTTTAGGCTTCAAGTTTATTATCTTTCCAAATTCTTATTCATGGTGTTTGTTTTATTTTACAGCATATCATTCTCTGCATGTTATTTAACACCAAATGTAGACATTGTTGTGTTTTTATTTTACCAAATACTTTTTGTTTCTTCAAATATTTGTTCACGGTGTTTGGTGTAATGGTTATGTAGATGGAAATTGTTTTCGATTTTAGCTTCCATGATTGAAATTTACAAAAGTAAAATAAAAAAGTAAAAAGCAACAACCTCGCTGTATGCCATATTTCATGCCAGGAAGTCCGTATTGATATTCTTCCCTTTATAGTTATTTTCCGTATTAAATAGATGTAACTATTAAGGGATAGCTATTTCTCTGTATTATTAGTGGGTTGAAAAGCTTAAGACTATGGGCGATTAGAAAATCTGGGACTATTCGAATAAAGATAGCTGCATGATCATGATTCACGCCAGATTAGAACATTTAGAAGACTTAGCTGCAACTCAATGTTCTTTAAATATTTATAAAACAGCGTTCTGTGTGCTAGTGAGTTGCGACGGTAATGTGAAAACAGTGGCTAGCAGGGAATATCTAACATGCGCTAACAATTTTCGCCCAGCGAAATTCGTCCAGAAGCTGTAGAATGAAGTGGTAAAATGCAGATAGATGTGGAACTTATCGAGAAGGATGAGTGTCGGCAACAATAAAAAAAAAAAATGCAAACTACTAATTTCCAAATCCTAAGAGAATCACCCTCATGTCCAAAATGTCCCTTAACCATGTCAATGGCAAAATGACAGGTGGCTGTTTCCTCAAATTGTAATGACTATTGCGCATGTTTGCTGCGGAGGCCGCTTAATACCACACTACATCTTGGGAGGGGGCTCAAACTAAATTCGTGTTGTTGCCGTCCACTGTTGTCAAACGCTGGGTGCAGAGCGTGTCTTGAACAATCCATACGTGTGGAAGCAGAATTCATGCTCCTGTCAGTAAAAACACAAAAGTTTCTGCCTGAGAAATTTTATTATATCACCAATTTACAATTACGTAATAGTAAACGGTGATATCTTGCAAAAGCAACTCTTTAAAAAATGAAAAGCCCCCTTCACCCACACATGTTTTGAAGTGTTTCCACGTATTTTAACATGTCTGAAACTTATGATTCCTCACCCACTCCATTTCAACTTTCTGCCCCCACCCAAACTTGAAAACAAATGCTAGCGATTAGATGTCTCGCTACGTCGCCAAGAAGTGTGGTCTCATTTTATTAAATTTATACAGGAAAGTTATTCCCCACGTTAAAATGATAAATTTTTATTATTAAAAAAAATATTCTTTTATATTATCTTTAAATCCCGCTGGAACGTATTAGCTAAAAAAAGTAGTTTTTGATTTCTTTTTAGGAGGTAAACTACGCTGGGTTATGTCGTAAAAAACAAATATGTTTTGAATGTGTGAATTGATCAAGCAGAAGTTTTAAATTAGAAAAACATATTCGCACTGTTTTCTTGTTTGAAAAAAAATCCAACTGGTAATGAAAAATACAAATAAAATAATCGTAAATAAATAATTTTAGAGTTTTTTTTCTTAAATCAAGTTCCAGGTTTAATCACGTACAACTTGGCTAAAGAAAAAAATATTTAAAAAATATGTAGGTGTACAAGAGCCTCCTTACAATTTTTTCTTTTTTCATCGTTTTTTCATGGATTCTACGCTAGCAGATTATGAAAAAAAAATGACAAATAAAACCATCATTTAAAGATTTAGAAGAGAATTGAGTTTCACATACAACGTTCTAGTAAATCGATGCCCCCATTTACAGACCTAAATTGGCATTGCCTCTTTCAGTTCACCCCGCCATTATTATTAATTATTGTTTTCTTTTTTCTTTTGCGACTTTTCAGTTTGAGAAAAGTTTGGTTTGCCTCTTCTCTCATTATTTTATATTTATTTTTTATGACATTTTAATAAGTGGTTTTGAATTTAACGACACGCACTATTTTTAAATAGTATTTTCAAGTCAAATTCAAATTTGTCGACATCTTATTTTAATAAATTGTTAGGTGAAGGTACAGAATAGTTACAAAGCACCCTATCTTTCCCATGTTTAATAATAGGTTTATAAATAATAACCTTATTATTGCAGCGTATTTTGTTACATGCAAAAATAACTTTCTATGTAATTACATGTAAATTAATATAAATAACCGTTGCGGGGGGAGGGGGGTGAAAAATCCCTTATATAAGAAGGATGTAATCCGTTGAAAAAAAAATTGAAAAAGGTACGAAAAGAAAAAAAAGTGTCCATTGTACAGTCCACCATATTGTTGTGTGTGTGTTAACAACCTTAAAATTATCGGCAAATAATAATTAAGTAATATTTAACTGTGGGATAATATAAATTATAAAAACAATTCTACTGATATTTTTTAAATTAAAAATGAAAAGCACACCCATGACCCGTTGGGTCAAAGTAATATTTGATGTACATCTTAGTAATAGGGTCAATAAAACTTACGACAATAATCTTCTATTTAGAACATTTATTGTACAGTAAGAGTGATTTAAAAACACTTTTATGTTATCCTTTCGCTTAACTCTACTAAGTGAAATATAGTTGTCTATATTGAAAGACAGGTTTGTCTAGGTAAAATAAAACTTTCTGTAAAGTCTGTCCTTGAGACTTATGAATAGTCTTAGCAAATATTAGCATAGTGGCAGTAGTGCTAACAGTAAAAACCGCCAATGAAAATGTACGCAGACGACTTTAAATAAATTGGAAGGAGAAATACGTTTAAATCGCGCACAAATATATATTAAGCAAAAGAAAAAAATTAAAATCACGTAAATTGATCATTTTTTAAAATTTATTTCTTTTAAACAATTGTCTTATCGTTATTTGTTGTTAATTAAACAATCTCGCCAATATCGTCTGTATGTATCAAGTGTTTGCAAGAAACCGGAGGTCCTAAACCGAGCTCTAAACTGGAACCACCGAAAAGACGGTTTAAATACCAAAGCAAGTAAGACGACTTGGGTTTAATAATTATATGTATATATATATATATATATATATATATATATGTGTGTGTGTGTGTGTGTGTGTGTGATAAGCACAATATTATCTAAGAGATACAGTTTGAATTTTGAGAACACTCCAATTATTGGCTGATATATTACTATTTTCTTTCATATCCAAAATGTGTTAGCATTTTCCATGAAAGCTTGGAATGTTTACTTGAATAAATATAGAGGATAAGCTTTAATTTTTTTTCTTGCTTTGAAGTCGTGAAGGGGTGTTGTCGAATTTAGGACAGCTGCCTTTCCTATGGGCGCTGGGTTTGGAGGAGACATATGACGTATTATGCAGCCTCAATATATACATATATACTGAAATAAAAATGCAAAATATTTCAACCCCCAAATCGTGAGTTGTACTTATTATCCCATTTTCCTACAGTCGTTATAAAAACGAAGAAAACTAAATAAAAGAGAAAAATAAAGAGGGGCATAAAATTACTAATACCTCGTATTGTTATGTCTCTTTAACTCAGCAAATCTTTAGCTGTTTACGTGATGAACCTCTGCTCAAGACAAAATTTGTTCATCGTCGGGCTATAACTTAACTGCTAGAAACACACCAGTCATATTTCTGGAAGTTTTATTTTCCTGTTAACATAAAAAAATCAGATTTTGTTTTCGATGGGTTTCACCACTGCGTTATTATGTTCTATATTCTGCTCTATAAAAGAGATTTATTGATGAATATGCACTCAATGGTTCCCACTGATCAATATCGATTATTCACAGTCGAGAGCAACACTGATTGCTGTCGAGAGGAATTAAGTTCAGCTGTTTAACTGGGTAGCTTTTTGTCAACGATTTTTGCTTGCAATAGTTGACTCTTCAGATGCCAGGATTAAGACTGGATAAAAAAATGACAATGAAATCAATTATACTTTAATACAATGTTATTTTATACCTAAAAATACAAGCACGCCTGACTTTTATTGGCTTCCACTAATCAAATGCATAGTGGACACAAAGTTATAGTTCATATATATATATATATATATATATATATATATAATATAATATAATATAAAGCTGAATGTCTGTGTGTCTGTGTGTGTGTGTGTGTGTCTGGTCACGAATAGGCTCCTATCTGGTTGATTATTTTAAAAAACTGATTGCATATAATAATAGAAGATGTATCGAGACACAGGAATGGGTATATTTGATCTTGCAGAACGGTGGTTCATTAAAATTGTGGGGTCTGCGTTCGCGCCTGGTCCACAACGAATTGAAATAAAAATTAAAAAAAAATGTTTAGAAGTGTTTTTGATGCAGATGTACATAATAATACATTGATAAGTATGTTTTAACTTAAATAGGGATGGTATAATAAAATGCGCCTGACCTCTATATAATGGAAATAGGCACAAACTTTAATAAAGACTTTTCATATCTATCTGCGTAAGTATACTTTGATAATTATGTTTCAGCTTGAAGAAATATGGTATAATATAATTATGGTGTGTTCGTTCGCGCCTGACCTCCATAGAATGGACATTTTTAAATATAGATTCACAGAATATTGTGATAAGTGTTTCAGTGTGAACAAGTATGGTATAATAAATTATGGTGTTTACCTATTTTATTTTTACTTTCATCATATTTTGCTTTGGTTTTGATACTCTCAAATTCGAAGCTATCTCTTTGAAACCCTTCCGTTTCATAACCTATCATACTTTAAAAACTCAGAGTCCATTTTCTGTAGGCTGTTTTTGAACCCAGTCAACGTCAACGACAAGTACTTTTGCTAATATATATATATTTTAAAAATAGTAAGCGGAAGTTTCGAGAGCTCGTTCGGCTATCATCTCGTCAGGAGAAAATCGATAGCGTACAAAATAATATTGTGTCGAAAAATAAAGAGTTCTAATGGGGAACTTATTGAATGTGCCAAAAGTACGGGACACTAAAATAAATTTATTAACGTTTAAAAACGATTAAAATATTGGCACAACGAGGGAGGAGAAAAAAAGCGGGAGAACAGATCCAAAGTTCCCCAAAGAGAAACAATGCGTTGGAGGTTTCTTTTTGCCGGCACAAAGAAGGTTGACGCACCGCACTAGAGACAGACTCCAAAATCTTTAAATGGTTTTTGGAGTCCGCTCTATGTAGCACCTCGAACCAATCTATTTTATATCTATCGGCACAGCACGGATTGTCAACCAAATGCTGGCCAATAGCAGAATCCAAGGCTGCAGAAGGAGGAAGACTACCAGCTCCCATCCCCCCTTGTCTGATCTTCGATGGAACATGCTGGTTTATACGAGTCAAAAGGTGCAAGGATGTTCGCGCAACATAACCAGCATCGCACTGGCATTTAAATTGATATACAATATTACTATTTTGGATGTAAGGCAAACTATCCTTGCGAAAAGACGGAAGAGCAGGTCTCGTAGTATATACCAAACGCAAGGACACAGAATTAAAGCAGTCGTAAATACTTCTGCGAATTTGTTTGGAAAGTCTATTACTCTTTTCTCCAATCCACGGTAATTTTAAATAAACCGGGCATTTCAAGGGGCCAAACTTTTTAGGGGATTTAAAATCCGCAACCTTTTTGAAAATTCAGTCATCAATAAGGTCAACAGGATAACCATTATTGATGAATATTTTCCTGATCTTATCGAGTTCGGCGTCTAATCTGTTAGGCGAACAAATCATGAGGGCTCTATGTACCAAAGTATTAATTAGGCCGACGTGATTTTGGTACAAAAGACAACCAGTTCACATATAGGCCAGTAAATGTCGGCTTCTATAAATTGTAGTGAGAAAGCCACCCCCTGATCATTCGACAAGAACATCCAAGAAAGGAAGCGAATTGTCCTTTTCATTTTCCATAGTGAGCTTAAGAGCCCCATGTAAGGAATTCAGCCTATTAAAAAGTATCGACGCTTCACTTTGCGATGGAAAAATAGCAAAAGTGTCGTCAACATATCTGAAATATGCAGTGGGTTTAGTTGTAGAATTAAACATAAGGGATTCATGGTACACGACGAAAATATCCGCTAAAGTTGGGGCCAACGGACTCCCCATTGAAACCCCGTCAACCTGACAGTACATAATATCACAAAAACTAAACTCCACGGATTTAGTTCACATTAAAATGAGTTCAATCAGAATCTCTTTAGAAAACCGTGGAGCAGTCAGGCGACCATCATAGAGCGCGTCGGTACATATGCGCATAGTCTCATCCAACGGTATGTGAGTAAAGAGACTAGAGACATCAAATGAGCACATAAAAGACGTTTCTGCATTTGAATCCAACCCACGTACACAATCAACGAACCGAAAAGAATCTGGGATGCAATGCATAGTATATAACTCGCACACAGGTTGCAGAATTTCCACAAGCCACTGAGCCAAAGAATGTTGTACTGAACCAACCATTGATAAAATAGGTCTCAGTGGAACACCTTGCTTATGGATTTTGGGGAGACCATACATTCTGGCACAGTGTGACCCAGAAGGCCTAATCCTGTCATAGACGGCCTTGCAAAAAAACCTTCTTTTTAAATAATGCAAGTAGACGTCTTTGCATTTTAGCCTCGTTCTTGCAAGTATTATCCGTCAACTCGACGGGGCCGAGTTTACGGAATTTCGAAACATCATTGAGAATAACTGCCATTTTCTCAACGTAGTCCGATTTGTTCAAAATCACCAATCCTGCACCTTTGTCTGGTTTGCACATATAAATATCAGTATTAGACTTTAACGTTTTCATAGTTTTAAATTGCGTTATGTTCCAGACAAAGTCGCTATGATCAACAGGTATGTTACTGTATCAGTGAGCTAAGGCAACTAAACTAGATTTCATCCCAGCAATTTTTTCCGGGGAATTCGGAATATTATGTCTAAGTTGGGAGAACAAAACTTCAAAGGCAGAAAGTGTTCTCTCTTTATTTATACTCGTAGGGGGAATACAAAAATCTAAATCCCCTAGACAAACTCTATTTTCAATTTCTGTAAAAACAGTTTTTGAAAAAATGAAAATATGTTTGCTTCCATTGATGGGTTCACACCCATATCTTCTGCGAATCAGAAGAGCAAGTTGTTTACTATTGTCTTTGGAAGCATTTTGCCTAGCAAATTGATCACCAATAGATAAATACTTGCAAAAACGGAAAAAGTCAAAAAAAGACAGGAAACCATTCACTACGGACCAGAGGTGATGACGATTACTAATATACGCCTCTAGCTTCTCCGTCAACTTATTAATGTCGTCACGTATAAACGCACGCTCCATAGACAAACTTGGTTTCACCCAAGATGCAGCAATGCGTTTACTGATGTAAACTGGGGGCCACATCTTGTTTCAGACAAGAACGCAAAAAAGCTAAGGAGAGATTGGTAGATCTAATTATACTCCTTAATCGTACAATATTATTACAGGTTTCTATTTGGTGTTGTGTGTACCTCTTCCGAAGATATTTAAATAAATGTTTAGAAGTACAGAATTTATATATAGTTTTAAAAATAGTAAGCGGAAGTTTCTCGAGAACTCTTTCGGCTATCATCTCGTCAGGAGAAAATCGATAGCGTACAAAATAATATTTTGTCGAAAAATAAAGAGTTCTAATGGGGAACTTATTATATGTGCCAAAAGTACGGAGACACTAAAATAAATTTATTAACGTTTAAAAACGATTAAAATATTGGCACAACGAGGGAGAAGAAAAAAAGCGGGAGAACAGATCCAAAGTTCCCCAAAGAGAAACAATGTGTTGGATGTTTCTTTTTGCCGGCACAAAGAAGGTTGACGCACCGCACTAGAGACAGACTCCAAAATCTTTAAATGGTTTTTGGAGTCCGCTCTATGTAGCACCTCGAACCAATCTATTTTATATCTATCGGCACAGCACGGATTGTCAACCAAATGCTGGCCAATAGCAGAATCCAAGGCTGCAGAAGGAGGGAGACCATCAGAGCCTATCCTCCCTTGTCTGATCTCCGACAGCAAATGGAGAAATATAGGACGCCCGGATCTAATACAAAATCTTTCTACCAAAGTACTCTCAAACACCGAATTTGAAGCCCTTAGTTTCGGACTAAAATTCGAAACTGGCGTACATTCAAATATTACCACCGACGCAATTTTGAAGAATTACAAACATGAAGATACGGATTTTCAAAAAGGTTCCATACAGGGTGTTATTTCTGTTGCATTTACTCATCCATATGAAACTGTACTTCCTAAGAGATACATAGATGCTTTGAAACACCTAGCCAATAAAAAGAACTTCATTATATCAACAGCTGATAAACGTGGTGGTATAGTATTAATGGAAAAAGATGAATACCTGGAAAAATTTTCCACATTGTTGGCAGACAACCACACTTACATCAAAACTGATTTAAAGACAGTAAATCGAAGTATTGAGAATTTCAACCAATCTTATAAAAAACTTATGAAAAACAATAAAACTTGGATGTCATACATGGAATACCACCCCAATGTCCCATCACTATATGGCCTCCCCAAAACTCACAAACCAGACATCCCTATGCGCCCTATAATATCCGGCATCGGTAGTGCAACACACAAAATTGCACGTGCCATATCCAACGTTTTGACTCCACAGCTGGGCACTATCAGCACCTCCCACATAAAGAACTCCGTAGATTTACTGAACAAAATAAAAAACATTAACGTACAAAACAAAACTATACACAGCTTAGATATAACATCATTATATACTAATGTCCCCATTAAAAAATGGTTGAATTTACCCCTTAAACATTTTAAAAAATCTAACATTAGCTTACTTTTCCTCCCGACACTCTTATAAAAATCATTAGACTTATAACTAACATGACTTATTTTCACTTCAATAACAATTTCTATAAACAAAATTTTGGCCTTCCTATGGGTAACCCTCTTAGTGGAGTATTAGCTTGCCTTTTCTTAGAATTCCTAGAATCTGGTCCTTTCAAATTCAGATTACCTCCAAATACAGAGTATTTCAAATACATTGACGACATTTTAATTTTTCTTCCTGAAAATACGCGCATAAATATCATTAGAGACAAATTAGACTCAGTCGAACCTTCCATAAAGTTTTACCTATGAAACAGAAAACAATAACGCATTACCTTTTCCTGACATACTTATTATAAAATCCAATAATAAACTACCTTTCAAAGTTCACCGCAAAACTACACACAAAAACGATTACATACATTTCTATTCACACCATAATAATAAAATAAAAACAAGGATGATAATTGGTTTCTTCTTACGCGCTTTCAGAATTTGCAGTCCTGAATATCTGGACGAAGAATTCAAATACCTCACAAACATTTTGAAAGCCTTGCAATATCCGACATATTTCATATTGAATGCTTAGAGAAAAGCCAAACAAATATTTTCCAGAATAAATAATAATAAAAAATCATACACACCAGACCTTTCTCTCATAAACAGACATCTTCTTTTACCTACACACACCAATAATACAATAATCTGTAACACACTAAACAAACTAAAAATTCCTATCGTACAAACCACATCAATAACCATAAGACATATATTAAAAACTACGAAACATCTCCATAACAAACCAGTTTCCAATGGGGGTATATACACTATTCCTTGCCATAATTGCCATCATAATTACGTTCGTGAAACTCAGCATAAATTGGAAAAAAGGCTCAATGACCATAAAAGAGATATAAAAAATAGCAATTCTCTAAGTGCATTATTCTCTCATTCATTGCAACATAACCACACCTTTTGACTTTAAACAAGCAAAAGTAGTTAAATTTATTTCAAATAAACCGCGCCAGAGACTTCTTGAAACTGCGCTTATCGCAATTTCAAGCACTATTAAACAACGTGGAGGTTTCTATAACATAGCGCCATTAATAAGTAAACTTTTATTAAAAGAACATTATTTAACTGTAGACATAGGTTGACTTTCTCACACCATTCAAACACCCCCTGCAATAATTAACACATAATCTCAATCAATAAATTACATAAAAAACACTCATTTCATTTCTGTTACAAACCTATATTTAGATTTCAATAGACATATCTTTTTCCCAATAAGAATATTAACTGCGTTTCATAGTTTTAAAATTACATTAACGACTATATGACGTCACTAAAATTTCCTTCTCTTTAACAGCGCCAGCCCTCCCCCTCCTTTTTGAATTTCCAACGTCTTTTTCCGTTTCTCTGAAATAGAACTGCGTCACACTGTGCACGTGAAACATTTTCAAATATTTTGTACTGGTATTTTTTGTTTCTTAATCTCATTCATCCAGAGGAAGTCTCGAAATAAAGACGAAACGTTGATGAACACATAATACGGTTTGTTCCTTTTTATTTTCTCTATTTTGTCGGAATACTATTTCAATTATTTTCATCATATATATATATATATATATATATATATATATATATATATATATGGGGGCATGTTTGTTAGGCCACTGCTTTAATGTGACATTAACATCAAGTGTAAAAATATGATTCTTCCAATTTTTCTGTTTATTTCTATCTTACATGGTGTCCCTTTTGTGATGGACAGTTTTATATGTATATTTTCTAATGTGAATGGATCTAATCCTTAACAGTTTGGCAACATGCATGAATTGTTTTGCCTTTTTTGATCTATTTAATAAAGGCTGTTTCGAAACACATGTAAAATCATGTTTTAATTTTTTTTTTTTTGAATAAGCATTAAAATTTCCTATTTAAATCAATGATCGTTTATATTATAAGCTTTATTTCTCATGCTAAAAATATTGAACATTCTAAACGCCTTTACTTCCAAGTTTGATACAATTCATTTAAATTAAGCCAAGTGAAATTTTCTCATGCATAGTTTAGAATAATTACATCTGACTGTATTTCTATCAGTCTCTCTCTATATATATTTATATATATATATATTCTCTCTCTCTCTCTCTCTCTCTCTATATATATATATATATATATATATATATATAGTAAATTGATCATTTTTGACGCCATATTAACAAAAGTAAGGTTAAATTAAGGGAGAGATTTAATTATACTGGGGCAATTGCATAGTCCATGGCGTTATATACTACAATGACTGCAGATTAAATACTACTCTTGATTTGAGTGTATATATATATATATATATATACAACCCCAAATTATTATTATTATTATTATTAGTAGTAGTAGTAGTAGTAGTAGTAGTAGTAGTAGGCAAAAATTCATATTTTCGAAATGCAGTGTAGTATGTGTTTGCTCGTCATGATTACACCATCTTAGGAATTACCTCCTCCGTATCGGGGGTGAGATTTAATGTAGTATCTGTTGATTTCTTATGATATCCTTATAAAGATTACCTTCTTTTTAAGTAGCAGTGTAGTATTTGGCTATTATAATTATACAATCCTCCCAGGCGTAACCGTTTCCTTAATTGAAAAAAGTATATGTGCGTTCATCACACACATGAGAGAAAATATGTGTGAATAGAAGAAACACATTTTGTTGCATAGGAGACCATATTAGAGAGAGAGAGGGATGGTGACATTCATATTGATGAGGGGAAGATACATTTATACATATATTACAGAGGAGGAGAGAAGAGAGAAGACATCTATACCTTTTACAGTTCTGTGGATGCTCCTTCTTTTAACATATATTTGAGTGGAGAGAGATTGGTCAGTTCTTTAACACCGGAGGGGACAGTCATTACTTAGATGGAGAGGGGGACACATTTCTTAGATGGAGAGGGGTACACATTACTTAGATGAGTTATACACAAAGTTCATTATAAAGATGAGTGGGAACAATGTTCATATAAATAATTTCACATTACCTTCAATTTGGTAGGAAGACGACACGAAGGCGGCAGTTACAAAAATATGAGATGTTCTTTTATTCCATTTGACCGGTCAAAATGATGATCACATCCAGGAATTCAAAGTTGTTTCTACATGTTTAAAACTTTCCCCTTCGCTTCTTAAGGGGGACCCTCCTTTGATTCGATCCGGACTCGACTCTGCACTCCATCTCTCTCTCTCTCTCCTCTCTCTCTCTCTCTCTGTCTGTCACTCCCTGTCTCTGACTCATCTTCAACTCTAGCTCCTATATTGAGAATTAATTTCTGCCATGGCGTCATACTTGTGCCCAAAAACGTGATCGACTCAGGTGGCCTGAACATGCGTGGTTCGCACATGTTCCCAAACCATTTCTGCAGACAAAGAATTCTTACTAAGCTATTTTTTGACCTAACTTATTTTTCAATGTTTTTAATTTGCTATTGTTCGTTATTTTTAGATGACCTTATTTTAATTCAGTTTTCATAAAAAGAATTGAACAATCTAAATTCCTTTTACTACAACATATCTAGAAAATTTTATGTGAACTGGACAATGCTAAATTCCATTTCCGCATCTATATCTGAACCTTGATTACAAGGTTCGAATCTCGGTCTATCTAATGTTTTTCATGCTTACAAGAAAAGGGCTATTTTCTTGTAACAATTTTACTAGTAAAACTAACATCTCTCTTACAAAAGCAAGAAAAAATAATTATAAAAACGAAACTCACATAGGATTTAGTGATGAAAAACGTATAAGTAAGTTTACAGCAATCAAATTGCCGGTTATAAGCATCACTTCGGAATAATTAATGAAATATTCATATGTTGAAAAGAACTAAATAACAAAGATATGATTTAGGAACAATAGTCCATATAATTTTTTAAATATTAGATTTTTACAGGAACGTTTTACTTTTGGTTTGGTTTATCTTTTTTTTTACGCAAAATCAATCATTTTCTCTCGCAAATAAGTTATTAATTACATATTACTACTTTTGCTGAACCTTGTAAGGATTGCTCATATATTCTCTCATGACATTATAGTATGACTGTGAAAAAGGCGTCTCATTGGATTTGAGTTAACTTAAGACAATGGCACACTATTAGGTGTTGAAACCCTTCTGATACTAGTTTGCTGTATTCTTTCCTCCAACAGTCAGATACGACCGTGATCCCCGGTAGAATGTACTCATTTATTATGGGAAGAAGAGTTTCGGCATTACGGCTTGTAGGGTCACTAGTGAGCCTTCCTTCTCGCAGTGTTCTAACCTTCGAAGACTCATCGCAGATCGACGGTACACTAAAAGCCGGGTATTGTCCTGTGAAAGAGGGATTCATCATTTCAATAGTGTAAGCTGGGCATCCTGTCCGGAAATATTCTAGGCAATCTCCTCTGTACAAGTAATATTTCATTAGCCGAGTGGAATGCCAAATTCTGACGGTTTACGTAAGCTGCTGGGATATGCCGAGACAATATTCATAACATGCAGGTCGTTCAATATAAAAGTAAGGTTAAATTAAGGAAGAGATTTTATTATTCTGGGACAATTGCATAGTCCGTGATGTTATACACTTACTATAGTCTGATCATAGACCCAATCTACTAAAGACTATTATATGCCTTCCCATAATTTGATGAGAAAGAGAGTAAGTGATAGACAGAGTAAAAAGAGAGGAGGTGATATGGAAGCTTAATAAACGGGTTATATAACTTCAGGTTTTATAATTGCTGCGTAATTTTTCAATAATCTAAACGTGCAATAAAAATTAACAAAAAAAAACAAACAAACAAGTAAACCACTTCAATCAGTAAAAGGTTGAATGAGTATTTGCACGCAAAATCAAATATTTTTCCTCGAATGCAACTAAAATAGGTTAAGACGAGCAACTTCCGTTTATTTCTTAAACGATTAATACGCACAACTGACAATGAAGAACTTTTGCGTAATAGAAAGTAACTGAATTATCGGGAGAAGTTAAAGATTCGTTTTCCCATCGACACCCACGGAAATTGCAAAATCAGCTCCAAGTCTCTTTCGATGCACCGTTTAATGGAGACTAATGGCACCAATACGAGAAAGGATGAGACGTCACCGGCTCCGTTGTGATTGGAGCGTTTGCTTTGAAGCCACCACGAAGCATGCGTTACACGTAGAACGTGACGTCATTCAATAGCTTCGATCGCCATTTCGAGTGTAAAACAGAATATTTCAACTGCGTTTCGTATACACGCGTGTTCACTATTCTTATGTATAACATGTTATATTGGTATGTGGTTCAAATTAAAGAATGCTATTTAAATTGCAGTTAAGAAAATATGCTGTGGTCTACGTGAACTTGATGGGTTTAATGAAATCTAGTTTGACAGTAAAGAAGAAAAATATCTATATAATATCCGAAATGTTCGTTTTTAAAATAGAATACTGTTACTACATGTGGGGAGAAGCTACTAAGATTACCCTTTCCTGTCTCGACAGGGAACAAAACCGACTTCGACATCTAATGAGCTATGTAATTTTTTCCTCTCTGCAGCCTCTGTCTCATAGAAGAGACGTTACCAGCATCTATTTATTTCCATGGCATGAGCCTGATTCAGTTTCACTCTCTTGTTCACCAGTAAGTCTTTCGCCGCAAACACATGACATCTATCACCATTTTCTTTTTCTAAGCAAAAATTCCATGAGTAGAGTTTTTTTTTTCTATAGCTGCTCAGCTGTGAAGCACAATACCACGGAACTGCTTCCTGGTTGACTATGATATGGTCATTTTCAAGTCCAACATGGACAGATTTTTAAAAAGCAGTTCTCTAAAATAAATTATCAAATTTCTATTATGATACCCAGTAAACCTTATCCTTGAGTGGTCTCCGGGTCTTGATGAGTGATTATAATATATTATAATAAATAATTATTAAATATAACGGCCTATATTTAAACAACAATAGATCAATTTGTCTGTAACCAAATTCAGTAACAAAACAAGCAGTTATTATCTCCATTTTCTCAAAACAATAGCATATGGCCGTCCAATTTCTAGCATATTAATCCCGACAATTGGTGACATAATTTCCGGGCTTTTTCATTTTGGATTAATAACGCATGGGTTTTAAATGTTTAATTAATATTGTATGTTACACTTTGAAGACATTTTTAAAAGAAAAACTGCTTCAAAAATACAAAATTTTCAAAATTTGACTTTAAAAACGCCAATTTAGCAACCCTGGACAAGAATATGAGAGTGATCTCTCTTTGATGTAGCTTCGTTTTCGAATATTATTATAATAATAACTGATCAGTGTTTTAATGGTGTATAAAAAGAAATTCGCAGTAATATCGAAGTGCCACGGTTCTTCACGGAAGAAAAAGTCAGTGGAAACGTAAAAAAGAAAACATTCGAAAGAAACATGGCAAAAAAAGAAGAACATGTCTGGGAACAGATGCTCAACTGAAAGGAGTAAATGAAAGAATTTTCTTCCAGTGTTGTTTCATTATTTGTATTTAACATTTTACTGTAATATTAATTTCTGTGTATTTATTGGTACGTATTTATTTATCTCATTCCATATTTAAATTACAATTGACACTGTTTTCTGAGAAATGTAAATAAACACATATTGGCTACGCAGTATTGATTTTTCTGTTTCAAAAACTAATTTTTACGCTATTCAAAAAAACATCAGCTTTATCAAAACATATTTGTTTATTCAATACATTTCTCATTCCGTGGATTTCTACGGATCCTACCCATTAGTTAATAACTAATATCTATTTAGTTTAAATTTAAGATATATATATTGATATGTGTAATAAACAAACTGCGCCATAATTCAGTGGCATTAGTCGAGTATGTTTATATCATTAACAATTGTAGTACATGGATCCCGGTTTCGAATCTCGTTAGTGTCGGAACATTTTGATGTGCCGTAGACAGCGAAAAACTTGATCATAGATAGCACATTCATTTCTTATGAATCAGATGATTCCATTGTTGGCATTGGTTTCCCCGATGTATTCCTACTCACAGTTTATTATAGAGAGACATCGGCCACTTACAGGAAGAACTAAGTGAAGGTTACCAACCACTCAAAGGCTACCTGTCTTCATTGAATCCCTTATAGCACTCAAATACTGATGTTCGATTCATACAAAATAGTCCAAAAGCAGTTTGAAGACGTTCATACGTTTCTGTTGCATTTTTAACAGAATGTTATTGCATATCGTAATCTTAAATTGTTCTCACATATAGATTGCATTTTTGAAAACAACCAGCTGTGACAATCAGGCTTTAGTAGGGTGTATTCCAATTTCTGCTGTAATCGTAAAAATTGGTCAGTAATCCTATAAGATGTATAGCAATAACATACTGAATGTTCAAAAGTCTACGACAATTTTAAATGCCTGTACAAGAAAACCCGGAAACTTATTTAAGGCACTTCGTAGATATAAATGACCTATATAATGATAAAAACATGAAACTTTCACTCGGCGTGTTTGCTATTTTTATATTAAGTTATCGACTTGGCGCCAGCCCCAAATATTGCCTTTTCAACCAGAAAGTGAATCTGATATCAATAACATAATTGCTGACCAAAAAAACAACAACAAAAAAAAAAAACAGACTGAAATGACTTGCGAGAATTCAGCGTCATCATTTAGCATCTGTTTTATACGCTGACAATGTGTTTGACGGCTTCTGGAAATTGATTTCCAAACTAACCTATCTTTTGCCTTGGCCTTTGTTTATTCATCTTTCTCTATATATCTTGACACCTTCGTTCCAGTCTTTCCTTAACTATCTCCAATTGACCCTGCTGATATAATTGTTCAACATTTACTAATCAGGGGAGAAAACAGAATTCATTGAGAAGTAGTTTTGTGTTTGGTGACTCATCACCATCAACATCATCATCATTGTTGGTTTAACGTCCGTTTCACATGGTTGTATGAGATCGACGGCTTTTGGAATTTGGCTCCCAAACTTAACTATCATTGACAAGGTTATTATTAATCCGTCTTTCTCTCAACTTTATCCTTATTACTTCCTCTCAGGTTTCCCTTTTGCTTTCTCCTGTCAACTAAGCTGACGGCACCAACTGTTTCACATCTATTAACCAAAGCACTCTTATCTTTTCTTTCAATATAATCAAATCAGCGACGTCTGTTCTTGAAACATGTCTCTATACTATCCAGACTAAACAATTAAGGTAAGGAATTATAGCAATGTAGATATTTCCGTCCATTTAGGCAGAATTTGATGACAAGAAATTAATATATAGCAGTTTTAACAAAATCGATATATATATATATATATATATATATATATATATATATATATATATATATATATATATATACTAAGAGGGCGCACAGCGTTGCCCGGTCGTAAAATACGCTTAAATATGATATTTACATTAACACGGATTTCGTATTTATTATTATAGAGTCAATTATTGTACCCAATATATAGTTTAAATTTCCAAAGTTTAAAAATAAATGATTTTAGTGTCTTTAACTAGAATCGAACTCGAAACAGTTTCAGAATTTAAACTATGTTTACAAGTTAAGCAAAGACTGGAGTTTACTTGTACTCAATATGTTTGATCTGTGGGAAGGAGTGTGAATTATATTAAATACAGGCTCGTCTTCATGATATCAATGTTTATGATAGACAATATGCAAAAAAGGGCGGTCGGACGGTTCAAAGAACTTTATATATATATATATATATATATATATATATATATATATATATATATAGTGCAAAATATTGGTGAAAATTCAAAGACTCACGTTTTCTTTTTTATAACCTTCCTTTGTTACCTGGATTTTTTCCATTACAGCTGTTTCATTGATCAGTTGGCAATTTTACGATTTATGTTTCCATAAACATATCCAGTCTCCACCAGCTTCTTCAGATGTTTAGCCATTAGATTTTTACAACAAAAGGTATATATATATATATATATATATATATATATATATATAGGTATATATGTATATATATATATATATATATATATATATATATATATATATATATATATGAAATGGGTTAAAAATTCCAACAAGAGAAAGATGTATATTTAGATAAGGGGGGTGGTCACCAACAATGTGTATTTTTTTAACATTATATTATTATTCCGTGTTTTGGTTTTTCATTGAAAATTATGTTTGGATCATTGTAATAATGTTTTAAAATTATTGAAATCGTTTTTAACGGGTTTCAGACGTTCTGTGAAGCGTCCTCTTCAGAAAGTATTTAAAATGTAAGATATTTAGAATATACTCAAGATATGTTTAAAATTTAAAAGAACATTTTCGTAGTTCATTTGAAATGTTTCCAAGCGGTGGAAAAAGGTGTAAATGATTCTAGTCTTCATTTGTATGTTAAAGTTTTATTACTGGTTTGTTGGGGTGACTGTGGTCACTGCTGTCTTATGTTTTTTTTTTTTTATTATTACATTTTCACCCCAAGCAAGGCAAATTGCCACTTTAGTGTAGGGGGCTACTATCAGGGGCAACAACTACTGGGGTACTATGTAGGGATTTGGGCAGCAAGGTGTCGGTTCACGTTACACTTGAACTTCTGCACGTCAGTACTGTTGGGGAAGCAGGGACCTGGAATGGAATTCCAGAGTCTAGCGGTTCTGGGGAAGAAACTATTGGAGTAAAAAGATCTTTTACATCTATGGATCTCTACAGTGTGGGGGTGGGATTTAGCAGCCTGTCGGGTTTGTCGAGGGTGCTCACGTCGTGGGGGCACAAGTGATTGCAGTTCGTCAGAGCATTCACCACTAAAATACTTGTAGAAAAGGCAGAGGGATGCAACATTTCGTCGATGGGACAGAGGCTGAAGCTTAGATGCCAGTTCAGGGCCTATAAGGTTTGCGACTCTCTTTTGAACCTTGTCAAGGAGCGAGAGACTAGTAGCAGATGCACCAGCCCAGATGTGGCAGCAATACTCCATACATGGGCGAATTGTGGCCTTATAGAGGTACAGGATACTTTCGGGTGTTAGTAGTTTTCTAGCACGGTAGAGAGAGCCTACCTTTCTTGCAGCGGCCCTGGCAATGCCTTCAATGTAATTGTTCCAACTCATGTTTCCTGTGAACGTTAGGCCAAGAAGTTTGAAAGATGGACTCTCAGATAAAGAGTCGTTGGCCATCGCTATAGGTGGTAGAGAGGGTTTCTTGTAATTATTGAATGAAACTAGTTTAGTCTTGGCAGCATTGAACGCGACCAACCACTTTTGTCCCCATTCCACTACAGATTGGAGGTCTTCCTCTAGTGTTTCTGCCATTTCTTTAGAAATGTGTTCATTCGTCTTCCTGTCGTGTCTGCAATAGAGTGTAGTGTCATCAGCATATATACACATCTCAGAGGTAATGTTGTCGGGGAGGTCATTTATGAATATCAGGAGCAATAGAGGTCCAAGGATAGAACCCTGGGGCACCCCCGCATTTATATCATATTGTTTAGATGTACGACCGTCGAGGACAACCTGGATTTTTCTCTTATCTAAGAAGGATTTAATTATGTTAAGTATTCTACCAGTGATACCGTATGATCTGATTTTACTGAGGAGACCCTCGTGCCATACCCTGTCAAAAGCCTTGGATATATCTAGAGCTACCGCTCTGCCCTCCCCCGCTTTGTCCAGTGAATGGTATATACGTTCAGAGATCACAGTTAGGATGTCTGCTGTGTAACGGGCTTGTCTAAATCCATATTGTTTGTCAGTCAGTAGTTTAGCATCTGTAAGATGATGGACTAGAGCATGGTTAATTATGGTCTCAAATATTTTGGCAAAAAGTGGGAGGAGGCTAATGGGGCGATAATTTGATGGGTCTGTCCTTTCGCCAGAATTCTGGAATACTGGTACAACAGAAGCAGTTTTCCAACAGCCCGGAAAGCAAGCTTCATTAAGGCATTTGTTGTAGAGTTTGGAGAGAACTGGAGCTACTTCAGCTGAACACTTTTTTAATAGCACAGCTGGGAAAAGATCGGGTCCACATGCTTTTGAGGTGTCAAGGTTTTTTATGATTGCATGCACCTGAGCAGGGGTGGTTTTCAGATCGTCTAGTGTGGCGTCTGTCCGCATAGGAAAGTCAGGTAGGGAGTGGTTGGAAGGGTCCAGTGTGGAGTTTGAGGCAAACCGACTGGCAAGCATGTTAGCCTTGTCGGTTGCTGAGGAGACAACCTCGTGGTTGTTGGTTAGTGGGGGAATTGTTGATTGCCCATTATTTACTACACTGTTGTAGATTTTCCAGAAGTCTCGCGTTCCTAGTTTTTGTGCTTCGATGCGCTTTTTAGTGGTTTCCGTAAATTCTCTCTTAGCTGTCGCTATTTCTTTCTTAACGTTATTTCTAGCTTCTATATACTTCAGTCTGTTTGAACTGGACTTATGTCGGTTAAACCTACGGTATGCATGCTGCTTTTGAGCAATGGCAGTTGCACAAGTCGACGTAAACCATTGGGGAGAGTGGGGCTTACTATAAAATTTCCGCATGGGAACATGCGCTTCGATTGCAGTTTTGAACCAGTCAGTGGTCTCGTTTGCACATTGTTCAGCAGGGAGAGAGAAAATATTTTTCCATGGAGCATCTCTAATTAGTTCCCTGATGGCTTCCCAGTCAGCCTTATTATAATATCTCGTTGTTTTGAGCACTGCCTCTTCAGTTTTGGGTCTAGAGTTTAGGGCGATTTCAACCATTATCACTGCATGATCAGCGTTCCCGAGTGGGCTGTGGGCCTTCGTTATGCAGTCATCGGGAACTGTGGTCAAAAACAGATCTAGAAGTGATGCGTGTTGTTTTTCCTGGTCAGGGAAACGGATTGGAAACGTAACAATTTGTGATAGGGAGTAAGATATAGCGAAGCTATGGGTTGTGCTGCCCGCTGCATCTGTGTGAGTAGAGAATCCAAGCCAGTTTTTGTGGTGGACATTAAAGTCACCAAACACATGTATTTGTGCGCTAGTGTCGAGGGACAGTGCCGTGTCTATGTTGTCAGATACTTTGTTTATTATGGAGCAGTCCTGAGTCGAGGGAGAGCGGTAGAGAAAATAATAGTAGCTAATATTGTGTTGCATGTTTAGTCTAAAGCACATAAAGGCTTGATCATCTGTTTCTAGGTTTGTTTCTCTAGTCAAGGGAAGGGTATTACGAATGTAAACTCCAATTCCGTGCACATGTCTGTCAGAGTCCTTACGGCAGAGTGGGAGATATCCAGGCATGTTAAAGTGGTTAGAGGGAATGGAGGAGTGTAGGTTAGTCTCACTTAGTGCTAAGATATCCGGGGTATTTGTTAAGAGAAATGCTTCAACATCAGCTAAGGTAGTTCTAAGCCCACGGATATTTGTGAATGAGACCCTCAAGTGAGGAGGCAAGTTGAATTTGTTTGTCCCTAATCCTGGTTTAAGCTTATTTTTAGATTGTACTGTCGTCATATTTTTTTTTAAGAGTTTCGGTAAGGGGGAGCTAAACAAGAGGTTATGCGGAGCTTCAGACATGCATTTTCTCTCTCTCTCTTTCTCTCTCTCTCTCTGTCTCTCTCTCTTTCTCTATCTCTGCTTGTGTTTCTATTTATCTTTCTTTTTTTCTCATTTTTCCCCTTTTTCCCCGTTTTTACACTTACTTGAGTGGAGGTGAGGAGCCCATTGGTACTTGGTCAACTGGGTGCATAGGGTAGTGTGTGTGAGTGTCTGTGTGCGTTTTCTTGTATTGGTTTGAAGAATGTGTGTTCTGTTTTGGTTCCCTCACCTCCACTCAAGTAAGAGTAAAAAAAAGGGGGGAAAAGGGGAAAAAATGAGAAAAAACAAAGTAAGATAATTAGAAACACAAGCAGGGAGAGAGAGAGAGAGAGAGAGAGAGAGAGAGAGAGAGAGAGAGAGAAAGAAAGAAAGACATAAGACAGCAGTGACCACAGTCCACCCCAACGATCCAATAACAAAAATTGAATATACGAATGAAAAGTAGAATCATTTACACCTTTTTCCACCGCTCGGACACATTTCAAATGAACTACGAAAATGTTCTTTTACATTTTAAACACATCTTGAGTATATTCTAAATATCTTACATTTTAAATACTTTATATATATATATATATATATATATATATATATATATATATATATCAGATATAACTTTATTGCAACACAAAAATGGGGGCTTTTATATGTGTAACGCAACTTTAATAATTTCTAATCATCCGGACAGATATTATCATCTATCTCTTTAGGTGTAGTGCAATATTTGCTCTGTTATGACACTGTCTACTCAGGCATTACCTCCTTATTCAGAGGTTAGTGTGATATCTGTTCTGTTGTCATGGCACAATTTCACGGACATTTCTAAGGTCAGTAACCTATAAGTTCGTTCATCATGATGCTACCCTCCCAGACGAGTAAAAATATCCGAGCGCGCCGGTGAAATATATTCTAGTCTAGTTAATTTTCTTCAAATAAATCCTGAATACAGAATATAAACTATTTGTCAATTAACAATGGCGCATAAACGATTCTACAAACGCAGCAAAGATTGACTATTTTGAAACACAGCATTAAGTTTGCTGAACAAGTGGAATCATGTTAAAAGTACTTCGCTAAAATGCTTGATTGAATGCGCGTAAAAGAAATATAAGAATCGACAACCAGACGTTCACTTTGAGAAATTGCATACAAAACAGAAAGGAACGATTGCCAAGTTTGAAGCACTCTTTTTTGTCTATCGAATATACACCAAACACTCTGAGATTCGGAAACAATAAAATGAGTTCAGTTTGACAAGAGGAATCAGTTCTAACACTTAAAAGCGAATGTCAGTATTTATGAAAATCTGCACGAAAAAGCATGTTCTAACATTTAGTTCTTAAAAGGCATCTTTGTTTATAGTGGTAATTATCGCAGACATCAGGAAGTACATTGGCTTTCCTTTTCTTTTTCTTTTTTTTTTTGATGAAATGAGAACAAACCGCCTGCGTGGTAGATTCTCGGCGCCAATGCTCTCATCAATAATACAAGAAATCTTGCGGGAATGACTTTTGTTGTTGAATGTCAAATCAAATTTAGATATTTCCTTGACTTGTAATCTAATATATAAACGGCTATATGTCTGTCTGTCTTTCGGTCTGTCTGTCTCCATATTTTCAAACTCTGTCTCTCCGAAACTAAACATCAGAGAGGGGAGCTAGGGGGCCTCAAATGATTGGATTTTTTACGGGACGTTTTTTTTTTTGTGGGGTTTTAGCCGGATATAATTTGTTTTAAGAGGTCAAAAATGGGTCCAAATAAAAAAAAACCTTTAAACATTTTCTAAATTAATCTTAATTTGTTTTAAAGTTTTAATCGGTCTATGTGCCTGCCTCATTGCTACAGTGGTAACGTCGCCAGTTTTTAATGTTAAAGTTTCGGTTTCAATTCTAGCTGATGGCACCTAATTACTTTTGTAACTGTTGAAATCACGACTCTATAATACTATATACGAAATTTTGACAAATTAAAATATTACATTTAAGCGTATTTCACGCTCTGGCAAAGCCAAGCGCTACCGCAGCTAGTATATATATATATATATATATATATATATATATATATATACTTATCTATGAATATTCGTAACAAAGACCGCGCAGTAGAAAACAATTATGTATTAAAAACAAAGAAACATACTGCTTGACCAAAGTGGTGCATCTTTGTTGATAAGGAACTTGTCGTGTGGTTTGTAATTATCATTTATTATTGCTAACGAGTAAGATTTATTGTTCGTTATTGTTATCAGAGAATTATACGAGCTGAATGAAATTTCTAAGTTTTTATTACGTAATAAATAAATAGATATAAAAATAATTTTAGATTCAAATTAGTTTAAAGATAAATTACTTTACCCATTTCATCAAAGAAGGAAATAGGTATAACACAGCTAGTAAAATCTGAATAGAATCTAATCTTCTATTCCATACAACCCTATTCAATTAGAAAAGTTATCAGTGATCTCTCTCTCTACTCTATAGTTATCCCTATAAGAAAGTGATCATCATATCGCCAATATCTGATTCCTCCTTGTCCAACATTCACAGCAATAAATCGTCTTCTAACTACAATAAATAACATTCTGAATGAGAATATCAATATAATATAATAGCAGCAATTATTTTAAGCTCCAAAGACATTTACATTTCCGAACCAAGACAATGTTTCTACAATAAAAAAAATTAATTGTTTTTCTATTAGTACGCTCATTCTAGGACCCAAGCCTTTGGGTTGTAAGTTTGAATTAAATACCATAAAACCTGTAAGTTTTAATGGAAAAGTTTGAGTGGCACTGAGAGGTTAGAGAGATGACCCCATAATCGGAAGTTGACAGAATCATGTGATCTCCCGGCAGAGAGAATTCTAAGTTCTTCTGACAACAGTTCAAGAAAAACGCATGCGTAAAATGTACACTGACTGATGTAGCTCTACATGACGAGAAAGCTATTTATCACTGTATTTATCAGACTTTTCTTTATGTCTCTCTCATGCACGCAAGTAACTCGCTACTTTAACATGTTAATTCCTCTCACTGGTTTTCTCTGACTTTTGCTTTTTGTTTAACACATTATATATATATATATATATATAAATACATATATGTATATATATATGTATATATATATGTATATATATATGTATATATATATATGTATATATATATATATATATATATATATATATATATATATATATATAATGAATTTGCACCTTCGCTTGCAAAGCTCATCGAACTTGCGCTGGCGACAACAAAGGCAATCGGCGGATAATATACGCCATGGACAACAGAAACTGGTACAATTTTAACGCAATATAGCCATACGTAAATTAGTTTCTAAAATATTGCATCGTGATCTTATTCATAATTAAGAAAGGCATTTAAATGCTAAATTCATTAAACATCACCTCATTGTCGGAAGTCATAATGTAAAATCATATTATGGAAGCGCATATCAATTTAAATGGAATATTCTATATACTGAATAGTTAACCACCTAAAATAAACGCCATTTTGGATAACTTACAAGTTGTAACTACAGAGAAAACCGAAAATCTACTTAAAAACTAAATAAATCGCTTATTTATTCATATTACTCTAAAAAATTATAAAATCAATGTAATGGCAAATTAATACATCATGTACTGTCAGTAATAATATAATGTAGAGCATTTTGTACGATTTTATCCATAATACTTGGGATAATCCAAAAAGTAAACGATTATTCCTATAGACAAATATTATACAAATGGACCAATCAGACACCAGAATAGATGTATAAAATATATTGTCTTCCTTTGGATACTTCGGTCATAGCTTTTTGGCTTGATACGAGAATGGATAAACAGATGACCTTGTTTTTAGCCAAAAAGCAATAAAATCTGTGTGTGATGGTGTGTATTGAGAGCCGGTCGACGTGACGGTCAACTAGAGAAAGCAATTAACTTACATTATTAAAATTGCCTTCACACATTTTTTTTCTATTTAAGACTGAATGTATGTAGAACTATAATCAAGTTTACGATCAATTAAGTTGAAATCGTTTCTAGCGTGCATACGTACATAAGTATTTAACTTGTAGTTGAAAGGGTATATCTGTAGAAAGCTTTAACCTGTAATTGATAAATGAAACGTCACCAGACACAGTAGTTGGATCTTAATACATTACACTAGACACAGCTGGATCTCAATACAAGGTACCAGACATTGATCCCCGAAAAGGGTAGTAGGAGAGAGAAGACTCACGTGCTCGTCGAGCGTAAGTTACCAACCGCCACGCGTCTTTTCGTTTTCCTTTTCTTTTCTCCTCTCGGTATTTACCTTTCTCCCGTCGCAGAAATGCGTGACACAAAGTCGCAAAGTGGGATAAATAAGACGGCGTCTCTAAAGGAGGAGCGCTCTGATCTTGCGAAAATGAGTAGCCTAATCCGCATTCCCTGGTTAGAGCGAGCACTAAACACTAAACTTCCTACCCCTGAAGGCTGGAAGGCAAGGACAGGGAGAGTAAACCTCGTGCAGCTACTCAGAACATTTGCCTTAATTCGACAGCAAAAATTCCAGTGAAATGGTCAAGTTTCTGTCATACCGTGTATCACGGCCGGAACCTCGACTGGCGTGCCACTCACTTGCGATGTGTATGCCTATATATGTATTAACATCTCGTGACGTCACGTGACCGTCACGGCTTAAATGCTGATTTTGGCAGGTGAGTCGTAATTTAATTGCGGAGCCAGACTGTGTTACATACCAACGATTAAGATGTACTCGTCTACGATACAGCTTCCCTGAGTAAATATACTTACAAATACTCTCACACACATATTAATATAAAATACTTTAATATAAGGTAAAGAATATATGCGGTCCTGGATATGATCTATATCCGATGGTGAGGTCCCAGCTTACGGCCTTTGGGGAGTGTGGAGACACCTTTTAATTGCCATTGCTCCCAGGTCCACTCTGATCCGGATTGGTAGTACCTGCTAGGGTTCCAACTATGGGTAAAATAGAAACTGGCTTGAAAAAGTAAATATTCTAATAATTTTTTTTCTTCAAAATAACTAGATTTGGCATTAAATAATCTGAAAAGGGTTGATATGCCGTAAAACAAAAACAACCAACCAACCAAGCAACCAACCAAAGAATATATGCACTGATATACATTTGTCAGTGGGTGGACGCGTAAAAGGCCTTCTACGATTTACGGGTAATTGGGTGGTTCGAGTGAAAATAATGACAACATTCCTTAATCGTTACGTTAAAGATTTGTTTCGTTAGGAAAAATAAAAGAAAACGATGTTTGTAATTTGCACGTAGGTAAGTCAACCCACTTAAGACTATAAAATAACTCTTTTCAAACAAAAACACGTTTTTATCGACTTGATGTTTTTTGTTGTGAATTTAATCAATAAAGTGGAAGGCATTTATCGAAAAAACGTTTCAGTTAATTATAAATAACAGAATCATTAATCGAAATTCGCAACGATTGAAAAGTTGTATATTTATTTAGAAAATGTTTAACCTGTTTATCGAAGATCATTTTTTAAATATTTTTTATAATGTATTTGATCCTATTAGATTAAATGGTAAAAGGACTCATTGTTTTTTTTTATCAGCCATTATCATCACATGATTCAGAAATTTTGTTAATATCAATTTAGAATGTCGCGTTTCGGAATTTGTTGAGCGTTGATTATTTGTATTATTTGTATTATTCATGAAATTATTTTCATTTCTTATAAAGTTTCAGTCGGTGTAACTTCCGAATATCTGCTACGGGGGGAGGTCTTCTCTTTTACCAGGCCGTGAATGAGGAAGCATGAACAATTTACCCCTGTGGATTAAATAAAGGGGTTGGCTATTACTAGACATGTGTAAGTTCGATTCATGGCCTGGGGTAGGTCTAGTCTAGCTGTACTGAAAAACTGTGATACAGCGAAAGAGTCTGTGTGTAAATGATGATAATATATCTATTATAATATAACACTCAATTAGTTTTGCGCGGGCGTTGAAACCGGCCGTCCGGTTTACGAATTTAGTTTTGAAAACTTATACGCATGCGTAAAGAAATAAGAACAAACCTATTAAAGATTGTTTTTTAATCGACAATTCTTTTCACGTTTAAAATACGCAAAAATATAACAAACTCTAAATGTCTTTTGCTTTTTTACATAGACATTTTACGTATTTCAGTTTTTTCCTTAATCGTTACGTTAACGATTTGTTTCGTTAAGAAAAAAAAAGACGATGTTTTTACTTGCACGTAGGTAACTCAACCTACCTATGTGTATAAAATAACTCATTTAAAACAAAAACATTGTTATCGGCAGAGTTTATGTAAAGTTAGGTATGTTTACATTTATATATTTCTATGTGCAGGGCAAACTAATGAACACATGATTAAAAAATTTGGAACATAGATTCTTGCAACACGGTGAGTTAAATGGGAATGTAATTTTTGTGAACGTTTATATAATTAACTGTAGCTCATCCTTCAATAACTTTCAAAATAATAAAATAAGTAATTGAAAAGATTGCTATACATCAACTGTATAATTATATCATAGATTAAATGTGTAAAAACATTGGTGAATGCACATTAGGATAAAATGTGTATTATTATGAATGATGGAATATTGCTTTTATTGCAACAAGATGAGTAACGTGGTCACATTGTGATTTATCTATACTCATTTTTTTGTGTATTGCTATCCATATAAAAACCCACTTTTCTATTTATTTAAAAAGAAAATACAACTGTGTGAAAATTAACAAAAATGAAATTTGCCAGGCGAAGGTCGAATGACATGCATACGTAACGTAGTAGCTCTTAGTTCATGTTTCAATTTTTAGCTTTGCAGCAAACATATCTTCATAGGCGAGTCATTAACGGAAAAGGAAAAAGTAAATCGTAAGCTAAACGTTTGGGTTTCGATTCTCGGTGGTGGCACAGGGACGTTTTTTTTTACGTTTTAAATCATTACTATATATTAGGTATAATATAATAATAATTAGGAAATCTGCATTAATTAAAATATCATAGTTAAGCGTATTTTACGAGAGAGTTTACCAATAAAATATAAATGCTATATTTAGTGTTTACACCTTCCTTGGACGTTTACTCTACACACACATACATACACAAACATATATATATATATATATATATATATATATATAATTTCGTACATGCAAACATATGTAATAGATTACCATTATTGGTATTATTTTCATAAATATGAATACATTAATTATAATTAATAAATTTACTAAATATTAAATAGCACATTTTTGGCAGAATATACATAAATTGATAGAACTTGTTAGTACGAATAGATGGGTTAAGTGACTTTATTTCTAAATTCAAAATTGCCCCTTCTCTTCCACTTTTTAGATTTAACTCATGCCAGAACGCACTTTATCTCCTTTTGACGGATTGATTGTTGCTATTTCTTCTCATGAGTTAAGGGCAAAATAGATTCACCAATTGATATAATAATTAAGTGATTGTTCTTGTGCTACGAAATAGATACTCTCAAGAATTGTAAATGTCAACTGAATTAAAGAAATAAATTATAAGATGTCAATATCATGAACTTTGGAATATAAATTTTTGCCATTCATTCACTATATTTATATATGTGTGTGTGCATGTGTCTGTGTCTGTGTGTCAGTGTACGTATTTTTACGGCTGCGTTGCCCAATATTTGTTTCCATTAGGTTTTCTTTCGATATCACACAACATACATGCATTCTTAATTTTGGGATTAAGCTATGTTTGAAAAAATCCACTTTAATTGTTATAATTAGTCGATAATGGCAACTAATTAATCATATGATCGATTTCTTATTAAGTGTGTATCATTCTTTATTATTATTATTGAAAACCAGGAATTTATATATATACTAGCAGTTCAGCCCAGCTTTGCTCGCCCCTAAGCACTGTTCCTAACTTTATGTGCATATGTATATATATATATATATATATATATATATATATATATATATATATATATATATATATTAAAAAGTTTGACTCATGTCCAGGTAACCTACATCTAGACCTAAAATTGGCGGCGGAGTTTGGTAGAATCTACAAAGATTAACTCCTTCTACTTTGACCGCTTGGCAGCCAAATTTTCACCCCAAAACTGATTAAAAAGTTTGCTGCATGTCTGAATAACCAAAATTGGCTGAATAGTTTGCTAGAGACTGCAGAAATAAAATCTTTGGAGATTTTACCTCTTGGCCAAAAACCAATTAAAAACTTGCCGTATGTCTGAACATACTTTATGTAAAATTTCAAATGTTTAGACCAAAAATAGTAATTTGATAGAGACCGCAGAGGTCAATTTTTTATAGTTTGACCCCAATTTCGACCCCTTAACATTTATCATTTTGAGCTCAAATCAAATTACAAAGCTTGATCCATGTCTAAGTAACCTACATGTAAAATTTTAAGTGTTTAGATAGATTGTATATATCACTCTCACTTGTATTATCCAGTGTGTGTTTATTCACAGTAACATGTAATAAAGAAAGAAAAAAAAAAATTATAATATACTAATTCCATCATAAACCAAAGAGAATACAGTCTGAGTAATAGTATTCAACTCACATAGGAAGAAAAAAGAAAGAAAAAGAAAGAAAAGAGCATACGTGTATATAACCGTATTGTGTGTTCGTTAGGCGTGTTTCAGAATTGACAAAATGTGTCATCCAAAAGTTTTTAGTTTCCTATTTTGCTCTGGCAAACTAAACACTCCACTCCCCGAATCCAATGATACATCTTACTTTCTCTTTTACTGTAAACACTTGAAGTCAACTGAAAACTTGATAAAGACTAAAACCAACTAATTTGTGATCGTTTCAACAGATTAAGAAGAAGAGATTCGAAATAATTTGCGAGGAAATTATGTCAAATCTTCCGTTCTTCGTTTTCATTTTCTCTCAAGTAAGTAATATTTATTTTGTCTGTGATCATTTATTTCTAAATTTAAAAATACTTATAACATTACACAAATTACGTTTTTTCCTCTTACTAACCTCACCTAAGGAGAATTGTCACTGAAGATACTCCTGTGAATTTAGGAGTATGTATACAAGGACATTCCAAGTAGGGAGTTGCGCAGAGAAATTTCTGTTTACTTTACACTTGAAGTTCTGCATGAGTTTACAGTCGGAGAAGCGGGATTCAGACAAGGGAATTCCAAAGTTTAGCAGTTCGTTGTAAAAACTCTCTAAGAGTAAGGGACTTCTGTAGTGAGGCGTGAGATTTTGCTACTCGTCAAATTAGTCACGGGTATTTATGTTGAATAGTCTTAAGTGTTCGACATCGTCGTAATATATTGTATTAAAGTACTCGTTAAACAACCACTGGGATGCAACCTTGTGATAGCAAGGATTATCAATTAATTAAATTATATGTAAAATTAGTGAGATTTTATTAACAAGGAGTTCATCTGTGATCTCTTTGGCAATATATATATATATATATATATATATATATATATGTGTGTGTGTGTGTGTGTGTGTGTGTGTGTGTCAAAATATACTTTTTTCCTTATAATATATACCAATCCTTATTTAAGAAGCTCAATGTAATTACAGAGCATTTTCATTCAAAATGGCGTAATGTAAACATATTATAGGGTATTTACAGCTTCTCTTCCAATTTTCTGATTTTAATCACGTCAAAACGCACTTTATTTACTTTTGATGGGTTGATTGTTGCCATTTCTTCTGATGAATTAAGGGCAAAATAGATTTACTGATTGATATAATAATTAAGTGATTGATTTTGTGCTGTCAAGAATTGTAAATTTCAACTGAATTAAAGGAATACATTATAAGATGGACAACATCATTAAGTTTGGAATATAGACTTTTGCCATTCATTCACTATATATATATATATATATATATATATATATATATAGAGAGAGAGAGAGAGAGAGAGAGAGAGCCCTAATAAAACGTATACACTCTTTTAATGACCATAACTCCAACATTTATTGTAAATGATTTTTTTAGATTTGAATAATGTCTAAAGCAAGACAAAATTGGAGGAAAAATCATTCTAAAATGCTACTGAAAGACCGAGAACAGATGTGAGGTGCAAACACGTTTTAGATTGACAAGACTAAACAATTTACTGTTTGCGAGATAAAGTTGCGTAAAACGGAACAGTTTAAGATGTCCATGAGAACCACTTTAAAAGACCACAATTCTCATCCAGCCTCACAAAAGCAAGAGATGACATTGAGAGATTTCACCAATCACCTAGGATATCTGTTTAGCAAGCAGTTCGAGAAACACGAGTTCCAAAATGTTGAATTTAATCAGCAAATGTTGTAAGGTCTGCGGTAATATATCTATGGGTCACAACGGCTATCAAATTGAACCGATACTTGGCTTGTTTTTATATGTGTTCACAGTATTTTTATGTATGAAACTTCTTTAATTATAATAAATGTTGATTTTAGGATCATTTAAAGAGTGTCTACTTTTTAGTGAAACACCCTGTATATACAAGTCTATTATTAAATATATATATATGAATTTTTTTCTAAATAAAACTGGAACCACTTTTGAATATCCCAATATTTATATAATTTATTTGTGATGTTATAATATATCTTATAAATCCTCCTCTCCTTGTCTCTCTTTCTCTTCCACCTATTTCTTTCCTTTCCCTCTCTTTCTTCATCTCTCTACTTTTCTTTGTCATTTTCCTAATTTCTGTCTTTCCCTCTCTTTACCACTGAGTTTCACCCGCTTTCCCTTACTCCCCCATCCCAGTCTTCCCTTTATCTCTCCTCTAGTGTTAAATTCTCAAAGGTTTTCATGTACATATCATTAGGAAACATTTTTATGTCATGAGAGCACTCATATCTACCCTTTCTCTTTCTTACCTACTTCAACTTCTCCTCTCTCCTCTTTCTGTCTCTTTGTCTGATCTTCCTAAAAAGTAACGAATCAAATAATTTTACTGTGCAGATTATTTTGCGCGCCCTTTTAATCTTCTGTCTACGGATAATATATTTTAGTTTTATTTTTATATAGACTGTTTAAATTTTATTATTTTGCGACTTTTAACGTGAAGTCATTTGAGGCAAGTAGTTAACAAGAACGCAAAATAGTTATCGCAAAGACGGAAGATGTCTATACTCATAGAAGGACAGGGGATGCCATCGCCATAGAAGGGCCAAATTTATAGGTAGGAGGAAAACGGTCAACAGGGAAAGAGTCAGGCAAGCCTTTAGTTCTTGAGAAGATACAGGAATAGGAAACTATTATAATGATTTACCAAAACAGCGAATTGATAGGGATCGCTAGATGAACAAGTCAAACAAGCTGGAACAAAGGAATCAGAATATATCAGACAATGTCAAAGAACATATGCTATCACAGCATGTATTAAAAAATGGGACTACCAACATAATTTCTTTGAGATAGAGGTAACAGAGAAACAGCAAAGGTCAAACCAATCAAATTACCGATAGGTTTCTGAACCTTATAAAGAACCTTCATGTAAGACAGAGATTCACCAGCACTCATATAACAACAGTATTACATATATAGACTCGTTGTAGATTTGTAGAGATAGAAAATAGCCTCAGGTGTGATAACGCGTTTAAGGCGATTCATGAATCGGGAAAGGAAATGGATCAAATATATGAATTCCAATAAAGATACAATGAAAAAGAAAGACAAGGGAGTTTCAGAGTCGTTTTCACTTCAGGAGTAGAGCCATCATTGAGAGTCTTAAAATGAATCGGAACATGTCCACTAAAAGTCTTTTTAAATGTCTGCGACTGGTTTCATCCATTACAGGTTTTTAAATCCAGGCGAAATCATTACAGCGAACAAGTAATGCCAACAAATGGATGAAATGTACCAGAAACTTCGAGAACAGCACCAAGCATTAGGCAACAGAAAAGGCACAGTTTTTCTCTACGATAATCCCTGACTGCAGGTTGCTAAACCGACCCTGCAGAAATTGAAAGAATCAGGCTACAAAACCCTGCTGTATTCATCGTATTCCGTAGACCTCTCCTATACCGAGTACCATTTTTCATGCATCAAAAACCTAAGCGATATAAAAAAAAACACTTTCAGCGACTTCATCGCCACCAGAACGCAAGATTTTTACGTTACTGGCACAAATACACTTGTTTTGTGTTGACAAAAGTGTGTTTATTCTGATGGTACTTATTTCGATCAATAAATGTTTGAGCCGAATTTAAAAGTTAAAAATCGGCAAAAACGTTCTTGTCAATATTATAGTTTCTTAATCGATTTGTTCTAGGAGAGACAGCTACTAGTGGATAAATGCGTTATGAAAAGTAATATCCGTCAATCATGCGTAGTGCACGCATGGGTTTTTAATGCTATGTGAGACTTACTTCGTTGAGTTCTGCATAGGTATGATTCATGTTAAAGTCAGGATGTAGGAAATAAAGAATAAGCACCATTGTTGAACGCGTCGTGGAATGGTAAACAGATATCTGTGAGAGAATGTGCGCACAGACATATATAGGGAACGATCCTTTTTATGCGTTTACTCAAAGGCAGTCATGGCTTCATTTCTATTGAATAATTAACAAAATGATTGCTTTTACTACAAGCAAAACGTTTTCGGAATTTCAGGGGGCGTGTGTATTTTTTGGCGAGTTTCTTTTACAAATGATCCTTTTGAACCAGTATGTGTCGAGACAGCATCTCTCGATTCGAGAACTATAAGAATTCTGTATGACTTTGATTGTAGGAAAGCGGCATTATCGAAATATTCAAAATGAAAAGTCTAAAGAATTTATCCATAACATTATCTGTGGAAGAAAGTACGTGTAAGTGTATAAAAGGGGTGATACGTTTTTTTTTTCACTTTTCTCCAAGAAATTCTATTTTTATTATTCATCAATTACATTTTGTATTTATTTATTTTTTTTTAATCTTGTCTGGTGATTTTGCATCCTGAATATTTGAGGTTGCTTTTTATTTGTAAATTATTGAATGTTGAATTATTATGCTGATCTCCCAAACAAAACTATTTCACATATTTTTTAATATTAAGAACAGACATTAAAAGTTCTTAACAGCCAGTTTCACAGTCTTGTGGAGTCATACTGACAATAGTGAAATAACCTACAGAAAAAAGTCAATTATAAAAAGAAACATCAACAAAAGCAATAATGTTTGATATCCATAAATAGAGAGTTGGCAATGATGAAGTGGACACCGAAATAAAAGAAACGTTGTATGAAATGTGTGATTCAAAAAAAAAAAATGGTTCTCTTTGAATGCTTTTACCATGGTTGAAAGGATCTTATGGACAAACCAACAAGATAAGAAACTACAAAATGAAACACACACACACACGCGCGCGCGCACACGAAAAGTCGGAATCATTAAAAAAATAGCATGGAGACCCGACGTTGCCCTGGATTGAATAATGATGAACGAATGATTTTACACTCGCATATTTTTATTGTCATCGAAATCGGTGAAAACGCCCATTTTTCAATCAAACTGATTGAATTCCTGTTCTAGTTAGAGAGTTATCGCAGTGCACTTCGTGAAAGATTCATATGCCTCGCTGCAGTGACATAGTCCACCTCAATACATTGCATCGTTAAGAACCTATTCTTTATTTTATTAACTATTTTATATATAATGGCTTAAATTAAAGTGTAAAACGCAAAAGTTAAGTATATTCTTCTATAGTGATCTACACAGAAATATTTATTTCAAACGCGCCCCTGTCACATCAAAAAGCATAATATTCATTTAATATGCTTGGCTTTACTAGTTGTGCAGTGTTAATGGATGAAATGTAAGTGTAAAATAAAAAAGTAAAGTGTAAGCGTTTAAGTGTGTTTTAAGCAGAAACATTCATTTCGAACGCGCCCCTGTCATATGAAAGAATTTACTGATAATTTTATAGGCTTGGCCTTTTTACTTATATGGTAGTAAAATTTCTCAAATACAATTGTGATATTAGGCTGTATGGGGTGTTAACTTTGGTCAAAATCGCCTATTTCGTCTTTCATGTGATATTTGTGCATTATCGATTATCGATAATCGATACTTACCACGTACATTCCTATACAAAAGCTTGCTATGAGAACTGCCAGATACATACAGTACATTTACGTGAATATAAAAATTGGTCCAGCCGTTTCGGAGTACATATGGAACTGAATTGTTTTAACAAGTTAGGTTTGGTACTTTATAGTCCGGGCTACACCTTAGTCAACCAGTAATTAAAACCACTGGCAGTCGCACACAAATCTATTTGTATAAGATAGTGATGGGTTTATTAATTTTTTAATTTATCTTGTACAATGACAAAGATATATATATATATATATATATATATATATATATATATATATATATATATATATACATACACATGCCTAACTTAATAAACATGCTTCGGCTAACTATTAAAATTTATAAAAATGAAAATATGTACCTATATCACTCACCGTGTTGTCTAGAATACATATTCTAAAAGTGAAAATGATGCTTTAATTAACTTAATGATTATAACACACATATTTATGTATACATAGATACACACACATAACCTTATGTATACAAGATATATGTATTATTATTATTATTATTATTATTATTATTATTAAAACTGACTTGAGCAAGCATTGTTTCTGTAAAGATTTCATTGATATATTTTGATTATACACACTATATTCTATAATATGTCTTAATTTTTTAATTGAGTATGTTCTGAAAACAATTCAATTGTTATAATTATTATTTAATTGTAATCATATCAGCACGTGACACAAACTTTGATCACGCTTTTCTTCATATTATTTAATATATTGTTATCACACTTCATCATTCAAACACTATCGTGTTTGAATATATGGTTAAGTGGCAGTTTTAGTCATTTAGAATTGCTTTAAAGCTTCACCGCTAAATTTCAAACAATTATTGCAGTATATTCATCACCTTCTCAGCTATATCGTGAATTTTATTTTCAATTTTCGTTCAGTAAAACAAAAGTTATGATGAACTTACTAGTGTTCAAAAACGTAAAAAAACATTAAGAGGTGAACAACATTTTTTATGAATGGTTTCCATAGCAAACACGTCGCTTCAGCGACTACTGTTGCTACCAATTAACCGCTCCGTGAAGAGAGAAGTAACAAGTGAAACATAAAGAATGAAAAAATGAAAGGGAGATAATTGGGGAGGATTTTACTGAAAGTAGACGAGTGTCTTACACTGTTATTACATATGTGTATGTTATGTTTATGGAGGAAAAAATAAGACTGAAATTAAACAAAGAACAAGTGAATGTACTGAAGCCTGGGAAAATCATGGATTACAATAGAAAAATGCGAGCATGAAAAGTAATATGGTCAAAACTTAAACATGTAAAAGAAAAGGACAACATATTCTAGTAAAAATATAATAAATTTATAACTTAAAATATTGCAGCAAAAGCAATTTTTAAAATTAAATTTAACGTTATATAATCAATTCTTAATGCTGCAATACTTAATAAGTTATAAATTTATTATATTTTTTATTACAATATCTTGTCATTTTCTTTTCCAGTTTTAACAACTAGTCCTTTACTTTTCCATGTTAAAGCTTAACCATATTACTTTTCATGCTCGCATTTTTCTATTATATATTATTAAACCTATACACTTATTTTAGACTGTATTTATCACTTTCACTTGTATCTTTCGCTCTGGCCAAAAGGTCAACGTAATAACGAAAATACAAGAAAAATTACTTCTTTTTACACAACAGGAGATATTACCAATATGTTATATGTCTTTTTTTACCTTTATACCTGACTGCCATGTTTCAAAATTTAAAACGATTCAACCCAAGATAAATGAATGACCTAATTCCTGAGTATATATATATATATATATATATATATATATATATATATATATATATATATATATATATATAGCTTATTGCGTAAGAGGAAAAAAGAGAGAGAGAGAGAGAGAGTTCAAATCCATAAGAGGAGACTTATCTAAGCTCAACAATTATTATTGGAGCTTATACAATATGAAATACTATATATAACAAGCTTCTCCTTTATTTATTTATTTATTTATTTAGAATTCAATAAAGCTTCCACCAACATTCTATAATTCCTCTTTATAATTTTCGCCCCTAATTAACTCGACTCTAGACGCCGCATCTCCTCCATGCTACCGCGCGCCTTCTCTATTCTGATGAGAAGCATTAGGCTTCGAAATGCCATGGCATAAAGAGTCCCTTCTATCTCCTAAATTTTGCTTGTATTCCATTATTCAATAAATAATCCACTCTATACCTACCAATATATACTTTTGTGACTTCATTTCATACTATCGTTGTCCTATGATATATATATATATATATATATATATATATATATATTATGTATATCACATATATATATATTATATTACATATATGTATTATACAGTATATATATGCATATATATATGTGTGTGTGTGTGTGTGCGTGCGTGTGTGTGTGTTTTTTTTGTTTCGCTGCCTTCAGTCACTTTCTATAGTTAGCCACAAGTTTTTCTACACTGATTCACTGGTACTATATCCCATTTTCTTTGCATAATTCCTCTAATTGCTTGGTATTTTGTGGATTCTGCTTATGAACTTTAACCTTCAAAATGTTCCACGAATTCTTACATAGATTCAAGTCTTGAGACTAACTTGGTCAATTGAAAGTACTTATACAATTATTATGAAACCATTTCTTTGTAAATTTTGCGGTATTCTTGGGATCATTGTCGTGTTGAATCACGAAATTCCGACCATATTCTAAAGAAGTTGAACATTTCTAGAATCCTTCTGCACATGCTACCGTTCATTCTATAATGAATAAACTTGTAACTTATGTTGGATGAAAAACATCCCCATATCACAATGAAACCGCCTGTAAAATTCACTGTGGAAAGAGTTTTGTGTTTGTTGAAGGCAGTGTCGTTTTTAGCTAAACACTTGTCGCTGTATTTCTTTCCGAATCGTTCAACTTTCGTTTCGTCCAACCAGATAACTTTGTCCCAAAACTGCATAGCTTTTCTTTCCATAAGTTTCGACAATTTTTAATCGGTCCTTGAATGTTTGGTTTTTACTAGCGATCATGATTGAAATTCTGTATGATATAGAGCTCTACTTATGGTATCTCTACTTGCAATAATTCTAGCAGCCTGAAGATCAGCTTTAATTTCAGAATGAGTAATAAGGATTTTTGTACATTTCTGCTAGTCCACCTTGAAGTACTCTCATTTATTTTTTTCAGTCTTTCATTTCTCGGAAGGTACCATTGCCATTCTTATACTTTGTGATGACATTTCCTACTGACTAGTGCTTGGTTCATTTCGTTGCTATTTTTTCCAGTAATCATGCCCTCTTTTGTGACGTTCAATGATTATTTTTAGCATATCTCTGGATAATTGTCAAGTTTTTGATATTAATAATATTTGACGGGTCAGATGTTTAGTGGCACTATTCTGTAAGCAAAAAATGTGTTGCTTTAATAAGTTAAAGGTAACTTTCCAATACAACCGAAAATATTAATATGTAATTTTTTTTTTAAATAGTAAGTTTCGATTGGGAATTTGATACAAAAACGTACCATGCATCAACTACTTTGTTTGTCTATACTTCGTGATAACTCTTGGGTGTGCCCCGCGGGGCTCTTCAGGGCTAATAAAAGCACTCCATTTTCTGGAATATTTTACCATAATTGTCCAAAAAATGTGTGTATATCTATTTAGCAATTTTGCATGGTACTAAATATGTTAAGGTCTTAGGGACTTTTGGGGGCTAAATAGGTGGGGAAAAATTAGTAATTTATCTATTTTTTTACATGGTGCAGAACTCAATTTTACAACTGTTAAGGCCTAAAGCTGCACTGTTTGTTCATTTTCACAAGGATTTTACGTCCACTGGGGATTTTTGGAGCTAGAGAGGGAGGGAAAATGCTGAACTTTGTCATTTTTTTTTGCCTCGTTCACTGTGCATTCAGGGGAGCATGCATGCTTCACTTGTTTATTTCCTTTTTAGGAGAGTCGTTACCATTAATGTTAAAGTAATGTTAACAGAAAACATTTTTAGATTGCAAAAAAAAAAAATCACTACTAAACTTTACGAAATATTACTTACTAAATGGCGACCATATATGAAAGTTATAATAGAAAATAACATGCGCCCAGTACTTATGGGTCTTATATATATATATATATATATATATATATATATATATATATATATATATATATATATATAGAGAGAGAGAGAGAGAGAGAGAGAGAGAGGGAGAGAGAGAGAGAGAGAGATGGCCTGGTAAGGCCACCGAGGAGACAACCGAAGCAGCAAAACTGAAACTGCCTGTCAGAACACTATATATAAAAGTGTAGATAAATTTGAGCATATTTTATTGGTTTGAGAATATAGGTTCTTTTTTACCAATTGCCATAAAATTTGAATTATAGAATAGTATTATAATTTTCAAAAAGTCTTCAAATTTTCATGTTTCCTGCTATAAAACCAAAGATATGAGCATTTTAATATTCAATTTGGTTACAAGTATATATATATATATATATATATATATATATATATATATATCCATATATATTAGGGTGTAGTGACTATACAGTTTGCTTCTCGAGAGTTCTAAAAAGTTGCTCCTATATGTAAAAGTAAGTTTAGAAAAGGTTTTAGTATTTTTCAGAGCCATTTCCCTTTGCCGCCGAAAAGTTGAAAATTTGACTGAAAATGCATATATTAAAAAATACAAGAAAATTTATTACTCAGTTATACCATAACAATTGCATTTTAAAAATAAATAATTGCACCGTGGAACAAAAGAACATAGATTTAAGCATTCCGGTCCCTCTTTGTGCTGGATTTTGCCATTTGCTTTCGTGATTCAATCTTAGCACGAATGTATCCATCCCGGGGAAGTTCTCCACACACTGTCGCTGATGCTTCAGTGACAATTTTTATATGTCTTTCAACTGCTTGTGTATGGCAGGGAAACTTATACAATTCAAAAACTGATTCGGCTCTGCTTCTGATGCCTTCCTCAATTTCGTGATCGGTGAAAATTCTTGTTAGTGGAAGTTCACATCTCGAAATTTCGATCCAGTCAACCATTTCATAATAGTCCTCAGCATTGAAATTCAATGTTGGAATTTGGAATTTTCTTTCTCCTTTAGTTTTCACTTCTCTTGATGTTGCAATTCTCCTGATGGCTAGTTCCTTAATTTCTTCCCTTTCATCTTTCATCATTGCCAACAAAATATTTTCTGGATGACCAGAATACCCGTTATGTTGAATACATTTATCGACTGATTTTCGAATATTTTCTGGAAGGTACCTGGAAAGATGAATAACATTCCACGCGTGGTGAGCTCCATCGAAACATTGGGGTCTCGGTTTAATGCTAAACCAAGTTGGAGCATACACATCATAGATATATTCTGCCATGATCTTTAACTCCTCCGATAGATTCAAGGTAGAAATATAGAATCCCAGAATTCTATTGGCCATAGTTAACCACCTTGAAGGCACCATGGCTCCTGGTTCTTTTGATGTAAGTGTTGATGTCACAACTCCATTGTTGACAGCCATACAACTATCATACAGGATTTTTTTATCTTTACTCGGGGATGATAGGTCTTTCAACTCTGGTAAGTTTCCATTTATGGCTTCAAATTCAACAACTTCCAGCAGAAAAAATTAAGTAAATGATGATCAAAAGAATATTCTCCGTTTATTTAGTTTTTTTATTTCATTTTATTTATTTTTTCCAACATTATATGTTTGTATATATCAATTAATGAAATATACAGTAGCGTTAAAAAAGTAAATAAATAAATTAACGTGTGAGTGTGGGTGTGAGTGTGTGTGTATGTGTGCGTGTGTGTGTGTAGATGGGTGCGTACGTGTAGACAATCCTGACAACAGCGCGTCTTTCACCCGTCTAGAACCAAGAACCTCAAGAAATCTATAAGTCCAAGCTCTTGGAAAAAAACATTCTACTTAGCATCAACTTAGCTTATCACTTACATCTGCTCATCAATCCCCAATTGTATATGTACACACGTCTATAAACGTGTGTGCGCGTATCCTGTGTATGTATGGGTACGTGAAGAAGCATATGTGATAGTGCGCGAGTGCATGTTTGTGGGATGCGTGGGTGTTCAATTCAAAGTTTTATGAAAGACTTAGTTTTGAATGGAGGCCACATAATTTGCTGACCATTCCAAGTCAAAAATGCTGGAATTGTCATATTCAGATAGATCTTTGCCTTAATGACTATACCCGTGCTCCTCCTGTTGCTAACTCTGCCCACCATTCACACTGAGGAGAATCGAAGGATCGGTCGAAAATGATGTGCTTTTGAAGGAAACATTCTCGTTTTTTTTTCAAAAGACTTTTTGTATTCCTACACGTCAACACACAAGAAATAAATACAGAAGAGATATAAACATTTATATAATTACTAGCAGGCTGCCCGATTGTAAAATTCAATTAAATATGATATCTTAATTTATGCAGATTTTTTTTTATTATAAAATTAATTCTTTATTAATTATTATATTTCATCTAATATATATTAGTGACATCCAAACTGTTTTTAAAAATATGATTATGGTGTTATTAGCTAGACTTGAAACCAAAACATTCAGCGCTCCAACCTCATTTATTACCGCTTGAGAGAACAACATATGGATATCAAAGCAGAAAATTAACAGACATTAATGTATAAATGTATATTTGTGCATGCGTAGAAAAGCACGTTAAAGTCGACTTCAGACTGCCAATTCCATTCTTTTTTCAATTTCTAACCCGTTACCGGTTAAAAAGTAAATTGAATCTTTTCACAGAACGAAATCCCCTATATATCAAGGTTTAAGTCTATAAACTAAAAATTGACAGAGTAGATATGTAAAAGCCGTTCCTCACACAGACAGACAATGTCACACAAACAACACACAGACGCAAATACACACACACACATATATATATGTATATATATATGCAGCTGCATATGTATTTTATATGTAAATTGCTCCAGACAAAACATGAACCTGCCAGATGTAAGAAGCTAAAAATACTAATCCAAGGTTAAAAGCTAGCTAACAAAATGTATTAGATGAATAAAAAGTAGCAATTCAGAAACAGCGATCATGGAATGTTAGGACTAAAGAGCAAAATAAGAAAAGCAATAATTACTAGATTGCCAAAATTAAACCGCATGTGCACTATCTACCCTCTTCATATCCATATGTGTGTATCATGTCAAGATGTTGCTTTTTGCGGGGCGTGTTTAAGAATTGTTCGTAGAATGTAATCTCAAAGCTTGTAGTTTATTTATCCGTAGCAAATTAAACATTCTACTCCTCGAATCGTACGATACATTTAACTTTCTCTGTTTGCAAGTCGAACGTGAACTTGATAGGTACCATCTTTTAACTGAAAAAAAAAAATAACAACAAACAAAAACAATTCAATTTACGATTTTTTGCAAAAAAGTGAGGAAGAGTTTTGAAATCATTTGCAAGAAAATTTCTCTCCGTTTTAATTTTCTGTTGTCTTTCATGCTTTCCTCTGAAATCGTCACATTACTTCTAGCATTGGGAAATTACTTCCCAATTCATTAAATATTATAAAAAATTTATATATTTACATTATAGTCTACATTGCACTGTAGAGAACCTAATGTTAATTTTTATCAAACTATTCTTATATAATGTCTTAAATTAAAGTTTTAGATACAAAAGTCAAGTAGCATGGTTAAATTGTGCTTTAAACAGAAACATTCATTTCGAACGCATCCTTTTATATAAGAAACTCTACTGTTGATTTTATAAGCCCGGCCTTTCTGATTGTACGGGAATAATCATTTCTCATATGTACTTGACATGTTAGGCTGTATACTGCATTAAGTTTGGTCAAAATGGTCTATTCTTCTTTCATCAGAATTTTTCGATTAATGATTATCCATACTTATCGAAGACATTCCGATGATAAATCTATCTAAGAACACTGCTAAGTAAATAAAAGACATTCTGTGTGAAATTTAAAAAGAATCGCCCCAGCCGTTAAGGAGTTCATAGAAAATGAACTTACACACACACAAACTTATTTTTATATATAATAGTAAAGATTACATATATTTATGAAATAATTTCGGAATTTAAAATAATTAGGAGACCTTATTGTGATGCCATAACATCTAATTGATTTCCTATCCCCACTTTGGCGTACACTCTCTCATTTCAGCCCATCTCTCTTTTCTTTTATATTTCTGCTACTTTGAAACGATCACAAGTCATATTAGTTCACCGTACACCATGTTTTACACTCCTTTAATATGCTTTACTCAAGTTATATATTTCAGTTTCGTGTTTGAATTTATTATTTGTTTCTTACTAGGTAAAAACCAAGATAATCAAACAACTTTAAACCGATTAGCGACGGACACTTTCCATGTTTGAAGCTTGTAAATATGAATGACAGCTATTTAAGTTGTGCTTTCAAAGACAATAGACAAAATAAAACAAATTATACCATTCTTTACTCGATTATTAAATCTAAGAAACACTAGTTTATACACGCTGGTATGATGTCGGGAGGGGGGGCGTTACCATCTGAAATTAAAAGTAGGGGCAATATTAAAAGAGAACATTTTAGATTGCTAAAAAAATCACTAATCTTTAATCGTAATTCGGAGTATTTACAAAATAAAAATTTCACTTTACATGTTTGAAACTTGTAAATACGAATGTTTGCTATTTTATATTTGCCTTCATAAACGATAGAAAAAATGTTAAAAAATCATGCTATTCTTTATTCGATTAGAAAACCTACGAAACAGTTGTTTATACACGCAAGTTTCTTTTAGGAGAGTCGTTACCATTAATGTTAAAGTAATGTTAACAGAAAACATTTTTAGATTGCAAAAAAAAAAAAAAACACTACTTTTTAATCATACTAGGGGCGTGCAATAACTAATGCCCCTGAACCACTTCCCATAGCATCAGAGAAACGAAACTTGGCACAGTTATTCGTCTTTTTCTACATAGGAACCACCCAGAGTTATGCATTTCTCGCATCGTTTGATGCAGCTCTGGAGACCGTTTTTGTAGAACACCCCAGGTTGGTCCTCCAACCACGACGTGACTTCAGAAATCAAGGCTGCATCATCTGGGAAACGCTTTCTTTTCAAAAACAACTTCATGGCTGGGAGGAGGTGAAAGTCAGAGGGTGCAAAGTCAGGAGAGTAGGGAGGATGGGGTAGGATTTCATAACCACACGCCCGTGCTTCTGATCTGGCGGACCGGTGCGTTGTCCTGCAAGAAGAGGGTACCTTTGCTGATCTTGCCCCGCCTCTTGATTTTGGTAGCTTCTCTTAATTTCCTCAAAAGTGAAGCATAATAGGCTCCTGTAATTGTGGTACCCTTTGCCAGGATATCTGTCATCAGTACTCCGACCTGGCCCCAGAAGACTGTGAGCATGAACTTGCCACCGGAGGGCTACACCCTTGTCTTCTTTGGAGGTGGTGAGTCCAAGTGCTTCCACTGCATTGACTGGACTTTGGTCTCTGGATTATAGTGATGGACCCAGGTTTTATCCTGTATAATCAGTCTTTTGAAAAAAATTTACTCATCTTCTTGACACATCTCCAAATTCATCCTCGAACACTCGACGCGTTCTCGCTTCTGGAATGGTGTGAGCAACCTGGGAATCCATTTGGCAGACATCTTATGCATATGCAAATGGTCATGAATGATAGTTTCCACAGAACCTGTACTAATCCTGACATCTTTGGCGATTTGTCGAATAGTAATGCGCCAATCTTCCAACTTGACTCAACTCATCAATGGCAGAAGGTGGGGGGCGACCACGTCTGGGAGCTGTTTCCACATATTTCCAGCCATGTTTGAATTCACGATGCCAACGTTTTACAAGGTCATATGATGGGACATTATCACCATAAGTGTTTCTTTTATTTCATCAAAAGTCTCCTGCGGTGTGCGTCCTTTCAAATACAAAAACCGGATCACTACTCGACATTCAACAGGCTCCATTTCACACCTGACTCAGTTCAAACACATGTGAAACAGAAACCACAATTAGCTTAGATCTGTAATTTGCCACATAACCCGTAAATACATAAATTATTGCACCTGCAAAATTTCAGCTAGATCAGACAACTGTAAGTGGGTCAGGGGCATTACTTATTGCACGCCCCTCGTAATTCGGAATATTTACAAAATAAAAATGAAAAAAAAAAGAATTTCATTAAACAAATGATAATCAGAAAATCAATTATGAATTCTTCTTGAACTTTCAATAAACCAGATTGCCAATTTGGATTATTTTTCTTTCAGTTTTTAGACAATTATTAACATAATGAGTACGGAAAAATGCATCTGAAATAAGAGTACACATTTAATTTTTACCAACGAGTATTTTGAATCCTTACTACAATGAAAAGTAACAAAAATAGGTCGTAAAAATAGACGCCGCTTTAGAAGCTTACTTTAAAAGAGCAAATATGTTTCATTATATTGTTCTACATTATATATTATTGATCATATATATTATACTAGCCATAAGAATAATTTCATACAAATAATATTACAATTTTTTTACAGGAAAATATAAGTTAATTTTAAATTCATTTTTATGATTCTTTTTATCAATAGATGAACAATTACATTGTTATTTTTATGTTTTTCGGCCTAGTTTTATAAAATAATAACGCGTAAAAGACGTGATTCCTCGAACGCTGAAGATTAATTTAAACAGTTCCACATGTATAATTTCATTTGCACACTGTTCTCGTTAGACAATCGTAATTAAGCGATATGGTATTGTAAAAGTACCAGATGGTTGACAATTTTAGAATGCTAAGCGGCATATGTTATCTTTTCAAAACTGGCATACATACCGGCTGTGGACGGATTGTTAATTTCATCTTCTCTTTAAACTTCCTACTTCGGAGGAAGCCAGTATAACACGACTAGGGCAAATACCACATCAAGTATTACCGGTTCTGTTCACAAGTATATAGTAATACTTTCACTTTTGTCTTTTCGAACTATTTTACTTGGATCCAAGTGGAGTGCCTTAACTGAAGAGAAGGCAAGTGCGCGGGCTGTATTAACGCTATCTCTTATCGATACAGGAAATATCTCGTCTGAGACGCTATAAGTTATGATGCATGACTTTGTACAGTTTATCGTTTGACCCAATTTTATGAAAAAGCTGAGGCGTGAAAACTCTCAGATTATTCTGAGAGTTTTCACGCCTCAGTTTTTCATACTAAATTGTTTTGGAGAAGGCAAACTTAAGAAGGCGCCAAACTAGAAAGTCAAAATAGTTTCTGCAAAGAGATTATTTGGAATAATGTCTGAGTGAAAAAGGAACGGAAACTTGTCCAAAGCCTGATATTTACTCTATCTCTTTCTCTCTCTTTCTTTCTCTCTCTCTCTTCCTCTTTCTCTCTCTCTCTCTTTCTATCTATCTATATATATGTACATACAAACACACACACATATACATATATATATACATATATATACATATATATATAAGTGAAATTGTATTCTGTGTGTATGTGTCTGTGTGTGTACATTTACCAATTAAACTACTCTGTCAATTTGTAGTCTTCAGACTCTAGATTTGACATAAGGGGCATCAAGACTTGGGAAAATCTTTTTAATTGGTTTTCGGACAGAAATTCGGCTGTCACGGGGTAAACATTAAAAGATTTGACCTTTGAAAACTATACTAAACTCCTCCACCAATTTTGGGTCTAAACATTTGAAATTTTGGATGTAGGTAACTTGGACATAGATCAAACTTTTTAATTTGATTTGAGATCAAAGCAATAAATATTTAGGGGGCAAAATTGGGGCTAAAATTTTTTAAAAATTACATCTGCGGCCTTTGCAAAATATTCAGCCAATTTTTGCTCTGAACATTTGAAATTTTGCAAAAATGGTGTTCAGACATAAGGCAAGCTCGGTATGTGGCCGAAAATTAGCTGCTGAAAGGTCAAAATTTAAAGGATTTTACCTTTACGGTCTCTAGCAAACTATTCAGCCAATTTTGGGTCTAAACATTTGAAATTTTACATAAAAGGTATTCAGACATGCAGCAAGTTTTTAATCAGTTTTTAGGCAAAAATTTGGCTGCCAAGACGCCATAGTTGAAAGAGTTAACCTTTGCAGACTCTACCAAACTACTCCGCCAATTTTGGATCTAAACACTCGAAAGTTTACATGTAGGTTACATGGACATAAGTCAAAATTTTTAATATATATATAAATATGCACATAGTTATGACCAGTACGTAGGGCCCGAGCAGGGCCCGAGCAAAGCCGGGCTTAACTTCTAGTACATGCCATTCTTTATTCGATTAGAAAACCTACGAAACAGTAGTTTATACACGTACTTCACAAATCAAGGCTTCATCATCTGCATTCCAAAATACAACCACCAAGAGACAACGCGCGGATCTTTATAAACAGACTTTTCTTTCTCCAACTTTACAAAAGAAAGAAGAAGAAGAAAAAAGAAAACAACATACTGAGGATGGAGTTTGCTCCGAAATATATTTTCTTATAAATTTCAACCAAGTAAAATATTTATTTATTTTCAACCGAGTAAAATATTTATTTATTTTCAACCAAGTAAAATATTTATTTATTTTCCTAATACTGCGTTGTGATTTGGCTTTTAATCACGTTTGATGCGTATTTTATTTATTTCGATGTTTTTCTTTTAAAGATGTATTTCTCTTCCCTGCTGCATAAAATAAGGCTTGCACTTAGTCTGCAAGTTAACTCGATTTGCTTCGAAAATGATTCAAATGTTCCTATGTTTGCGCCAATGGGGAAAAGCAACTAGCAAGTAAATTAAACGCACAAATTGATAGAATCTTCCATTTTGATTTCCTGGTGGGCGCGTACGTGTTTACAGCGAGAGAGACTTTCATGTCGCCTTTGTTCACATCGACTATATTCAATTGCATTATTTTGATTACCGCTTTAAGGCACAAGAAGTAAAACAAAAACACAGTGAAACTTACTAAATAATTTTTAGCCGTCGTGACAAGGAAAAGGATTGTTGATTTCCGATCGACGTGTTCCATATATAGACACCAGTAACTTACTCGTAAAAATGTAACAGTGATTTAAATAGGAAAATATGGAAAAATGTCGAGAATTCTATTACAAATTTTTTAAACAAAACCTATCGTAGAAAAAAAAAAAAATTTTCTCATTGTTTAAAACAAATTTGATACTTTCCGAAAGTAATGAAAAACGACACTACTGGTTTCATTTTTTTTCCAACTGTTGAAATTCATACATGTTTTCTCACTTTATTTTTAGCGTTTAGAATTTTTTAAATCTTAATTCTAATCTTTAATTATTAACCAGTAGATTTATATATATATATATATATTAATATTTAAGTCTTAATTCTAATCTTTAATTATTAACCAGTACATCTATATATCATTGCCATAGCGTGTATGTTATGTTCTGTGCCACGCTTACATCCGGGTCGTTTGATTGTTATGTACTTCCATTTATTGTAATAAATAATTTTACCAAGAATTCTTCGTAAGTTTTGGTTTCGGTTTCGATTATAGCTGATGGCACTCAAGTTATTTAATTTTTTTATAAATAATTTTATTGAAAATTCATAATTTGGGTTTCGATTTCGATTGTAGCTATAGCACTCCAATAATCTAGTTTTAAAGAATAATTTTATCAAGAATTCTTCATAAGTCTTGATTTCGGTTTCGATTTAAGCTGATGGCACTTTAGTAATCTATTTTTTTTAAATAATTTTATCAAGAATTCTTCATACGTTTTGGTTTCGGTTCTGATTATAGCCGAAGAAACTAAACTATATATATATATATATATATATATATATATATATATATATATATATATATATATATATATATAAGTTTGGGATTCCGTTTCAATATAAGCTGAAATCTGAAGGAATTAAAATATATATAAGCGTATTTTACGACCTGGCTACGCTGGGCGTCCCCACTAGCTTCGACAAATACTTTGCAGTATTAACAAAATAGCTACAGTAATATCAGAGCGCCTCCATTTACGCGCAATATCTACAGAATGCCAGCATCAATATATTACATATGAATCAGTCCCCTGTGGGATTTCTACGGGTCCTGCCAGTTCTTTATTATTACCGTATAAATGTTAAATTACATTTCACTCGTACTATATTATATAATAGGTTATAATATTAACTAAATCTAATACGATTTGCTTGACTCTTCGTTTTATATTAATACATATCTATATACAGAATGCTTACAAAAATACAGATATAAACACATATCAACGTATTAAAACCGACGCATACACATACATCAAAACACAGAAAATATGTCAGTTAATGAATACGAATAATAAGCATACACACGGGTAAAAATATTTTTAAAAAATCTATAATAGCATCAATTTTCAAAATTAGAACGAAGTTATAAGGGAGGCAATCTATACTCCTATAAATGTGGGTGTTTGTATATTGATATTCATATAAAAACCCTTTTTTCTATTTCTTTAAAAAGAAAATACAACTTTCTTACAAATAGTCGGGTCGGGGAATATCATTCATCTGCTAATTTAATCTAGGTAATTTGCACATTTTTTTAAACATTCATTTTAATGAATTCTCTTCTAGTTTGTTCAGTTTACTTACGAGATGATCATCTTTGGTTAACTATTAAGTGCAATTATATCCATGCAGATATTATACATAATTTATACTCGTGAAATATTTGCGTAAAATATTATAGTAATCAGGATGTTTTCTATAGATATATTGATGTGTGCATATATATCTTGTTAAAAAATGTTGCCTGCAAAACTCCTCTGTAAGTTTTTGGTCTACACACATGAAACTTTATATATAAGGTGATAGAACGTATGCAAAACTTTATATTTGGATTTTAGCCGATGAAAATCGGGGCAAGAGTGTGAAAATTAAAAAAAAAATGAAATTTGCCAGGTGAAGATCGAAAGACGGCATTACGAATATGCAAGCATAATGTAATAGTTATTAGTTCATGCTTAAATTTTTAGCCTTGCAGTAAACATGTCTTCATAGGTTAGGCATTAACGTCAAAGGAAAAAGTAAATTGTAAGTTAAACGTTTTGTTTTCGATTCTAGCTAGTGGAGCACGAGTAATTTTTTAAAAACTTTTAAAAACCATTATATTATATTGAGTCCAATCTATTATATCTATAAAAGTAAAAGTGTCTGTCTATGTGTGTGTCTGTGTACATTTCCTTAAGCAATAATTCTGTCAATGTTTAATCTACAGACTCAAAATTTGATATACAGGATACTTAGATTTAGGAAAATCGGTGTGATCGGTTTTTAACTAGAAATTTGGCGAGTAAGGGGTACAAGTTCAACGATTTTACCTTTGAGAACTCTACCAAACTCCTCCGACAATTTCGGGTCTACCCACTTGAAATTTTAGATATAGGTTTCTTGGACATGGATCTAACTTAATAACTTGATTTGAGCTCAAAATAATACATTTTAAGGGGTCATAATTGGGGTAAAGTTAAAAAAGATTGACCGCCTTTTTTTTGCTCAACATACACCTCCAAATACCCGGGCAACGCCGGGAACCCATGCTAGTATAATATAATAATGAATACGAACTCTGCATTAATTGTAATATCATATTTAAGCGTATTTTACCACCGGACAATGCCGGGCGGCCTGCTAGTATATATATATATATATATATATATATATATATATATATATATATATATATATATATATATTGAATTTTTGAGACGAAAATTTGTTATTCATATTATTTGGATTTATCGGATTACAGATCTCATATTGGGTGTAGTTTTCACAATGTTTCTGTCGATGTAACCTCCGACCTTTTCAGGTGTATCTTGTCGAACTCGCGAATGTTTCTGTCGAACTCGAGAAATGGACGGAATTTCGAGCGGAACCCTTTATTAACTTCACAGGGGTAGCGTGCTCTTGTTCCATCAGCCATGACTGGATAGAGGCACTAAGTAATTCGCAATTTTATTTTTCGGTTATAGTACTTGGAAAAATCAATTGTAAAAAGTGATATTCCCCTGAAGGTTGAAGGTTCAATCCTCAATGTGGGCGACGAAAAATACAATTGCGAATTACTTAGGATCTCTATCCAGTCATGGCTAATGGCTTAGTCCAACCGTCGGGGCCGTCGAGAGTTGCTCTAGCCTCGTCAGTCGAGAGAACATTTTAAAAATTGGTTTTCAAGTATAGAGTGGCCCATGATAGTCGCTTCTGACAGTTGATATCACTCGGAGGAGGACATTTTTATGTTTTCTCCGTCCGCTATTTATTTCGAAATCCGATTTCGGGTTCTTTTAGAGTTTCCAGGCACCATTGCATGGTCGAAAATAGCTTTGCTTGTGCTGTGTGTATTTGCTAGCACACTCCTCTTGATTTTTCTCAAATCTTGTGGTGAAGTCACTTTTATGCTTTTTTTCCATCTTTGCCATCAATGACGATATGTTTTACAGTTCGTGATCTCACTTCAAAATTTTTGAAATTTCTAATGTAAACTTCTTCGCAGCAAGTAATTTAACAATTTCGCACTATCTTTCACCATCTTTTCTTCTAGCCATTATTAATAAATTTAAGTTCAAGAGAAGATATTTCAGAAAAACACATCATAATACATAAACCACATGTACAAACCTAGTACAGAAAAAAAACAGTGATATGGAACAAGAAGAAAGTAGCAACCTCAGTAGAGGTTAGTGTCCCCAATGATGCGGGGTTAAATGCTGGGTTAATAAGAGCTTAAATGAGAAAGATAAGGAACATTCAAGGTGGTATGCACGATATGAAAAGAAACTAGAATCTTATGAGCATCTCCACCATTCCAGCAATTATAGGAGTAACCGGGGTCATGAAAAAAGAATTTCATAAAAGTACCTAGCAAATATACCCGATGAAACAAGTGCAAGAGATAAGAAAAAAGACAATTGTACTTAAAGGAACGATTAGAATATTAAAAGATCTCTCGGTTCAGGTATCAAAGATAGCGGATGAATGTCTAGTATCCAGTAGAACGAAACAATACGATAATTTAGAATCTAGAACAAAATAATCAGAACATTTTTCAAGTTAAATAGTTCTGTACAATATGTATATATATATATATATATATATATATATATATATATATATATATATATATATATATATATATATATATATATATGACCAGTCCATGCCAATGTTCGCATTCATATTCATAAAAGTAATATCTAATCAATCAAGAAAAAAATCATAAGGATGAGATGAAGACAACGGCTCGAATAGAAAATTTTAAAAAGACAAAGTAAATCAAAAACAAATAGAACCGAATATAAAACCGAAAAAAGAAAAATGTATTTCGTAATATAAACTGATTTAACACGAAAAATGTTCTGACTTATGACTTGTTTTCTCAACCCCTTATATATCTGAAATGGATTTCAGCAGCGTTTTTTTTTATTGCAAATATTTTCATAAAAAGAATATATATATTTATTTATTTATTTATTTTACACGGTGGTCAGCACTTATCACGGCCCGGAAGCCACTCAGGGATAAGGGTTATTGCAAGTACGTTAGTGTGGAGATTTGATGAAGTGTTTACTTAAGGGGGCGGTTCATTAGGAATTTGTTAACGTTGGACTTGAACACATCCAAGTTGTGGTCAGGTGGGAAGCAGGCAAACGGAAGAGAGTTCCACAGGCGTGCAGTTCTAAGTAAGAAGCTTTGTTCATAGAATCCACGTTTTCAGTTAGGCACAGATAAAGAGTGGGGGAAATTTTTCACAGTGGATTCAGCTAGACCGGTGTTTTTCGTGAAAGATTGGCGAGGGGGGACCAGAGATTGGAGTTCAGACGAGCACCTGCCATGGAAATAACAATAAAACAAGGATAGGCTTGCAACGTCTTTTCTGTGGGAGAGAGGTTTCAGAGTAGAGAAAAAGGCATCCCCCCACTAAGCCACGAAGTCTATTTTGTACTCTGTTAAGGCAGGATAGACTTTTTTAGCAGCTCCTGCCCAGATATCGCAGCAGTATTCCATCCTTGGACGTACTTGGCTTTTATATAGATAGAGAATTGCATCAGTAGTGAGATATCTTCTGGAGCGGTAGAAGGATCCCACCATCTTTCCAGCGACCTTGGCAACAGACTTGATGTACGTGTTGCATTTCAGATCAGGAGTAAAGGACAAACCCAGAAGCTTGTCAAAACACGGGACTTCTCCACGACGAGAGCCAGCCATTTCAATAGATGCCAGATGGGGATCAGAGCGTTGATGATGTAAATATAGGAGTTTGGTTTTAGATGCATTAAAGGTAACCAGCCATGACTTCCCCCACTGAACCACGCGCTCGAGATCAGAGGAGAGAGAATCAGAGAGAACTTTGTAATTTACAGCCTTTGATGTGTTGTCGTATATGGTCGTGTCATCAGCATAGATGTCAACGAATGATTTAAGTATGTGTTTAGGGAGGTCATTGATGTAGATCAGGAAGAGAGTTGGGCCCAGGATTGACCCTTGAAGGACTCCAGCATTAATACTGCAGGCCTCTGATTTTTGTCCATCGACCACTACTCTTATGAGTAGCCTATCGGAGAGAAATGATTTAATGATTGAGAAAAAAGTATATATATATATATATATATATATATATATATATATATATATATATATATATATATATATATATATATATATACTAGCAAAGAGATTCGACTCTGTCCGGGATTGAAATATGATCAACAAAATTTCCACTCGCATATTTTTATTGTGTTCAAAATCACTGAAATCGCCCCCTCCTTTTTTTATTTGAAATAAAATCGATTGATTACCTACTCTAGTTAGGAACCCGCCGCGGTGTATCAAGAGGAAGCTTTACATGCTGCCTCGAAGTGACTTAGCCCACAATACATTATAGCCTATATCAAACTGTAAAGAACCTACTGTTTATTTTATATAATTATCTGTAAATAATGGATTCACTTAAAGTAATGAATGCAAAAGTCAAGTCTCATGGTTCAGTTATGCTCTAAGCAGAAACATTCATTTCGAACACACCTCTGTTTTATCAAATAACCCAAATCGATATTATAAAATTATATGTACATAATTACTTGAAGTTAAACGTACAAAAGTCAAGTAGCAATGTCCAATTGTGCTCTAAATATAAGCATTCATTTCGAACGCGCCCTCTATATTATAAAAGAGTCTACAGTTGGGTTTATAAGCAAGGCTTTTTTGCTTGTGTGGTCACAAAATTTTTCAAATGCACTTGCAATGTTAGTTTGTATAAAAGTGTTAACTTTGGTCAAAATCTGGCTTCCCTCCTTATTAGATTATTTCGATTACTGATGTTCGATACTTATCGGATGCATTCTCGTACAAAAGCTGCACAAGCACATCAAATAACTTTGTATGAAATTTCAGTTTATGTTTTCATCATCTGTTTTCTTGTTTGTTAATTGTTTTATCAAGTACATTGAGCATTCTATTATCTGGATGGTTTTCAATGTAAAGATATTTATTTTTGTAATTGGAATTCCCGGGTTGAATCTATCGACTGGTGTTAATCGTGAAACCCTGCACTGATGATTCCCGAAAGGATGAAACACTAGTGGGTGTAGGTATTTAATAATTATTATAGTAAATAATTATGTCAGCCCGTTTAAGAAACTCGTCTCTAATCTTTGAGCAATTTCAGTTGAATCAAAGTCGGTCAATTTAGCTCATATGCGCAGATCATCATATAATAATTAGATCACTCTGACAGACGTTAAAAAGCATTTAAAAATAAATGTTTTAATTCAACAGTATTACTCGTGGTTATTCAACAGTATTACTCGTGGTTATTCAACACTATTACTCGTGGTTAACGGTAGCCGAACGGATTAGGTCCTTGCTAATGAAGCCAGGGATAGCTTCTGTCGCTAGGTTCGAATCTATCAACTGGCGTTAATCGTGGCATCTTGCACTGATGATTCCCGACAGGATGAAACACTAGTGTCTGTAGGTATTTATTAATTATTATAGTAAATAATTATATATATATATATATATATATATAATAAAATTATTTATATTTTATTTTTTATTTATTTATTGTATATTTATTATTCTCGATTTATTTATTAATTTATTTTCCATTTTTTTGTGTCTTCTAACAACTCTTGCTGACATTTTTTTAAGTGATGACCTGTACATTTCAGTTAACCTATATTATTTTGTCCTATATATATTTTTTCGCGCCTTTTAACATTTCCTGTCTGGGTCATTTTGACAATTGTTTTTCTATTTTATATTTAATTCTATCACCATTTAATTTTTTCCTCTTCTTCTTCGCTGATCTTTCTTATTTATATTTATGTCTCGGCAGTAGAGTAAAAAGCATATCTTATTTTTCTTTTATTAATATTATTGGAATTTTTCCCTTTCTTCCCTTGTACACATTTTTGTGAATTATTCCATGGATTTCTGCGTTTGGATTATTTTGGATCATCTTCCAATTACGGGATTTCATTGGATTTTACTTGTGCAAATAGAAATTCAATTAACTTTCTTGAAGTTATATATTTGGCTTTTACCGTCACTGGATAATTTATCTTCCACCAGACTATCCATTCACGTGTAATCACCTTTTTCTTCATCATATTCCCTCTGCTTCACTTTTTTGTTATCAAGTAAGATCTTTGACTTACTTGTTGTTTCATCAAAGACTTTTGCATGCAAAATCCGATCCTGCATTTTGCTAATTCCTACCCTCTGATTAGAAGGAAAGTATTTCTTTGAAACTCCGCGGATTAAGGACTATCCACTTATCAAGTTTTTCCTTTTCAGAGTAAATATGTTTTTAACTCTTTTTCAAAGTGTTTTTAACATGTTTTATTAACTGTTTGCTCGTATATATATATATATATATATATATATATGTGTGTGTGTGTGTGTGTGTGTGTGTGTGTGTGTGTGTGTGTGTGTGTGTGTGTGTGTGTGGATTCATCCGAACCATGCAAATACAGTAGATTTGGAAATTATAAATAAGTTTCGTTTTTGGAGACAAGGACGAAAGTGTTTTGGATAACATGAATTGTTTAGCATAATTAATTTGGAGCAAAAAAATCTGGATCACATATCCAGAACATTTTTTGTTCTCTTGTTTAATGGGGGGGGAGTCTTTGCTTAACACTGCTGAAGAGCCATGATTTGATGTACTGTTTGGATTTTAAATTTCCAAAACAGTGTTTCATGGTACACAAGTGATGGTTCCTGAAACTTAGGACTGCTTTGAGTTGTAGAAAGCAAGTTGATTCATCGATTGTAGGAGATTAAATGACTTACTGGCAAAGAAATTTTTCAACGGAGTATTAAAATGATACATTGTCAAAAATTATGTATTTAGCAAAGTTAAAAAGACTTCCAAGACTCTCCCCCTATATATATATATATATATATATATATATATATATATATATATATATATATAGAGAGAGAGAGAGAGAGAAAGAGAGAGAGAGAAAGATAGATAGATAAATAGATAGATAGATAGATAGATACGTATGAACACACAAAAACAGGGGCGTTCCAAAAGCAATGCCCTCTATTTATTTTATTCAGTCCGAATAGATTAAAAGGGATTACAAATAGCGTTGATGTAATGAATAAAGTTATGCATTCATGAACTGAAAGTTTCATGTCTCTGTTGCAAATATTGATGGTGTAAGACTTTAAGAAAGCAACCCCTCACATGGATGTACATCAGAAGCAGAGACGCTTAATTGAATTTTTTTCGCAATGGAGGATGGTTGTGGTTATATAAAAAAATAAATTCTGAAGCACAACAATGTCGCTTGTTTTAATTGTATTACTGTCTTCGTAGCTCTTCAACTTTCTCTTTGATTTCTCTCATTCACCATGCCTCTAGTTAGATGCCGTATTTAATCAATAAATATGATAGTAAGAGGGTCGTTGCAAAAAGAAAGGAATCCTATTTTTAACTCACAAATCAAACCGTTTAAGAGCTACGAGGACGGGATTGATAACATTAAAGTGAGCAGCACTTTGTGCTCCAGACTAATTTAGTATAGTCACCACCATTTCCAATGCACTTTCGCCGGCCCCTTTTGATGTCTCGGTCATAAAAGTCCGAAGCGCACTTTGTCACACACATCACTGCCGACTCTCTGAAATCAACGAACCCATCTCTAAACAGTGGTGACACAAACTCCATTGGTGCCCTAAACGGTCAACATGCGCCGGTGAATATTGGTCGGTTCAATTTTTTTCTACATGGAAGAATTCAGTGAATAATCCCTGATCCTGACGCACACCCATGACTAAGGTGGTTCTTACAGTCTCGCACCGTCAATATATGCAACAGAGTGATTGAACATTCAGCTCATGAATAGGTAAGTTTAGTCACAATAACAATGTAATTTGCAATTCCTCCTGATCTATTCGAGCGGAATATAAATAGGAGGCAGTACATTTGGAATGCCCCTCGTAGTATTAAAATATGACATACATCCCTGGATGACTTAGGGCATCACGTATACATAACGTTCACGATATTAAACAATTCCCATTCTGATCTATTCTTTAGCGTGCAACGATACCGATGATGTGCATACCGCAATACACTGCATGTGTTATATTAATGATTTACATTTTCTTTATTTAATATTTTGCTGTTTTGTATTATTCTTCGATATTTGAATTATTTGCAACGTCCTTTCGATTTGCTACATTATGGGAATTGAGCGGAAAAGTCCGTTATGGGAAGATCACGCAAGTTATTATTCTCTTGAGCAGATTAATTTATAGACATAATCCTATGTTATTGGTAGGATCACGTAAAGAGCTTTATATTTTATATTCTTTTTATAAAGTTTACCCTTGGGACACGAACATTGCATTTGAATCTATACCGGAAAGACGGAAAAGCGAGAATATTCATATATGCAGCAGGTGCATATGGAAACTGCTTACTGATTGAAAGAAACATTACTTTAAACCAGGAGCAAAAACTCTTGAAGCTGCTATTTTTCCCCTATTCCTGATATAACTCCCACTAAAAATCCTTCGTGCCTCGAAGAGATAAATAAAAGTGTCCTACATCTCAAGGATAGAAATTTCTATCTAAAACTAATTTTATCAACTAAGTTTTTTTGCCCCAGGAACTTTCCATCTGTGGAATAGAAGACAAAAGGGTTGCTTCTTAGCCTCTACATTACATGTGAGGGCACATCTTCCAAATTTCTGGCCTAACATTTATAGGCAATACGAATTGGAACAAATACATTAAGGACGTTGCCAAGGCGACTGAAAAGAAGGTCGTCTCCCTCCACCGTGTGAAAAAATTACTCACACCAGAGAGTATTCACTATATTTTCAAAACCACAATTCGCTCTTGCATAAAATCTCAAATCTAATATGTCCAGCACTATCTATCAGTTCTGGCCCCATATCCTATTGCCTCGATGTCGCATCCCTATGCATGTTTTACAAGCAAGTTAATAGAATGATCTCTGATGAACTCAGAGCACTTGTGCCACCTCGAAGTACATACTCTCGACTAATCTGACAAACAGCAAAATCCCACCTCTATACGGATGAGGTCCCTAGATGACGGAAAGTTATCTACTCTAATAGTTTATTTCTTCGAATGCTAGGCTTTGTAATTCCCTCTCTGTTTTGCTTCCTTAGGTGTACTAACATTCAGAAGTTTAAATATAATGTATATATATATATATATCGCTGCAAACTCCCGTCAGTGCCCTGGTAGACACGATCATAAACAGTAGCCCCTTACGGCGAAGTGGCAATAAGCCTTTTTGGGGGGTGAAAATTAGTAAGAAAAGGGTCGTTTTCAAATCCAATGTTAACAAATTATTATGAAAACGTAAACTTAAAATAATCATCGTCCCCAATCCTATCAAACTGATGATCTCGATAGCCCTTATCCCTGAGTAGCGTTTGACCCTTAATATGCGATGACTCACTAATAAAACTAACTAAATAAAAGTAAGCTCAGTTATATAAAAGCACAATTGCAATTGTATATTTATCACATAGGGATCGATTAAAAAGCGGCTAACGAGTAAACATAATAAATATTATATCGCAAGGTAAAATAGTGCGCGACAAGAAAAGGACAACAATGTATTATTTGAGATTTTATTTGTACTTTCCAACGAAAATTTCCAGTTATTTCAGATGAAAGAAAGTCTATTTGCATTACGTTTTTTTGTTTTTTTTTGTTTTTCGATTTATTTCCTACTTTAATGCTCTTATGTATTTTTGTTATCTTCGACCACTCTCTCTCTCTCTCTCTCTCTCTCTCTCTCTCTGTTCTCTCTCTTTAGTTGCTTGTTTCCACAAATCAGATAAGCACTTAGTGAAAACAAACACTGCCAATCCGGTGTGACGCTGACTAATAGAAAGCTGGTTTATCCTGATAACGGATTAAGTACCATACATCCATTAAGTGAGAAATTTTCAAAATAGGTACTTTACTAGATCATTCTCGACAGCGATGTAAGCATAAGCTAACAAGGTGCAACAGTCATAACACATTTTTATTTCATCACATAAAATGTGGTTAAGCACTCTGGAAAATGAAAGCTTCAGAAATCTTTATAATGCAAAGTTCTTGGTAAAACTGAATAAACCGTTCTTTGATTATTCATATTCCTATCAAATATTTTGGATTCTCACTTATGAAAATGACCCAATTTATAAAACACGGATTAAAAAAAAAACGATGGAAAGTCAATTTCAGTCTGAAACACTCGAACGTTTTAAGCTGAAGAGCTAAAGGAAACAAACGTTGTTAAGTATATATATATATATATATATATATATATATATATATATATATATATATGTATATATATATATATTTTATATATATATATATATATATGTGTGTCAATGAATAATAAAACATATGCTACAGACACCTAACTATCGGTACGCTACTGGAAGTTAATCGAAGCGAATAAAACGTCTTTAGTCGAATGGAAAATACTTAGGAAGGCTAAAACACGCATTTCATTAAGTTCACCCTGTTATTTATGTTTAGCGGAAAAAAAACTTGGAGTTTTTAGATTTACGGACCGTTTAAAATAATAAATGTAAGCATAGAATTGGCTATAAGTTGCACACACTTTGGAGTCTACGTTAAAAAAAAAAAAAACGAAAACAATCACTTCACAATAGTAGTACTACAATACATAACAGCTCACATTCTATATCTTAATTAATTATTAAATAAACAAAACGGAAAGGATACAAAGTAGTCCTCACACCACAAATTAATAACTATACTTACTTCAAACCAACACACCTCTATATAATAACTACACTTACCGAAAAACCTTGAAAGCATGGGCTAGCATAAATAACTTAGCTTGATTAAGGACGAAGCCACCCTTTTGTTACCCATCAACACAATCTCAACACGCTTTGTTTAATACCAAACTAGATGAACAAAACACAATGAACTACCAACTGGATAAGGGTGAGTGCACTTTACATACTTACTAATGTAAAACCCGAAAACGTTTGAATTAAATAATCTATAGGTTTAGCTCACTTATAATTAGAATGTTGATATATACCTACGAGAAGTATTATCGTAAAGCAGCGTTACATAAGGAAACTAACCACATAATTGATCCCGAACAATAACTAAGTTCTCTAATATATAAAAACGGAATGTTCTACCAATATATACACATGTATGCTATTATGTATTTGTTTGCATGTATATATATATATATATATATATATATATATATATATATATATATATATAATCAGTTAAAAAGATGAAAAGTAAAGTTGCAGAGGAACTTTATTACAGTATCAAGCTAATAAGAGTTACAAAAAGGGGAGAAGCTTCTTAAGAGCATGTCATTACAAAGCCAAATGATTCTTGTCAGTAGAGAAAAAAAAACAGGATTATAAAAATATAAAAGTAAAAAGATAACGCCGACTTTAAAAAAACACTCGAATTAAAAATAGAAAAAATATACAGATTGGAAATTGAATAAATTAATTTAATAGTGGGGGGGTAGTATGATAGAGATAAAAAATAAAAAGACAAAAAAAAATAATAAAAAATATAATGAACATAAAACTATATTAAAAAGACATATTCAACACCGAATTCGGCTGAATATATTAGACAATTATAGTATACGGCATAATTATGTTTGACACACTGTTTCCCTGCAGATCCCCGAAGATAAGCAACGATGAGCCTAGCCAGGATCAGATGGAACTTCCAGGTGCTGTATGTGCTCTCCGCTAATCTCGTTATTGTTGCCAGTCGTCCTGGACTTCTGCTTGGCACTGGAATTAAACAGTGCCGATTCAGAAGTGTGGTTGGAGATTGCGCAACCCTTGCCACATACTTACACGCACAACTGCCCCTTCAGGAGATATCATTTGTCTTTCGAGACTGAATGGAGGCTTCGATTAGATAATGTAGAGTGTGCGAACGAGTAGAATTGATAAACATTGCATAATCGGTAGATTATTATTATTATTATGCAGTCAGTGGCCATCCTTATCTATTTTTAAGGTATTTGATATATATATATATATATATATATATATATATATATATATATATATATATATATATATCAATTGTGCAAACTACATCTAATTTAGCGTTAATTAATTTCAAAAATAAATGCACGGTGTCATTGTTTTTTGTTCACCGGCCAGATTTTATATGGTCCAATATTTTCTCTACCTTTGAACCTAACTACGCAATTTTAGAGGTACGTAACAGAATAAACGATGATGAGAGTCGTTGTTCTTACAACTTATTTTTCCGGAAAATATAGGACATTAACCGTCAGTCAAACACTTTTCAACTAATGTCTACTGACCTTGGCTATTAATGATATGATTATAAATATGATATTATGACAACATTGAAAACATTGTTGTCTCTGTTCTCAATCAATTACCTGTCAAAACAATGCAGTTTTTCAGCAACATGATCCTAAATTCCATAAAACAACAAACTTTACTTATTAATCTCCCTGTCATTTATGGCCTTGATTATCAGCTACTTTGTAACTTGCAAAATAAAACTGTTAGATGCGTATGAAAGCGTACTTTCAAGTTATTTAACCACATCAAGTATGTATATAAATGATGCAAGGCGATGCAACAGGAGATATAGCTTTCCAGACAGTGCGAGACTTATTAGGTTCTTTTTGTATAATATATAAATGACGTTCTATCTAAGATTAAACAGGGTAGATTACGATCTGTGAGTCTTCCTTTCTCTGCAACTTTAGACTCGACTATTTGCCAGCATTTGATCCGTGTTGTGACAATCACAATAAAACAGAGTGGTCTGAGATACTTAATAAAGCAGATTTCTAAAATCGTTTAAAAGAATTTTCAAATCTGTCTCTATATCGATTCGAGGGCCTTTATGCCGGTAGAAGGAATCGATAAAATTTATTTGGGGACATTGGCCACCTCCCCTTCATTTATTTTTATGTTTTTCCTCTCTCGTGGTGCCATTTTACTCGCCTTATACTCAGTTATTGAATATATATATATATATATATATATATTATTATTATTATTATTATTATTATTATTATTATTATTTTCTATAATAATTATTAAATCCCTACAGACACTAGTGTTTCATCCTTTCGGGAATCATCAGTGCAAGATGTCACGATTAACGCCAATTGAGAGACTCGAACAACGGCAACAGAAGTCATGTCTGGTTTCATTAGCAAGGACCCGAACCACTAGGCTACCGCAAACCGCAAGATATACAAGTTGCAATTAAACATTTACTCATATTAAATGCGTTTCGTGTCAGAGTGATTTTATCATTAAATGACGATCTGCTCGTATTATCTAAGCTGACCGACTTTATCACAACTGAAAGTGCTCAACGATGAGAAGCAAATTTCTTAAAGAGGCTGACATTATATACTATAATAATTATTAAATACCTACAGACATAAGTGTTTCATCCTTTCGGGAATCATCAGTGCAGAGTCACACACACACACACACACACACACACACACACATATATATATATATATATATATATATATATATATATATATTTAGTAGAAATGGTAATTAAAAAAACTGAAGAAAGTGCTCAATACCGTTGTAGAGCAAATATGCGTTTTATTTTTTTATTACCGTATCTTTCTGTTAAGTTACATTATTGTTTCAGCTACCGGGCCGATTTTTGGCCGTCTGTAGCTTCCTCAGACTTTTACAGAAATGTTCGTTGTTATGGGATGAAAGAGTGAAAGAGTGAGGAAGCTACAGAGGGCCAAAAATCAGCCCGGTAGCTGAAACAATAATGTAACTTAACAGAAAGATACGGTAATAAAAAAATAAAACGTATATATATATATATATATATATATATATATATATATATATATATATATATATATATAGTCACTCATATGCAAAGTACTGTTTCGTTATATCACCGTCATCAGTGCGGCTAGACCAACATCTCTCCCAAGCTGAGGATTGAACCTGGAACCATCGCGATGATAGCCACCAGTTCCACCTATCGACTCACGGAAGCGGCGCCCTTAAATAACCTCAACAAATGCCCACTTTAAACAAACATTCGTTCATTACTTTTTGAGTGCTCAAACCCCTTGTTTAAAAATAATCAGCAAACCTCACACACACACACACACACACACACAAACACATGTATATATACTGTATATATATATATATATATATATATATATATATATTGTATATATATATATATATATATATATCATTTTTATATGTACACAGCATTTCGATTCTATAGATGTGTAGGTGTAGCACTGAAAATACATTAAGTTTTATATCGCTATTTTATTGTGCAAGTACAACATTTTTGACGGCTGTCAAAGGAACATCGTTGCAGACTGTGGTGAAGATGTGTTCAGGCTATACGCTCCCTAGAATACAGAAACTATATATTTTTAAACAAAGAAATTCTCAATCATGATAAGGATTTATATTTGGTAGTTGGTATTTACTTGCCTTTACGCAAGTGATGGATGTGACACAAGGTCATCTTAATGTGATTATTATAACAATGTCATTCTGATTGTAACTCATTTCACTTTTGCATATAACCGCTCACACTTTGAACAAACAGAAAGGCTACAAAATTTAAAAGTTTTTTTCCCCGTATTAGCATCCATACATAAAGCTTTGTTTACATATATAGACTAACTGCCTAAACTACACAACCAATCTTCGCCACAAATCCACGCACTGAAACGATATTAAGGGAAGAAAACACGGAACGGCATTTGCTTTAGGCTGGATTAACTGACTTCACGAGAATATTAAATTCACAAGAAGTTTCAGTCGCGTGTTTATCCCAGTTAGGGAAGATGACAACGTTAGGTTTTTGCGTTCGTATAGAGAGGTGTCGAGGTACACGTATATACAGCGCCTGCTGTTTCCGAACTGGTCACATATCTGGTACTTACCAGGCTCAACATTGATTAAATTCGGTGATCTCACGAGAACCCTGGTGCAAATATGATGAAGGTGTACATACGAACTAATCCACTGAAATAGTTTCCCACTATGTTTGTCTGTAGAAAACTATTTATTGCAAGTGCATGTGTGCGGTTATGTAATATGGCTAAGAACAAAGCGCAGTATCTGTTCTGATACTAGGCTCAATCCTCTGTCAATGAAACTGAAATCCTTGAATTTAATTTTTTTTATTTTTGTTTCAATCATTCATGGAAGGGGAGGTTTTTCCATATTAAACATACATTAGCCTTCTTGAGAACAAAAATAAATAGGAGCTGGACTTATTAATATTCATTAATGTATTCTCTTCTCTGGAATAGAGCAAAAACAGTTAAAGACATCGCTTCCTCTGTGGACGAATTTCCAACATTGTTTTAGGTAAATAGCCTTGTTTAGAGAGAACACACGCGACTCTGTTGAAGCAAAATAGTAATTTCGTCTGAACAAACCACGTTTGAGATTAATGAAGGAAAATCTGGAACATCAATCAAACGAATGGACCAAAATTGGTGGGTAATCTATATCAAACCATGTAATTGGATTCGGATCGATACAGAGAATGTATTAGCAAATAGAGAAGCACAGAAAATCAACATTTCGACTTAATATTCTCTACTCCTATCTATATACATGCACATTGTGTTTACGTACAAGTATATAACAGATAATGTATATATACTGACGCACGCGTTAAAAATTGCCGCAAAAATTAGCTTCATCAGTCTTCAATTTTGGTTTTGCTTTTTATATTACTAAAATTATCATATAAAATCACAGATTACCTTAGTAATTCAAGTTATCTTTTATTCTAATCTAAAATATACCCATCGTTTACACTTTAATATAGAATGGAGTAAATGGATCGATGTTCTGGATTGTATTTGTTTTGTTACTTCCTCTTAATATTTACAATGGTTTCCTATAAGAAGGAAAGCCACGTTTTATTTTACTCGTTTTTTTTTTTAATTTATGTTTGGAGGGATTTTTTTTCTCGATTCCCAAGTGTAAGATTATAGTCATTTTTTTCCCGAAACCAATTTACAGATCTGTTTCGTTCATAGGGAAACACTCAATATTTTTAAGACTTACGGGAATGACATATATACTTCATAAATGTTAATTTCAACTAAATTTTCGCAGCGATTAACGCCGGCCGAGGAGTATGTTCTTTACTAAAGAAGTCGTGATCTGGTTGTTATCCCTATCCCTCGATAGGAGGTAATTGTGACTCTCTGCACTGATAATTTTCGAAAAAGTAAAATGCTATTGTATATAGTTATTAGAAATAATTATAGTAAAAATTATGTATGACCTTTTAAGGACTGGGTTCTTAGCGTTGAGCAATGTACGTTGAAATAAAAACAGTCGATCACTAAGCCCAGATGCATAGATCATAGTATTTAGACCTTTTGATCACTCTAGACCGATTTGAGTGGCATTCGTAACTGTTAATCGCAACTAAATTCTCGTCGCGGTTAGTATATATATATATATATATATATATATATATATATATATATATATATATATATATATATATATATATAAAATAAAAGTTACAATAAGTTTACTAAGGTAATCAAAATGGTAAACTTAAAATATATTATAAATATTAAAGAGTTAATATTTACAAGTAAAATAAACTCAGCCAGATGTAAAAAGCTCAATAAAACCGAAAAGGAAATAGAGCTTATAATATGAACAAATGATTAATAAAACATGTTAAAAGACATCTTGAAAAAGAGTTAAAAACATATTTAATTTTAAAAAAGGAAGCACAAGATAAGTGGATAGTCCTTAATCCGCGGAGTTTCGAAGAAATACTCTCCTTCTCATCAGAGGGCAGGAATTAGCAAAATGCAGGATCGGATTTTGCATATAAAAGTATTTAATGAAACTACAAGTAAGTCAAAGATCTGACTATTCACCTATCCTGTGCTTCCTTTTTTTAAAATTAAATATGTTTTAACTCTTTTTCAAGATGTCTTTTAACATGTTTTATTAATCATTTGTTCATATATATATATATATATATATATATATATATATATATAACGCTGAACGTCTGTGTGTGTCTGGTCACGAATAGGCTCCTATATGGTTGACTATTATAGAAATCTGATCATATATAATGATAGAAGATGTATCGAGACACAAGAATGGGTACGTTTGATCTGGCATAATGATGATTCATTAACATTGTGGGGTCTGCATACGCGCCTGGTCCACAAAGTATGGAAATAAAAATAAAAAACAAACATTTACAAGTGTTTTTTAATATAGATGTGCATAATAATACTTTGATAAGTATGTTTTAACTTAAGTAGGGATGGTATAATAAAATTGTGGGGTCTTCGTTCGCGCCTGGCCTCCATAGAATGGAAATAGGCACAAACGTTAATAAAGATTTTTCATATCTATCTGCGTAAGTATATTTTGATAATTAAGTTTCAGTTTGAAGAAATATGTTATAATAAAATTATGGGGGTGTTCGTTCGCGCCTGACCTCCATAGAATGGAAATATGTTACAAAGTTTAACAATTTTGTTTTAATATAGATCCACAGAATTTTGTGATAAGTGTTTCAGTGTGAACAGGTATGGTATAATAACTTATGGGGTTTATCTATTTTATTTTTACTTTCATCATATTTTGCTTTGGTTTTGATGCCCCCCAAATTCGAAGCTATTTCTTTACAACCCTTCCTTTTCATAACCTATTATACTTTAATAAATCAGTGTCAATTTTCTGTAGACTGTTTTGAACCCAGTCAACGACGGGTACTTTTGCTAATGTATATATATATATATATATATATATATATATATATATATATATATTATATGTATGTATATATATGTATATATATGTATATATATATATATATATATATATATAGTAGATAAATTTGTTGAAATACAAAGTCCTACACTTTTTCCTTTATATAACCGTTATTGATTTCATCATGGATCTCTTCATTACAGTCGTGTCGTTAATGGGATGACAATTCTATTATTTTATGGTTTCATTGAAGTTTTCATCCCATCAACGTGTCAGATGTGATTTCCATCCAATGTTATCAGTAAAAAGTAATGATGTGTTTCTTCCATCCTCACGTTGTTACAGATCGGCTATCTTAGGTATCGGGCAAACCAAAATTTACGCTTAAACCTTATTATTGTATTTTTTTTAAATGTTAAATTTTTGCCAATTTCCAATTTTTTTCTTCATTATTTATTCGTTCCTTTCTTCTTTTTTTTCAATATTTATGCGTATATATTCTAATAGGTTTTTGTTTGTTTTTGAGTTGCTATTAATCAGTACAGCTTCTTGTTTCAAGTGGAAGTTAATATCATGTAATATATAAATATATATATAGAGAGAGAGAGAGAGAGATAAATACCCACCTTTCACGATAAAGCATACACATACACCTTTCACGATAAAGCTAGAACCCAGAATTAGATAGAATCGAGCAATTACATCGACAACGGACAACGCCAGTCCAAGAGTGGGTTTCGATGTACTGTATCTCATCAGTGACGTGCTCCGACATAGGCGCGAACCCAGGTCGTCGCACTCATGAAGTGTGCAATACTGACGACCTAACCATATGGGCCACGGCGCAATCTATTGGCTATGCCTCGATTTTTAAATTCTTATATTTTTATCCAGTTCTACATTCTACGATGTGACAAGCAACGCGTCGTATACAACTAAGGTAGTTACTGCTGGTATGCAGGCGGTAGATATCACATCTACAAACTCTACAAACATTAACTGAAATTAGCCGACTCTCCAGACACGATGTCGGAACAACCTTTTATATATATATATATACATATATATATATATATATATATATATATATATATATAGTTAAATTAATGTTTATTTTTGAAATATTGTTAATTTCAATGAATGCTGTTTTCAGTCAAGGGGTGGAGATTCGATTAAACCTCAATGGATCTGTTTTATAGTGGAAGAGCATATACAGTACATAATTTTGTTGACGTTTAAAAACTTAATATTTTCTTTTATATAACCCTGGTTTATGTCATCTTTGATCTCTTCATTACAGATGTTTCGTTAATAGGATCCTGTAGTTAAATACTTTACCACTGAGAACAATAGTTCTGTTTTTGTTTTTTCAAGAAATGATTTGCTTGGAATTTAATCTCGTTGATCTACAGAGAATTATCTCCCTTAGCAGGTGAAACCTCCACATTCCCCCTGTAAAAAATATTCCTTATCTATAAGAAAAATACTATTTTTGGATCGAATTTTTTCGAATATCTGATGAATTCCTGCAGAAAACACATCTTTAAAACACTGCCAGGCATATGAATCAGCTTTTTGTAAAATTTGCACAAGACAGACCTAGCCGTTTCGGAACCTATGAGGAAGGGGCACACACACAAAGTGATTTATATATATATATATATATATATATATATATATATATATATAGATATATATATATACGGGATGCGTCTGGTATTTGAGAACATATATTTCCTTTTTAGAAATAATCAAAATCACAAACAAAGACATCGGTATTACAAAAAGTCACTTTATTGTACATAAACTAAAATATTATTCTTTAATTTTATTAATAAAATCGCCCTGAGCATCAATTACAGCTTCTATTCGAGACCTAAACCGTTGGCAGGCACGTTTAAGATGGTCAATATTCGGCATTACTCTGGCTATGGATACTTTAAGAGAATCATTAGTGTTATGATGATGTTTATTAAAATCTCTCTCAACAACACCCCACACATAATAATCCAACGAATTTAGGTCTTGAGATCTCGCAGGCCACAAATTTGGTGTAATGTGATCATGGAAATTCTCTGCTAACCATTCTTGTGTCTTCTGAGCCTTATGGGTCGGTGCAGAGTCTTGTTGAAAAATGTGGGGCCTTCCATTTCTTACTCTATCAATCCAAGGCTTCACAACAGTACTCAGGACTTCAATGTAAGCAGCAGAATTGATTTTTAGTCATTGTGGAAAGAAATGTGGTGGCATCACATGCCCTCATTGCTAACCACTCCCAAAACCATAAAAGTTGTTGGAAATTTTGTGTGCATGACTCTTGGAACTTCAGAAGGGTCAGCACATAGCCATGTGTCATTTCTTCGGTTTACCTTTTGATTTTGGTCAAAAATGTTTTCCTCAAAAAACCCCAAAGAATGTGTTGCTCAGCAGGATGTCTCTTCATCACATACGATTGTATCAAAGATTTTCATGAGAAGTTCTACGAATTGTGGCTTCTGAGACATTACGATATTTTGCAATTGACCTCATTGACTTTTGAGGGCTCTCATCAATGATGTTCTGAACTAGGTGTTCTTATGCTGTCAGGGCGTTGTTGATGCTTTTTGCGTTTAGCAACTGGAGAAATTGGGCCAGTTGCCCTCTAATTCTTTGCGAACTTTAAAGACAAACGATCGGGCAACTTTAAGAATTTGTGCAATTTGAAAATCACTGTGTTCTGCCATTATTGCAACTATTACTATCTGTCTTTTCATTTCCTGAGTTATATTAATATTTGCCATAATTAATTTTCTGAAAGAAACAAAGTGAAAGATTAAATAATAGATAAAAGAGATGAAATAAGTGATGTTCTCAAATACCAGACGCACCCTGTATATATATATGTATATATATATATATATATATATATATATATATATATACTAGCAGTTCAGCCCAGCTTAGCTCGGGCCCTTTATACTGTTTATAACTTGCCCTACGTGTGAATACACTTTATGTAAGATTTCAAATATTTAGACCAAAATTTTCTGAGTAATTTTGTAGAGACCACAGAGGTCATTTTTTTAAATTTTGACCCCAATTTTGACCCCTTAACATTAAATATTTTGGTCTACAATAAAAATACAAAGTTTTACCCATGACCCAGTTAACGACAGCTAAATTTCAAGTCTGTAGACTCCAAATTGGCGGAGGAAGTTGGTAGAATCTGCAAAGGTCAACTCTTTCAATTTTGTCCTTTTGGCTGTCAAATGTTTGCCCCGAAGCTTGATTAAATTGCTTGCTGCATGTCTGAATACGAGTTATGTATAAATTTTAAATGTTTAGACCCAAAATCGGCAAAACACCGCAAAGGTCAAATCTTTTGAACTTTGACCATTTGACAGCCAAATTTCTGGCCGGAAAGCGATTAAAAAATATTTTTCTTAATTTAACTTATATATATATATATATATATATATATATATATATATATATATATATATATATGTGTGTGTGTGTGTGTGTTTGTTATATGTTTAGTATTCTTGCGGTATTCATGACCATACAACCTAAGGAAGAATAAAATTAGGTTGACTCACGTCAGTCAAGCTCAAGTTGTTTTTTTATTTTGACGTTTTTGCAGCTATTTTTCCGGCTTACAACCAAATCGAATGCGTTCCACAATTAGAAACCCCTATATATTGACTTAAAAACTTAACAAAACAGTTTGGTAGAGACTATTCCACACACGTATCCACACACACACACACACACACACACACACACACACACACACACACACACACACACACACACACACACACGAGATGACATATTTTTTCTTCCCTCGATTCCAAATCACTTGAGGCGCCTCTACCATGGAATGGCGATTACACTGCCAAGGCAGTTTTAGTTCATAGTGCGCTCTTCCTTTGGAGTACTGGCTTTTGCAATCATACCTCTCGACCCTTATGTAAGACTATCCCGAAGTGGGAGGTGGATAAATGTGAGAACACATCAACTTTCTATAGATATGCTCTCATCATCTCTTTATAATGAACGAACTCAAATATTCTATATCCAAGTCAATGATACGGATACAACACGATTTAGAAAAAAATAGAGACATAGCTGTATGACGTTACGAATATTGAAAGTTGTCCTCCGATCGTGACTACACGAAGCCCACGAATTCATTCCTGCTATTACGAACACGTATAACAGCACCCCTACGTTAATAACTGTATGAACCGGATAGTAAGCAATTACTCCTTAAGAAAGAGTTATGTAAAACAACACACCTCTCAAGAAGTTTAACCTGATATTTTATGCTGCAAGACGCTATATTCTTTGAAAACGACCCGTAAATTCCAAAAGCAAAAATAATGGGAATCTTAAGCACAAAACAAAGCACCACGCTGGAAACGGAAGCTTCAAAATCACTCGAACCTTAGCAGACAGGAATTTTCCTAGACGTAACAATTCTTTGTCGCACTGCAGTGCAGAAAAGGCTGAAGCACATAGCCTGCAAGCTCAGTGTATGGAAGCGTAATAGTATAGCGAGGGAAGCTGAGAGCTGAATCACAACACTTGTCTTAGGAATAAATGAAAGGAGGTCAACAATTTGGCGAAAATTGCCAATAAACGAAATAAACTAAATGCACAACTATTCTGCAGAAGATTTATAAGGAATACAGGAACAGAGATTGATGATTATTGCATGTCCCTTTTTTAAATTCGGGCTATTGCGATAAAGAGGCCAAATGGATACTAGTTGTTGCTAACAGCAAAAAAAAAATGTCAGAGCCAGAGATAATAGATGACATGATAAAACGAAAGCTGACTGGATTCCAAAAGTGATTACAAGCTGAGCCAACGCCGCCAACAAGACCCGAACAAAAGAGTCAAGCATATGCTCTTCATAGATGGCGAAAAGCTGTATAACAATTCAGATTCTAAGCCGACATTTGCAGGCCGTACATAACTTCTCCAGAGATATTGAAATGTTTGTTTAGGACAAATGTGCCAAGTTATCCTTGAGAGTTGGAAAAAAATTCTAAACGAAAAACATTCCGCTTGATAAAGATACTAACATTAAGAACCTAGAATAGCAGAACTAATATAAATAAAACAAATATCTTGACATAGAAGAGAACGATTCAATTCAGCACGCCAAGATGAGCGAAAAAATGGCAGCCGTGTAAGGAATATTTGAAAACATATCTTATAAACAGAAACAATGTACTTGTCATTAAGCAGCCAGCCATGCATGACATAACATACAGTTTTGGTATTGTTGACTGGCAACAAAGGGATATAAACAGACTAGAAAAATACGTAAAATGTTGATACTGTATGAAATAACATACAGCAACCTGTGTCAGCCTAGGAGGAGCAGGTGGTATGGGTTCCTCAGATTATCAATATTGTCTTCCTATTTTAAGCACTGGGAAAAATATAATGACTCCAAACCTCAAAAGTGTACATCAACATTAAGAAACGAGAATCAGTAAAGCAACGTCCATCACGAAACTGCCGAAATATTTTGGACAAAACGGTCTTACAAATGAGACAACATCAGAAAGCAGCTTTGCTGCATAAATAGCCCCATAAACTCGCCAGAAATATACTAATAACTTTTATTGCAAAAACTGGACAAATGTGCTAACCAACAGTATATTCTGCCAAGTATATTCTGCGTGAATTCACCCAAGAGTATATAGATAAAGAAGTATCTATAGACTGGTTAAAAAGAAGATAAATCTACTATGATTAAGCAGGAATTTTAATGGCTGCTCAAAATCAAGGCTTGATAGCCAATGTTTTTAAGAAGATGAATTATTTCATCCGTCTACTCCGGTTAGTAACGTTTAAAGACATAACGGTTTCCACCATTATTATGTTTGCAACATCCGAAAAGAAAATTCCTGGCAGACATGCTTGTTCCTTGCATGTTACAGAATCTTCTTTTTGGAGACTAATTGGAGTTAGTCTACCTAACAAGACTCTCTGACACAAAAGATTTCTATGTATTCAAAGTATGTGACGTTAAAATTTTAATTGTTCAGAAAACATGCTATCTCTCGGCTAATAATATTGTGTGAATTTATGCAAAGTTATGAATATTTCAAATACGAACTAGTCACCTCCTAACAAGCCAAAAAAGCCACTCGAGGATAATGATTAATGCTTAATCTAGACAGTACTAAGAGAGTTTTGAAAACGATAAATGAAATGGATACACGTTGAATACTTAAGGTAACTCTTTGTTAACCTTGGACTTGAACACGGCCACGTTGAATCTGCAGGGAAACAGTTCCGTAGCAATGTGTTTCGGAGATACGAAGTTCTTGAAGTACATCCGGTCGCGGAAGTTCGATCTTGCTTTTTGTACACAGAGGAAGCAACAAACGCACTTTGCAGTGGTTGTAGCTTGATGAGTTGTTGTCGGTGTTTTAGATCCTCTCAAATGTTCATATAATCATTGTCCTTTCACACGCACAATCAAACGAATAAACACTCACCAGTGAATATAGTTTAGCACATAACAAGTCGGAGTTGCTAAAATGCTAGAATTTCCTCTTTCTAAAAGAGGCCATTCTTTTACCATAATTATAGTTTAAGGTCGAACCATATTCCCATCATAAAACACCATTAACGATTTCACGCGTCACATTTATTGGTTTTATTTGATAACGCATGCCACAAATGCCACAAATGAGATGCTTTTAAATCGGGTTAGTGATCATACTACATTATCACCGTACATATAAAATAAAGTAAAATAAATTTTATATATCTATAACAAAGCTGAGTTAATAAGCATTGATTTATAAAGCTTATACCCATGTATATATATATATATATATATATATATATATATATATATATATATATATATATATATATACATCAGACAACTTTAAATGTAACGAAATGATTAAATCATTTGTAATTTACTTTGTTAGTGTTGAATTCCGATATTGCGCTCAGTAAAATAAGCCTAAGCAGGGTTTTATGTCCATTTCTATCCTCCTTGATCTTTCACTATTTAAAGTATTGCCAGTTGATGCCGACACTACATTTTTTTAATTTTAATTTTAATTTAATTCGGGGGTGAGGTTAACAACAATTCTACAGTTTCAGTTTTCTTGATTCCTCGTGGTGTTCCTCTAGGTTTTGTTTTACTTTTGTTCCAGTTTCTATATGCTCCGTTAGCATTTGTAGGTCATGTGTATTAGTCTCTGCATTCAAAGATTTTCTTTCATATTCCAGCCGTTTTCATTATCGATATTCTTCTCAACTACGCCTGATTCCAATCTTTCCCATACTATTTTCTAAATTTTTCTGGATGATGATTTCTAGTGTTCCTACTATTTTTTTGTGGTACCTTGACTTTTGTTTGGACTTTTCATTTCTGTCTCAGCTCGCTGGCAAGCTTCCTGTATTTGCTTTATTTCTCCGTCTCCTTGATATTCACTCTGTTTACTCCGGAAAGGTTATGATCTGGCAGAACTTTTCTTGTTAACTGTGATAACATCCGGCTCTTTTGCTTGTGTGGGTTTACATGTTTGTACATCAATGTCCCATAGGAGTTTGTGATTTCCACTTGTAAGTAATGCTGTCGATTTGTGCATTTGTCCGGTAGTTGCATAGTCATGATGCGGTTGTTTGCCTTGTTCTAAGTATACATCTTTCCCTACTTGATCGTGTCTATTTTTATATTTTATTGGGGGTAGTTTGCTGAATTCACTTATTATGTAGCTCATCATTTCATATCTTTGCCAAAAGATTTTGTATTTGCTGTTTTATTGTGTCTTATCAGCTTTTACTTTTATATGGCTGGTTATAATCACATTATCTTGTGCGGCTGTTATTAGGATTCAGTTTTTCTGTTTAAGCGTCCTTTTCCAAGCCAAGTCTAGTTGTTTTCCTGGGTCCCGTCCATTGGTGTTCTTACAAATCGTCCGTGTAACTGTTTTTCGCCCCATTTGTCTTTTTTGTCTTATCCCTATCCTTTCTGTTTTCTGTCTTGTTCATTTTTGCAGTGTTTCTTGCTGCGATGATTAATCTTTCTGTGTTCTGCGTTATGCATTTTCTAATTCATTTTTAAACGTCATTTATACAGTTTTCTATATGAACCAGTCATCTATCTCGGTCTTTTCTTCTAAAGTAATGTCGGTTAGCATCATCCTTAGAGTGTAGTCTATCGTGCATCTTCATAAATTTATTGGTGTTTTGGTCATGATGCCTCGGTTCTTCTCTGGTGCAGCCTATGGACGGCCCAGTGTATCTTACTAGTATAGTTTATACTTTTTATTAGTTTCCTACTGCAAGGAGCGTGCAATAAGTTGTCTGATCTAGCTGAAATTCTGCATGTACAATGATTTATATCTCTACGGGTTATGTGGCAAATTACAGCTCTGAACTAATTGTGGTTTCTGTTTTACAGGTGTTTGAACTGAGTCAAGTGTGAAATGGAGCCTGTTGAATGTCGAGCAGTGATCCGGTTTTTTGTATTTGAAAGGACGCACACCACAGGAGACTTTTGATGGAATGAAAGAAACTTATGGTGATAATGCCCCATCGTATGACCTTGTAAAACGCTGGCATCGTGAATTCAAACATGGTCGGAAGTCTGTGGAAACAGCTCTCAGACCTGGTCGCTCCCCTTCTGCCATTGATAAGGCATCTGTCCGTCAAGTTGAGGCTGCCATTTTGGAAGATCAGCGCATTACTCTTCGCCAAATAGCCCAAGATACCAAGATTAGTACGAGGTCTATGGAAACTATCATTCATGATCATTTGCATATGCATAAGGTGTCTGCCAGATGGATTCCCAGGTTGCTCACACCATTCCAGAAGCGAGAACGAGTCGAGTGCTCGAGGATGAATTTGGAGATGTGCCAAGAAGATTAGTAAAAGTTTTTACAAAAGATTGATTACACAGGATGAAACCTGGGTCCATCACTATGATCCAGAGACCAAAACCCAGTCAATGCAGTGGAAGCACTTGGACACATCACCTCCAAAGAAGGCAAGGCTGCAGCCCTCTGCTGGCAAGGTCATGCTCACAATCTTCTGGTACCAGGACCGAGTACTGATTAAAGATTTCCTGGCAAAGGGTACCACAATTACAGGAGCTTATTAGGCTTCATTTTGAGGAAATTAAGGGAAGCTATCAAAATCAAGAGGCGGGGGAAGATCAGCAAAGGTACCCTCCTCCTGCAGGACAACGCTCCGGTCCAGAACTCGCATGTCGCCAGATCAGAAGCATGGTGTGTGGTTATGAAATCCTTCCTCATCCTTCCTACTCTCCTCTCTTTGCACCCTCTGACTTTCACCTCTTCCCAGCCATGAAGTTGTTTTTGAAAAGAAAGCGTTTCCCAGATGATGCAGCCTTGATTTCTGAAGGCACGTCGTGGTTGGAGGACGTACCTGGGGTGTTCTACAAAAACGGTCTCCAGGGCTGCATCAAACTGTGGGAGAAAAGCATAACTAAGTGTGGTCTCTATGTAGAGAAACCCTAATAACTGTGTCAAGTTTCGTTGCTCTACGACTCTACAACAGGAAGTTTGCCAGGGGCATTACTTATTGCACGCCCCTCGTATATCATTAGGTTTCTAAGAGTTTTATTTGATATTCTTAGGTATTCTTTACCAATTTGCTCTTTATTCCTGTTGATTTGATGATGTCTGCTTTCAGAACTTCCAAATATTTGTAGATGCCCTGTTTGCCTTGTGTACTTATCTCCGCTTGGTTCAGTAGTTCTATATCTTCCGTTGCCTTCAGTTTTCCCGTTATTATAACTAGCAGTACGTAGTTTCTATTCCGAATTTCATTTTGATATCTATCTGGATATTCTGGTTGTGTTTATTAGCGTCTCTAGTTACTTTTAGTTTCTTACGGAAAGTCTCTGGCTGTTAATATACATTAGATGGTTCATTATTTCACCTGCATTTGTAAACTTATATCCTGCTTGGAATTTCCTTAATAAGGGGCATCATAACTATGATAAACAGTAGAGGTGATAGGGAATCCTTTTGGAAAATACGTTTTTTTATTGGTTATGTAATATCCATCAGCTGTTAGTTCAAGTTCTCATGTTCTCATTACCTTTTCAAACAAATTGATAATCTTGTGTGATATTTTATACATTTTCAGGCATTCTATTATACATGTGTACGATTTCATGTAGTCTATACATACCATGGCTATATTCTTTTTCCTGCTTTTTACTTCCTTCAGGATCTTTGAGTCTATGTATTGTAGATCATGTGTTCCTCTTTTTTCAGCATCATTTCTGTTCTACAGAGAGTAGTGCATTATTAATATAAACGTAACCAAATATAAATATGTCAAATTTCTCCCGAACACCCTGTATATATATATATATATATATATATATATATATATATATATATATATATATATATATATATATATATACGTATGAGCACAACACTAGACGATACGGCCCGCTAACAGACATACATGGGCACAACATCCGCGTATATATGCACGTATATATGCATGTATATACTTATATATATATATATATATATATATATATATATACACGCTATGCAACGGACATGGATATATAAATATACGTATATATGAGTACACACTAACAGACAGGATTTGCTATAAGTACTTATGTACATGTACATATATGCATATCAATATACACGTATATAGACTCGCTATGCATAGACACAGTATGTAACACATATTCATTTACGCGGTATGCATACATCACAGAACTACTATACGACATGTAATCGAATATTGATATCATTTAGGGCTGTTCTAGTAGTTTTTGTTTTCTTATTATTTTTGTGTTCATTTATTTTATTCCGAAACTGTTTATGCCGTTGCTTTTATTCATCTAATGTAGCTATTTGCTCCAAATTTTCTTCTACCAACAAAATATGTCACTTTATTATGATGGAGGGTTTTAAATAACTCTCCAGAGCTTAGATTGTTATACATATTATTTTTGGATAATTACCTACACTTGGGCATCGGGGGATACATGGTGACGAAAAATATTATCAAACAGAATTTAAATATAACTTTAAGGCATGTTTTTGCCCAGCATCAAGTTGTAAACTCCACGTGACCCTACAAACGTACCCTACTCAGTTATGACTTGTTCGAGGGAAGGCAGCAGTTTCTTCCATGATTTTCCTCCGATGTAGTGACGATGCATATTATATCCAGGTTTAAAGTCGATTTAACAAACATAGGGACGGCATAGAGATCTACACATCTTCTAAATGTCCCTTCACATGGCTGCTTGCAATTTGGTGTTTATACCATTATTTCTATTGCATTTAACTTTAAGTATGATTCATGTCAGAGAAGATATTTTCAAACATGATGTTTCTTAGAATATCGATCAATTTATTGATTATCGTAAACATATATTGATATTATATAAAAAGAAAAAGGAATCAGAATAATGAGGACAATAATATATCTTGATGTGAAATTTAAAAAATAATATTTGTGAATCAATGAATCTGGAAGAAAAAGATCGATTATATATTGATGTTAGACAATGGAAGAATCTATTATTGATAATTATACTTTTTGTATAATTCGATTACTTTTGATTTACGGTTATAATAATTCTTATGTTTAAAATCAATTCTGGAACATCGCTTTCACAGTTGCTCTTGGTATTATTGTCACGAGCTATCGACAATCATAATTAGTTTTTTGATAATTATTCAACAGTCAGTTTTAACTTATATTTATATACTAGACTACCCTTGACCCGTTGGGTTAGTATGTTATATTAGCTATGGAATTCATGTATGAGCGTAACACTTGTGACGTAAAGAAAATAGCTTTTTGTGACATAGCAGAAACATTTCTATGAAAGTATATTAAAATGAAAAAAGAATATAGATAGATTTCTATGAGTCGTTCTGTTTATAATTGTTTAATCTTGAAAAGAAAAAAACAAAAAACTTACAGCCATTTAATTATAAGTGGGTTGCCATACTTATAGGAAAGTGTGCACTGAACAGATAACATAATACTTAAAGTTAAATTCAAATTTTGAAATATCTATTAATTTAAACGTGGAAAAAAAATTGGGTCGCTGAAAACGTACACAGTAAAATATTACATTGTAAAATAGTAGATTTATTTGTAAGAAAATTGCGTTAAAATAACTTAAACGTAATACACGAATGACCGATGTAAAAAAAAATGCAGAAAGTATTAAAAATTGTTTATTTGGATAATTTAAAACGCATAAAAAATTAGGCCGATGAAAACGTACACAGTGAAAAAAAAATACGTTGTCAACAGGTCAAAATTGATTTATTTGTGAGAAAATTGCGACAGTATAGTTGTAATATAGAATAGTTGCAAAACATCCCCTAAGGGGTCATTATGTTATATTAGCTATGGAATTAATGTATGAGCATGACACTTGTGACGTAAAGAAAATAGTTTATTTGTGACATAACAGAAACATTTCTATGAAAGTATATTGAAGTGAAAAAAAATATAGATAGATTTCTATGAGTCATTCTGTTTAGAGTAATAGTAAGAAAAATACATGTCAACCAGTAGTAGTAATAGTAGGATAATGAAGAGGAGGCGTAGTAGTAATAGTAGTAAGAGGAGGAAGAGGAGGCGTAGTAGTAGTTGTAAAGAGAAGAAGTAATAGTAGTAGCAAGAAGAGGAGGCATAGTAGTAGTAGTAGTAGTAGGAGGAGGAGGAGGAGGAGGAGGAGGAGGGGGATATTGCGCAAGCAAATAAGCAAGCAACCAAGAACGACAGAGTTTTAGTATTATATGGATACACTGACATATAGATAGATATACACACATATCAATATATAGAGTTGTCCCATAGAAAGCACTCCTTTTTCATTTCAAATTTGTACTGGTGAGGTCCAGTCCTAGATAACCTTAAGTTACCGGAAATCTAGATGGACCATATTTAGGTTGCTCAGAAAAGGATTCGATTTTCTTATTGATAACTTTGTTTACCAATGGAAGCGGATATCCATTCATAATAAAACTCCTTTGAAAGTATCAATTTCGGTGCCGACATAAGGGAGTGAACAAATAGTCAGTGTCCGTGAGTTAAGTTTCTAATAAGGTTGAGTTTCCTGGATGTTGGTGCGAAATAATCTCAACTTAGGTAAAGTTAAGTAAAAGTGGATTTTCTAGAAATATACGTCACAAAGGGAGACCCACATTTAGAAACTAAAACGTTCAGAAAAAAAGGAAGTTATATTTTTCCACTTCCCTCGTAAATTTGAGGGAGGGGTGTAAAGTATTTAATAATTTAAAGAACGAAACAGCTTCGCCATGCGTAGCGAATCAAGGAAAAGTGTCGTCAACGTAATGCATGTAAAAGGCTGATCTTGAGTACTTATCAAACAGCAACTATTCCAAAAAGCCAATTTTTGGCTAAAGTTGGGCCAAGGGAGAAGCCCATCGATATACCGTAAAACTAGCGATACATAAGGTTGTTAAAGTTGAAGGAAATAGACTTGATAGCAAGTTCCATAAGTTCGGCAAACATCGCCTCGGGAAGAGAGAGGAGGGAGGTCTCTATAAAGAAAATCAGCGCAAATAACCTCGTCAAGAGAGACATTAGCAAATGTTAATGTCGAAAAAGACCAGGTAACAGGAATCTGTGATGAGTGGAAACTCCATAATAGTTGATGCAAGATAAAAAGAGTCAGGAATACAATACATTGAATAAAAAGAACAGACTGGTTCAGGAATTACAACCAGGCATTTAGCCAGATTAAGTTGGGTTCAACTATACCATTAACAAAATTAGTCTTAATGGAGTAGTAATCTTGTGCACTTTAAGCAATCCATGAATTCTAAATTAGATTTTACTTCAGTTCGGATTTTTTTCTTGAATAATCTACACCCTTCCCTAAAATTTACGATGAAGGTGGAAAAAGATAGCTTCCTTCCTGTTCTGAACATTTTAGTTTTTTATGTGGTTATTTCTTTGTGACGTGCATTTATAGAAGACCCACTTTTACTGGACCTCAGTTGGAATTCTTTTGCACCAACGACCAGGAAACTCAACCTTATTATAAACTTAACCTATCGGGCACTTTTTTTTTGTTTAACGTCTATCGATTTTGAAAGTGATGATATTAAAGGGATTTTTATAATGAAACAATATTCGCCTCCATTGGTTAACAAAGTTATCAATAAGAAAATCGAATCCTTTTCTGAGCCTGCCTAAATATGGTATACCTCAGGTTACTTTGAATTAGACTTAAATGCCAACGTATTGCGGATAAGATTTTCTCTAATATAACTTTAGCGCTCTATCTCTTCAAATCCATTTTTCTACAAAGTCCGCCTTTCAATCCGATCGCAAGGATGTCTTGCCTATCTAACAGTCGAGTGATGTTGTTTACAAATTTCAATGTCAATGTGATGCTTCAAATATAAACAAGACTATTCAGCGTCTTCAGGTTCGAATCGCTCAGCATGTACATCGTTTCATCCGGGATCATCAGTCTACTTCCGAGGGTTCCCGATTGGTGGAATCGACTATTAGATAATACCTGGGAGATAAAAGGAACTGTGGTTCTGCATTTTCCCCGGAGTGTTTTTCTGTTTTGTCTGGAGGACGCACTAAGTTGTCTTTCCTCGAGGTGCTTGCCATCAGTTTAAGCCCCCCTATATTTTCAAGCAGAAAAACTTCCGGTTACAGCTGGAACTATGGGAGGCACACATTCCGTTTGATTTTTTTTTCCTATCCTTTTCGCTACCTATTATTTCTGCAAAAAAATTTTTTTTTAGACATACATCTTTGAAAAAGTAGTCCTACAGAAAGCGCTTCGGGTTTTATTATATTTCGTGATTCTTTTTTAATCGACATATTTATTTTACTTAATTATATATTTATAATATATAATTTTTCACGTTTGATTTTTTCTCTTTTCTCTCTTTTTATTTTATTCGTATTTTAGTCGAATAAACATCTCAATATGGTTCATTTCTTCAATATATATATATATATATATATATATATATATACATATATGTATATATATATATCTATATATCTATATATCTATATATATATATATATATATATATATAAACACCTCGAATTTTCAAATGGCCACCCATTTTAGTACTTACTAGTTACTTCACTCTGCTGTGCTGGCGTGACCGGTATATCACCGTAATCGTGCGTGATATATATATATATACTGCCTGTAGCCTGCTACGCGTTGCTGTGGCTCAGTTTGTTTAAATGGATCCCAATAAACAAAAAAGACAAAATGTATGTTTCTCATATTTACAGTACTTGCTGATACACAATATTTTGAGGGCTTCTTTTTTCTGTGCAGGTATAGAGATTGTCTCATTTGCTAACTGTAGAACACGCAACATATACTTGTCCATGTGAGAAGCAATCATGTTGTAGATGTAAATCACACAAATGTAAAAATTGTTCCTGAGTCATGTTAACGGTTATCGAAAACGCCGAGCGAATTGTGAAGTGAAATATCTGAAATAAAAATAGTATGTCCGTTGAAATCATTCAATGTACGTTCGCTGCACGTTGTTCCTGAGGTTGACAGAGGTGAAAAGATGAGGTGTAATTTGACTATGTGCATGTATTTGAGCACGCACTGGAAAATCTCGTAAATTAAAAAAATAGCTGATTATCTGTTTGTATGAAAGTATAGTGTTTTATCTAATATAAATCGATGGGAATATTGAAAAGAAAACTGTTCAAAGAATATACTAACAAAGTAAGTGAGAGAGTGATGATAATTCAGAAGGAAGAAAAAAGTAAAGAATGTCAAAATGATGTAGGATAAGCTTAACAAAGGAAATGGTTTGACAAAATCTTGTTTTTTGTTCTAATAAATATCCTTATTTGCGCACATTTTCTTGGAGGAAAAATATTGCTTTTGAATTTAATTAATTAGAATATTCCTAAACGTGTTTCTGCTTCTTCGTTGTAGCGAAATACATAAATCGTAATATTGATTTCAAGTGAAACCAACAGTAACTACTGAATTTCCATGTCGCTGTAATCAAAATATCCAAAACATACAAAAAACAGTTAAGTAGAAATTAATTATTAAAGAGAATTGTTTTCTGAAGTTATAGGAAATTTGAGCTGTTTCCCATGTCACATGTCACGTGACAAAGCAAACATAGCGGAAATCATTTTTCGTTCAATCATAGCAGACTTACCTATTTATGACATGAAAATTAGGTAAATAAGATTGCTTATTGTTGACATTGACAAAAATGTAAGTAGTTATCATTGACTTTTAATTAAAGGTCAACTTTTCGTTTGTGAGATTTCTTCACAATAACTAAGAGGAACCCTTTTTATCAGCCGATGTATACAATAGAAGGCACCGTTAATTTTTTATACTCTTTCAGAATTTGACCCAGACTATCGGTATTTTTCGGCAATTATGGTTCGAGCTCAGCCGGCCATAGCCCGATTAAACCGAATAAAGTAACGAACACAGACGAATTTTCAAACAAACAAACATGAAAAGAATAGAAATGCAATGAATAAAAAATAACAAAAAACCTATTGCAAATTTAGTGGATATATATAGATATTTATTTTCTTCCAGAAAAGTTGTATTTCGTATTGCTTATTTAATTTAATTTTTTATTTCGCAGGTTTTTTTTATCAACAAAAGTTGTTTTTTCCAAGAAAAATTAATTTTTTACCGTTAATTGTTAGGTGAAAGTGGATTTTAAAAAAAAATATGCACTTTTTGGTGTTTGTAAACGTAAGTTGTTTTTTTATAAAAAATGTTGAATACTTTTTATGAAAACCGTAAATTGTTTTGTGAAAGAACAGAACAAATTTTTCTTTCAAGAAAGTTAACAAATTGTTTTGTCAATAAATGTTTTAAAAAATTAAAAAGGAAAACAATACCCCTATCAAACAAAAAATAATTGAAAAAATTACATTTTCATACAAAAAAGAAAAAATCGATTTAGCATTTTAAAATTTGAACAACGCTCAGTTTTATCCGGTGACAGCCGGTTGTGTTCGAGGTATAATTGGCGGAAAATTTCGAGGATCTGGGTCAAATTATATGCTATTTTTTTTTAATTTCCTTCTTTTTTTTTCAGATTTTTTTTAGCAGAATACTAGCGATTGCAAATAAACAAATAAAACTAAAATGTAAAAGATTCAATATTTAAACATTTTTAGGGGGTGTTCAGTTTCTGATACAAAGTTCTAGTAAATCCATCCCCCTTATTGGAAAAACTCAACGGAAACACAAAGATCAATTATTGTCCGCATAGTTGGGGAGATTCTTTTCGTTTTTTTTTTAATATTTAAGCAGGTTATTATTGGCTAGCCACTTTTCTCAATTCTGCAAAAATTTTCTTTAAAATGCCAAAAATTCAATATTATGTTTAAGGGTCGCTCAGTTTCTTATACAACGTAAGTAGATATGGAAATGTTTAAGGGTCGCTCAGTTTCTTATACAACGTAAGTAGATATAGAAATTTTTAGTGGTTTCATGATGAAACTTTTTATAGCTTGGTGTTTTAATTTTATTTTCTTTACTTTGAATGTATATAATATTAATATAGGATATAAATTGCATAAATAATATAGACAACTAGAAGAGATATTAACCTCAATTAATAAAATTGTCCTCAAACAATGAAAAACAACTAACAAACTCTTCAATTAATCGGTTTCGTGTATCCGTCGAGTGGTTATAAAAGATAGGGGATATATTTATTTGAAACTGAGCAACCCTAAAAATCATTAAATATTGATTTTGTTTTGCATTTTCTTTCGGTAGATTAAAAAAATTGAAAAAGACAAAAAATATGAGATATGTGTGCACTGTGCAGGTATTCTTTTTGTCGATTAAATTTTTAACGATTTATATGTAAAACATTTCTATAATTATTTTTATGAATGTATTTTTAAATGAATTATATACAATAATTTATAACACTAAATAAACAACAAAAACGGTTTTCTGATATTCGTCAAACATTTACTATTTGTGAAAATATGTCTGTATACATTCATCCTACAGCCTAAACAAATGTTGTGAAATTTTAATGCTTTATCGATGTCACGTGACTGGTGAATCACCAGCGGTGATATTTCCCCATATAAAAAATCGCAACACCGTTACAAAGAAACCACCTAATTTATTAAATAAGAATTAAGCATAACGTTATACTTCAAAAGACAGACATAAAACACGCATCATTATGATGAAAATGCTTTATCAAAAGTTCGAAGCAATCGCCTCAGTAGTTATTTAGATTACCGGTAAGTAACAAACAAACATTTCTGTTTATATATATATATATATATATATATATATATATATATATATATATATATATATATATATATATATATATATATACTAGCATTGTTACCCAGCGTTACCCGGATCGACTTGAAGTTCCGTTTGGAACATACCTGCTATACTAAGGATATCAATCACTTTCATCGTGTGCAACATCGGTACCCCAACAACAATTTACAAAAATAAAAGAACGGATAAAAATATGTAAATGTAATCACTCAAAAAAATTACGTGACACTCTCTCCACCAGATATTTCGGCAGAAGGGATACAAAGAGGAGAATTATTCTCCAGATATTGAGCATTTTTGTTGCCCATGGGTTGGACCCCCCCTCACCGAATAAAAAGTAAATCAATCAAAACAATTTTTATTTCAATAAAAAAAAAACCGAGTGCCCGAGCGACCTACAAAAAAAAAATAAATAGCCGCGTAGGCAGGCTCGAAACTAAAATGCGAACGAAAGGAAAAGGTAATTTGCAAAAAGCTTCTATCCGCTGTACCATGATGACTGATCACCTCAAAGGCGGAAAAATATTTATAAACAATAACGCGTTCGTTACATTTAAGTGAAGTTTAAGAAAAAAATGGAATTCCTTTCACTGGCTAAAAACACACAAATCATATCCTTTCAGTTTATTTGTAAGCGTTTTCTTTTTAATATTTAAAAAGAAGCAACACATTTTTCTGTCTACACAGACGTATTTTTGCATGCTAGAAACTTAGTAAATTATTTGGTGAAGAGTTTTTCTTTTTCGTGTTTAGCAAGTTAGAGGGAAAATAACTCTTTTTCTAAAAAAATCGATGTCGTAAATAATAACTCCAAATAGATTAAATATATTATCAATATAATTGTTATTTAAAGTTGAATACATAACAATCTTAAATAGAACACTTAAAACAATTCTCTCGCTAGAAATATTAAGTAACATACATCTATTTAATAAAATCGATTTTCCATAATGTTATATGCAATTGTAATTGTATATTTAATTGTATATTTTGCAGGACTCATACTATTTATAGAAATAAATGAAATAATAAAGTAATGGAGCGTTTGTATATATTAATCAAATCGTAAACAAACAAACAGATAGACAGTAATTCGAATTTATATATATATATATATATAATATATATATATGTGTATATATATATATATAGCTAATCTTTCTTAATACGATGTTACTTGTATGTGTGCTTACAGCAAAAGTTTAAGAAGTTCTTGTAAGCATAGATATACTCATATTGCATGGCCACATCAGTCAAAATAAAGATGGTAGTATTTGACATTTTCCGAATAAGATTTCCGCCGATTTCTACACTGCTCATAAAAGTTAAAGTATTCCACGCCACGAAAAACGTTAGTGATCGTCACACAACAGGCGCACATGAATAGCAATTTTAGCAAAGGTTGGCAGTTGAAAACTCGGGAAAACCTAGATTATCATAAAAGTGGGCATGGGGAACTTTATGTCAATGACAGTTCAGAATGTGCGAGCCTGTAGTCAAGGTTCGTGCATGGTAGTAAATATCACGCAAGACGCTGTATTGGTATTATTTACGTTACAAGGTTGGAGAGGAATGACAAAATGACCGGACTGTTCGGTTTAATGGTAAGGAGAAAAAGTGGACGAATGACACCTGTATAGCTTCCTGACATGAATTGATAAGATTTAGTAGAAAGCGCAAGCGATTGGTGCAGCTATAGTTTCAGATCAGAGTTGAAAACTTTTGCATGCATATAGACATTTTGGTACTTCTGCAGTTTAATACTCGTTTGTCCGTAAGTCCCACTCGGCAACGCTCAATAGACGACGGAAACAGCCTGATTATACCGAGCGAACTGAAGTCAATAAAAAAGAAAAAAATAGAAAGTCACCACTTATTCAAGGTCCGAGGTTAAGGGTTAATTAGTCAATGTGATTATAGCGTAGTAAACATAAGTAGTGGGAATTTTGTAAATTGGATTACTTAGGGGGACGGTTAATAAAGTACTTGTTTACGTTGGGCTTGAAGACAATCAGATTGTAGTCAGCTGGAAAGCAAGCAATCGGATATGATCGTAATAATTCCATAAATTTTACTGTTTTATTTATTTTTTTAAGGAAACTGTTTTTTTTCTGTTTTTTTTTTTTTAATTCTTTTGCTTTGTTTTTTGAAGGGGGTTATAAAAGTTTTGTTTCTTTGAATTAGTTAACAAATATATGTTCTGTTTTGTTTGTGTAGGGAAACTTATTTTAGTATTTTTTCATTACCTGCATAAACGCAACTCCCCATGTTAAGAACGTAGCATAAACGCAACTCCCCATGTAGCATAAACGCAACTCCCCATGTTAAGCATAAACGCAACTCCCCATGTTAAGAACGGCATTCGGAATAAACTCTCCCGGAATTCGGAATCCCCAACCTCTCGACATTAAAAACGGCTTTACCCCGAAAGCTGTTCTTAACATGGGGTGGCTGGGGCTGTTTATTTTGAAAGCCGTTGTTAACATGGGAAGGCTGGGGGTGTTTATTATTCATTTCCATTCCTTGTCACAAGATGTCTTGCTTGAAGAAGCGCAATGCTAGTCTTCACTTTCTGTTGCCGAGTAAGCCTTGGGTGAAAAATAGAAGTAATAAAGTGAAGCGAAAACTATTTAAAAGGAATAAACTCCTTCTAATTCATTAAAGGCTGATTTAGCATCATTTCGGCTTTCGAGGCATTTTTCGCGGAGAAAGTTGTCGAGATGCTTGAAAAAGTGATAATGGGCGGGCGAAAGATCCGGTGAATACGGCAGATGAGGCAAAGTTATGTAGCCCAATTCGTTCGGCTTCTGCGGGGTCAGTTGATGCGGACGAGCGTTATCATAGAGGAGAAAAGGTCCCTTTATATTGACCAATCTCGGGCATATACGTTGGAGCTTTTAGTGCATTTCTTCAATTTTTCGGTAGTACTTCTCTGCTGTAATCGTTAAGCCCGGATTCAAGAAGCTGTGCTGAATGAGATCAGCTGCAGACCATCAAATAGTCAACATTACTGTTTTTTGTGCAATTTCAGCTTCGGGAAGTGTTTTGGAGCTTCTCCAGCATCCAACTACTGTAATGAACATCGCTGCTTGTTGTATAGAATCCATTCTTATCACACGTCACAATCAGATCAAGAAATGAGTCGTTTTTGTTGCGCAGAAGGAACGTAGAAGACACGTCAAACCGACGATTATTTTTGATTATCATTCAATTCATGCGCCAACCATTTATCCAAATTTTAGACTTTCCTATTTGCTTTAAATGGCGAACAACTGTTGAGTGGTCGACCCCGAGTTCAACAGCAACTTCTCGCGCGGTTTTGCGAGGATCGGCTTCAATTAAGTCTTTCAAATGTTCGACCGCAGTCATCTTGGAGGCTACGTCACCATTACGAAATTTCTAGACCCATCACTGTGCCACACGTTCGTTATTGGTTCCTGGGCCAACTGCATCGTTGACATCACGAGCTGTTTCGGCAGCATTTCGGCCTAGTTTAGACTGGAACAAGAAAATCGTTCGGATTTGAATTTTGCCAACGCTGTCGAAAAGCCTGCAGAAAATACGAATGAAAAGATTAGTAACGGTAACAAATAACACGATTCGATAGAGCGCAAAATGCGCTTCAAAATTATATATAACATATATATATATATATATATATATATATATATATCAATAAATTAATTCAGAGATTATATATGAATGTAACATTTGGTAGAAAACGATATTTTTTGCACCAACTTAATACAAAACGAATATTTGGTCTATTTGTTTACGATATATTGACCTTTTTTGTGTTTTTTTAAAGCTGACACATTATATATATATATATATATATATATATATATATATATTGTATAAGATTATTTGAATAAAAGTATATATTTCCCTGTAATATAACACGTAAGCAATAAGAAATATGTGAGATATCCCTTTAACTTTCTTAAGGGGCTGGAAGACTAAAACATCAGTTCACGATAGTTTTTGTACGTCATGATGGATGTGTTTTTGTTGTTTAATTCCTTGTTTCGTTAGTAACACACAAAGAAACAAAATGAAAAACCTACATTTATTATTTTATTGATTTGAGTAATTTACGAAGCACTACTCAATAATGTCAAAGGCCACTCGAAGATAAGGGTTATTGAAATGGCTATATTGACTGGAATGGAGAAAATAGCATGAGATGATTAACTATGCTGAATGGAATGCATACAATTGTGGTGACGGTTTATAATTATTATTCTTTGACATTGGATTTAAAGAAGACCAAGTGGATATTTCTGTAGTAATGTGTTCCACGGTAAAAAAAAAAACAAAAAAAAACAAACAAACTGTTCATTGAAATCACATAAATAAACAAAATTAGATTTTTTCAGCTATAATAGAAAGACCTGAAATGACAAGATTTATTGCTGTTAGGTGAAAGGGTTTGCCTGAATAGCGTCTGCTCAAAGACTTGCTGCTGGATAAATGAAGTCATTTTTTTGTTGACATTGGTTTCCCTGATATTCTCCTAGTTAGAAAGACATCGAGGGCCACGTGAACGTTGTCAACATCCTAGGTGACAGTGATTTTGTGGAACGAATTGGATTCGAACCTGAAACACCCAGGTCGGTAGTCCGCGTTGTTAATCAATTGACCACTGTCATTTCGCGTTCTTTTAATGGTGATATCAAGACCTGAAAAGTTAATACAGGTTTTGTTCGAATAGTGTCTCCTCATATGTTTACTAGTATAAAAATGACGAAGTATGTATACATGAATCAGAATTACGTCCGACTATTTAAAAATAATTCTGACGGGTTAGTATTTTCTAGAAAGAAATTAAATCTTATCACATTTTCCTACTCAAGTCTGCAACGATTCGTGAAGAAAAATGAACAATCAAAATAAAACATTGACTGCGTATGAAGAAAGCTATGAAAGACAAATTCTAATATATATACATATTCCTTAGATGTTTTGTGCTATCATTCAAGGTTATCTAACAGTGCACCTGATGATCGTCTTCGTGATGACGCTGCGATAAAACAAGGCAAGACCAGTACTTGATGTAAACCAGTTAACCTCTGCGTGTCATACCATCACGTAATGTAAAAATATGAAGCCCAACCTCATTCCACAGTGATTTCCTTCTCAGCTCGACTCCAATCTCTCCCATCTCTCTCGTGGAATTCCGTGCCGCCAACTCTCAGAATAAACACTATCCTCAACTCATTACTGTCGTCAACTGTCGCAAACAAAAGAATCTCCCAACCGTCGCCAATGTGGTAAAATCACGTTCACATTTAAAACTGTCCATAAACTAACTCTTAATATTTGTTGAATCTTTTGTCCCAAAATAACTGCCACACCTTGCTAAACAATACTATTATTGCTTTTCTGAAGAACTTCTTCTTCGTCGTTTCGCTGATAACTCTATTTCATTCATATTTTTGTTTATTTCCTTACACTTAAGTGTGTTAGGTAAACGTCGATAGTATCCCAACAATTAAGTATTTTTTTTTAATTTATAAACCAAACCAGAGTTATAATTTTGGTACTAGTTTATTATTGACCTATCATTCATATTCTTTATGCAAGTAAAATTTCAGTTTAGATACTGAACATAACAAAAACGCGTTAGTATAAATCATAGAAATATTTACAATACAAATTTGAACGAAATGGATCCCGGACAACGCCTGTTCAATAATACTATTAATGAATATAAAGCTGAACATTCTTACTCTCTTGTTGACGTCATCTCTATCAGATATTGTTTTGGAAAAACGTATTCACGAACATTTTTATAAAGCTTCTTTTCTTGCATGATGTTGGCTTTTGGCGTGGCCAAGTCCCTTATCGATTCCCTCGTCTCCTTATCGATTAGATTCCTTATTTTGATCTGATTGATGCGAACTTAAGACGATCTGTCTTTCCTGCCAGATTTGTTTATGACAGTTAAAAGGAGTTTATTCCTTTTAAATAGTTTTCGCTTCACTTTATTACTTCTATTTTTCATCCAAGGCTTGTTTATTCCTTTTAAATAGTTTTCGCTTCACTTTATTACTTCTATTTTTCATCCAAGGCTTGATTTCTTTAGATTTCTATACATTTTGGGGCTCTTTCCTTTTCATCTTGTTTGGAGTCAATGATAATTGTTTATTAGTTGTTTGTTTGGTATCTCGTATCAATAATTCTTGGCCATATTCTGTAATTCTATTCTTTTACTTGCTTCCTAGGTTCTTTTTCTTTATTCAATTTAGTCTTTATTCCTTTATTATCATATGAGAGCTATTTTTTTCTTGTTTTCATAATAAAATAAAGCTATTTTTTCTCTTCGAATCCTTTTGAGTAATATTATTCTTACTATAAAATAATATTTGAATCTGATTAGTCCATTACATCTTATTTATCATCGGTATCCATTCTCAACAATATGAAATACATTTCGATTTAATTTCTTTCAAAATAGATTTTATCTGCCAGGAAATATCTGTAAACTGGACGCCATGCTAACTAAATAATAGATTGGTGCAAAAATAATGTCATTTTTTCAACTTCATGTAAAAAAACGTCATTATTTTGGCACCAACCTAATAGCAACATTAGAATTATAAATCTTTTTGTTTTTACTTTTGTGTCACTTGGAAAAGACGACGAAATCATACTTGACAGAATCGTTTTATTGGACCAATATAGCGAAGGACATTATGAAATACTTGCAAATGTAATGTTGCGGCATTCGCTCTGAAACGGCCGGCTCCATCCAGAAAATTTACCGCAAGAGAGTTTGTTATGGAAAAAGATAGATTGCAGCAATAAAGAACCGGTTCATGATGTAATAAATATATACCATTCACTCGGTTGTAAATTACAAAAATATCGCTATAAACGTTATCCGTAAGGTTCGAACATTCGCATCATTTTTCATGAAAAACTTAAATTGAACATCCCTTTTACACAGGTATAGTTTTTACATTTATTATCATTTTTTATAAATCTGCCCTTAATTCAAGACAGTAATTCGAATATATTGAACAAAAACAATTTTGAGCAAGAACAAGTCCTGAGCGCGGTTAATAGTAGCCGATTGGATAAGGTCTTTGCTAATCGAGCCAGAGATGGCTCGTGTTGCCGAGTTCGAATCTGTCGACTGGTGTTAACTGTGACACCCTGCATTGAAGATTCCCAAAAGGATGAAACACTAGTGTCTGTAAGTATTTAATTATTATAGTGAAAAAATAATTATGACAGCCCCTTTAAGAAACTTGTTTCTTATCTTTGAGCACTTTAAGTTGAATTAAGTCGGCCAATTTAGCGCTTATGCATAGATCATCGTATAACGATTAGATCACTGTGTGACTGACGTAAAGAATATTTAAAATTAAAAATGTTTTAATTCAACGTTATTTCACGCGGTTAATGGTAGCCAATTGGATAGGCCTTTGCTAATCGAGCCAGAGATGGCTGGTGTTGCCGAGTTCGAATCTGTCGACTGGTGTTAATCGTGATAACCTGTACAGAAGATTCCCGAAAGGATGAAACACTAGTGTCTGTAGGTATTTAATTATTATAGTAAAAAAAATAATTATATATATATATATATATATATATATATATATATATATACCAGTTTTTATTATGGATAATTGCAAGTCTAACCCAGATGTTCATTTATTAATCTGCAAGAATTAGCTGGAAACTGTTGAAATGATACAATGCGTTTAAAAGACTTTTTCACACTCTCATTCAATTTATAATTGTCACAGTGGTAAAGTAAACGTTTGGCTGATATAATGTCAATCACTCCACATGTGAACTGATGTTCTCGTTAAGCACTCGTTTTGTCAAATTAGTGATGATATCACACAGAGGAAAAATTACAAATATGAATCTATTGCCTCGTTTTAAAAATGAATAGCATCAAGAATTGTCGCTGTAAGTCTAATACGACTGATAAGTTGGAAACACTTGCGTCGTGACTGCCTACTAATTTAGTCATCCACCCATATTAGGTACATATAAAAGTACATTGGTACCAATTCATTAACAGTAGCAAATTATTTTACGGAATCTCATAATATAGTTAGGAGGAGTCCTGTTGGTTCGATGACACTATTAAGTTGTTTCACGGTAGATAGCGACTGTCTCCATTCGTTTATCTTTCTTCCGTTCTATTAAGCTATCGTCAGAGCAAATATACGAGGGTCGTTTCGTAAGTAATACATCCTATTATTTTAGCTAAACCAAATTAAATTTTGTAAAACTATGGATACAGGAGTGGTACCATAAAAACGAATGACCTTTTGTGCTCCAGAGTTCATTTATTGCACAGTTATCACCATTCTTAATGCACTTTTTCCAGGGATGGACGGCGCATGAATGTCCGAAGTGAACTTTTTCACTCACATCATTTTCGCCACTCTGAAATAGACGAACAGATATTCTAGCTGTGTTTACATCATCCACATTGTCTTCGTAAACGTTTAACGGGCGCTGGTGAATGTTTATCGGTTCAATTTTTTTCTACATGGAAGCTTAAATGAGGCAAGTAGAAACTTCTGATTCACGTCTATAAGAGGGTTTTTTTCTTAGAGTTTGACACTGTCAATATCTGCGACAGAGGGATGAAACTTTCTGGTCATTAATGCATAAGTGCGGCCATAATAACAATATTATTGGCAACCCCCTCTAATAAAAAAATAGGAAGCATTGCTTTTGAAATGCCCGTCATAAAACAGCATAATTTCCCTCTTTATTTATATTCTGTAATACAGTACGAGTTAACATTACATTACTCCTTATCATCGAGTACAGTTTATATAAAACAACTCTGAGAAAATTATTGTATTGCGAATAATTTTATTTCTATCCTACAAACAATTAATAGCTTTCACATGACTCCATGGTTTGGAACGAAAGTAGAAAGTAGAGACCAGCTATGTCAAATTGGTAGTTTTATTAGGAAGGTGTGGTTGATTTAAGTGCATGTTTATGTTTCTTGGCAAATGAAATGGAAGTGTTCAATCGTTTACAAACATGACTTAGTATACATATGCAAGATTATCACCTAGCTTACACTAAATGGCTTGCATAAACAACTATTGGAGTTTTGTTTCCTATACCTATATTTTATATAAAACAAACTTAATTATGTAAACAGATATAATGCTTTCTAAATTAAAGGATAAATATTCGTTTTATTTTTCTTCTAAATATTCTTTGATAACAAAACGAGAATCACAAAAAGATTAAATCATTTTGTTCTTAATGCAGGCAATATTTTGTTTTTGTTGCGGTCTGACTCTCACTGGCTACCGAAACAATAAAGCTATTCATATTTAATATATAATAATTAATTTAAAAAATGTTCCCGTGACTTATATAGCTTTTAATAGATGGTGCTTCAAAAAGGATCCGAGACATTACTTGGTAAAAAATGATTAAATAACAATTAGATAACGAAAAAAAAATTTTTCTAAATATACGTAGAAGGTCATTTTATTTTACACAGTCTTAAATATTAACCCGGATAAATATTTCCATCATTGCTAGTACACGATTGTAGATGTTAATAAAAGTTTTCAATGACTTGATAGATCATTTCGAGTAGAAATAGCAGCGATTTCAGAACGAATAGCCTGTTTTAATTCTTCTAGAGATCGGGGTCGTGACTTCAAATAATCCTACAAGAAAAAGTGTCAGGAGTTTAGATCAAGCGATCTTGCAGCCCAACCAATATTACGACGCAAAGAAATCAAATGATTCAGGAACGTTTCCTTAAAAATGCATAAATACAGATATAAATGAATTTGGATCTAATTAAAATAACATGGCATTCTACGTACATTTAAAAGTACAAAATATTTTTGAAAGTGTTATTTAATTGTATTTTTTATTAATCTACAAATGTATCAGATCATTTTGGAAGACCCTGTATACGCACATTATATTGAATTGTATCGAACCGGTTGAATAAGATGCAGCCATGTTTATTAATAGAACAAAAAACAGACTGGCTTGTAAAAGGTACGCCTAGCATGACTAAGTTCACTTAGATATTTTTTTCGGTGATGGGATATGTCGGGACAATATTTCTGATATTATCAATTCGACTGCACAAACAAGATCATAGGTCAATCATGAGACTGAATGAACCTGCCTGCCAAATTGTTGTTTGAACTTTAAACCTCTATTTGATATGAACTATTCCTGAAGTTATGAAGTGGAAATGTTTATTTAAAAAATATTTATATGATGATGCTGATTTCTGCCTGATGGTTACGATTATGAAAAAGCATGAGAAATATACATCGATTTTAGAAAAAAAAATATCGAGTTTCTACGATGAACAGTATCACTTTAATGTTTTCAGTAATCTTCACAATTGACATATATAGATATTAATAATAAATAATAAAATTAGTTCTAAGGAAGATCGTGACTGAAAAAAATTCGATGAAAGAAGGGACAGGTTATTTGGACTAAAATTAACGCCTCATAGCATGTTCATTGATATGGAAGGGGCGCATTCAAAATGAATGTGTTAGTTTATAGCATAATTTAACCATGATACTTGTCTTTTGCTCTTAAACTTTCATTGAAACAATTATATGTACAAGTAATTTGATAGAATTAACAGTCGATTCTCTACAGTGCACTGTAGACCACAATCTATTGTGGATTAAGTAACTGGGGAGAGCATGTAAAGTTCCTTACCGGTGCACCACGACGAGTCCCCAACTAGAGTAGCCAATCCATCGATATGATTGAAAAAAAGGGCGATTTCACCGATTCCGACAACAATAAAAAATATGGAGATTTGACACATTCGTTAGTCATCATTCAATTTCGAATAATCTCGGGTCTCCCTGCTACTTATCTATGAAAGCAAACGCAATGAACGATTAATGAGATTAACCGGATCTAACCAGAGCATTAGGTAAAAACAACCGATGTATTACACTTCAGCCGGGTATTTTCCCTCCACACCAAAGTCAACAGAGGCTCGGCCATTGTTGAGATGGATCGTCCCCTGTTTTCTAATGTATATCCTTTGTCCTCTGCAGTTCTAGGAGGATTAGTTTCTCAGGTTGTGCCTTCTACCTTAATTTAGTTTATTGCTAATAGTCTGATGTGCCCTAACCGGGAATTCTGACGGGACTACCTAGGCAATTTTTGTAAGACAGTGTGCTCTTCCTCTAGGGCGGTGACTTTTCAAATCCCACTTTCTGACTATTGTTGCACATTATCCTGCCGTGAGAGAGAGATAAATCACTCCACACCCACAGATTTGGACAGCTTTGATTTATTTCAGCTAAAATGTTCTGTTGAAGAAATATTATCTGCTCTGCCACGCATGTTAAACGCATAAACATACATCAAGCACCAGCATCGCAAACATAAGCCAACACTATGAAAGAACCACAACGAAACAGTAACAGTATCAGTCATTTAATAAAAAATAAATCCCTTGACACGTTTCGCGCACAACTAAATGAAAAATCGAGCCGCACGGCTAAACTGCCACATCTAACTGGCGTACTGCTTAAAATATTTTTCGCTTACATAAAGAAATCTCCAGACATTGCACTCAAGCAGAAACTATCATACACACACAGCTTCTGTACCCACATTTTGACCCCCGCAAACATTATTTCAATAAATGTTAAGAATAAATGTCAGGGACTTGCCGTATATTTACCAAGCTCACGGTGCGAATGTCATGCTCGATGTATGTTTTTAAGTCCCAAGTCACAATAAAAGTTAATAAACATCTATTTCTATAGCGTCATAAAAAATTTAATAAATATCTACTTCTATAGCATCATAAATAATCTATAATAGGAATACCACCTGTCTGTTTAAATGTATGTATGTATGTATGTGTGTATGTATGGCAAAAACTTTCGACAGAGGGGACGGATTTTCACGAGATCGGCATCCTTTTGAAGCTGGACCATTCGGACAACAACTATCGAAAAATTGGCTAAAACATTAATTCCTTCACCCTCAACTGAGCACGTTTCTACAGGAAGTGGTTGCTTTTTCGTCTATATTTTCAAAAGTAATTTCCTCTTTTTTATTGACAATAAAATAAAATAGCCTTAATTAAAACCTTCGTCACTTCCAGCTTGGCGATGGACGCAACGGCAAAGACGTCACTCTATGTTTTCAAATGTTAATTCCTTCGCTCTCAACTGGGCAGTTTTCTACACGGAGGGTGTTTTGTTTTTGTTTTTTTGAATCGACATTTTTACAAATCATCGTATCGGTTGCAATGACTTTACTAATTTCAACATTCCGAACTTCCGAACTTTGGAGTAGGCTAAGACGTTAGGTTTTCTTTCACTTTCTTTTCCCCCTTCGCGTCACGAGTTTGGGTCTTCCTGTCTGTTATCACTTTTTGTTTTGCTCAATACAGCTAGTTTATAATAAAACGTTCTTTAAAAGCCTTCCAAGTGTCCATGAAAATTCCCAAGTGTCAAGTCTGTTTGATTTTCTTTCACGTATTCTGTGCCGTATTTTCTGTTCTTTGGCAAGTCAATCATTGCCTTCTAAGAAAAATGAAAAATGTTTAGTTTTCTAGATGTTATCATTCTGAAGATATTACACGTAGTTTTTCTCATCGCACAAATAAAATAGCAATTTGTTTGCTGGTAATGCTTTCTGAAGCTTTTAGGGTTCTGCTACAACCACTGACACTATAACCGTTGCTGTTGTTAATAATAATAATAATAATAATAATAATAATAATAATAATAATAATGATAATAATGATAATAATAATAATAATGATAATAATAATAATAATAATGATAATAATAATAATGGTGATAATAATAATAATAATAATAATAATAATAATAATAATAATAATAATAATAATAATAGCTGAAATATTAAGAAAACCCCCTTGAATGTGGAAAGTATCACAAAGGAGCAAAAAGCGCGGGCCAGACAAACTGCTGCAAAGGCAAAACCTGAAACACTACATGGAACCAAGAACACTAAAACTGCATATCTATAAGTTCTCTAACCCAACCCTACCCCCATTACCACATCACTGCCCCCCTCAAAAGAGTGAGACCAAATAAGCAAGTAGAGTCAAGGGGGAAGGAAAGACCGAGGAACTGGCCACACCTCAGCTGAATAAGTGCGAAGAGAACTGGGACCTTGAGGAGGCTTATTGCTATTCAAATCCCAGCAAAGAAATCAATGACAAGCAGCTGTTGCGATAATTGCAAATGTTACTGAAAGAGGTGGAGAGTACTGGAAACATGGAGAGACTTGATGTCACTCATCTTCCAGGGAACACGACTGGCTGTTTTCAGGAAAACATCCCTGAAGACCTTAGTGAAAGCTCCTTGTGAACCAATAATAATAATAACAATCACAAATGTAATGGCACTAGCCTCTGTTGAAACAACACGAAATGAACGTGAATATTAAAAGGGAGTAGAAAAACTGAGGAGTCAGAACACTAATAAGATCTCCATTAGAAGGGTGCAGAGAGTACTAAGACATTAGGGAGACTGATTGCCAACAAACATTGTCATTGTTATTTATAACTCAATGGTAAGCGGTTGTTCCGATAACGTAAAATAATTTTCAATGGTCATTATAAAGTGGATATTACTAGAAATTTGAAAAGACTTGCTGCCATTCAAACTTAAGGAAATACTTTCGGTTATTAGCCGAGGGCCACAACTACTGAGTGCTCGTCTGAGCTCCAATCTCTGTCCCCACGACAATCTTTCATGAAAAACACCCGTCTAGCTGAAACTACTGTCATTAATTTTCTCCACTCTTTATCTGTGCCTAAATCCAAACGTAGATTCCATGAGCAAACCTTCTTTCTTAGAAGTGCACAACTGTGGAACTCTCTTCCGTTTGCCTGTTTCCCACCTGACTACAACTTGGATGTCTTCAAGCCCAACATAAACAAATTCCTGACACACCGCCCTCTTAAGTAAGACACTCTATGAAATATCCAATACTAATGATTACTACGATACTATCTCATTGGTTACTGTACACACAATAACTCTTATTCCCGAGTGGCTTCCGGGCCTTGATAAGTGGTGACCTCCATGTAAAAACAAAAAAAAAATCAATGACAACGACGACGACGACGACAACGATGATGATGATGAAGATGATGATGAACAGTTTCTATAAACCTAAAAAGGTAATATGAGAAATTAAAATACAGGGAAGATAGGAATCATTCAACGAAAAGGAATAAGTTAAACAATCGAAATCTAAAGAAGCTACACAGTTTTTGGTCAAGAGAGACCACCTACAAGGTACATGCTGACTGGTTCGTTAGAGTAAGTGAAAGATTGGAAGGGCATAAACAGGAGGCTATCCACATTTCTATTGAAGATTTGAGAAAACAAATGAAGTTCATGCCTAAGTAGAAAGGACCCGGACCTTATGGATTTCATGAGTACTGAACTCGTAGGCATTTCACAGAAACCCATACGAGGCCTCATTTTTCTCTGGATGATTGTGTCAGATTATGCCAGATACCGGAATGGCTTGTTGTTGGAAGGACTATTTTAATAATGAAAGACCATGCTAAAAAGCCAAATGTTGAAAATTATTGACCGATTGCTTGCTTGTACTTGATTTGGAAGACACTGACAGGGATAATCAGTTCAAAATGACCGTCTTAGAGTAAGTGGTTCACTACCAGTTGAATAAACAGGCAGGAGGAAAAAGTGTTTATGAACAAATAACCAACTATCGATTGATAAATGTATTTTAAAGAACTGCAAAAGGAAAAAAAAACTTGCATGCAGCTTGGATAGATTACAAGAAAGCTTACGATATAGTGCCGCATTCGTGGGTACTCAGGAGATTGCAAATGATAGATTAGCTGGAACTATTATTGAGTTAAAAGTATGATCAGTTGAAAACCAACCTTTTTCGAGATGAGAAACAATTAAGGACAGTCAACATCAGATACGGTATCTTCCAAGGTGATTCCTTTTCGCCACATCTATTCATAATAGCCCCATACCATTGACCCATGTACTAAGAAAGAAAAAGATGGGATACCAACTGGAGATGAATGGATCGGAGATCAGCCGCATGGACGATCTAGAATTGTTTAGGAAAACAGAAAAGAAAATTGACTCGCTGGTTCAAACTGTGTGACAGTAGAGTGCAGATATAAATATGGAGTTTGGAATTTCTAAATGTGCAGTAGTTAGTCTTTAACTATAGAAGAAAGGATCCATGAAAAACACCATTTTGTTAAATATTAAAAGATTAGAATATCCTGATGCAGAAGGCTACAAGTGCCTGGGAGTGCTTGAACTTGATCCGATGCTTTGAAATGAAATAAAGAGAAGACGAAAGAGTGTATACGAGGAGACTTAAACTCCTACTTAAATCTAGCCCAAATAGTAGAAACCTGTTCACAGCCATCAACTCATGGTACTCAAGAAGTCAGTCCTACTTGGCTCAGTAAACATCCTACGCTAGGTACTTTCCATCTAATTGACTCTTTGACTATCCTTACTAACTTTGGTGCAAAAGCTCGCTCTTGAAGGAAAAAGACCGGTGTAAACGTTAATGGATGAAATATGAATGGCTGGAGACACGTGGAAATTCCAAAGCGATATCCATCATCTCTTGTATTTTGCTCTCATGTATTCTAATAACATCTGGCGCGAACGTAGATTCCACGATGTTATTGGTTCATGTTTATTAATACTGAAATATATATTCTATGTACTCTGATGAATGTAATTTCGGAATATATCTAATGATGGGTTTCTACAAGTTCCAACATTTTGTAGGAATCCGGTGCGAATACAAATCGACAATATTATTGTATTTTCGATAAGGACAGATACTACAGTTATTTTTTACTTAGAACGAATACCAATTAAGTGATTTATTTATTTTTTTTTAAAGTTTACCGTTAGACACAATTAAGATGAAATTTTAAAAAAAGAAACTATTTTTTATATGTTGAATTATCTGAAACCTGGATATTCCATCGTTTAGAAAAGAGGAAAAGAACAATAACCTACGTACAAACCTAAATTTCCTGAGTGTATTGTTTTATAAACTAGCGAAATTCGTTGAAGTTCTACAGTTGCATGATTTGTCTATTGCGTCTATATCCTAAAATCCATGAAGGAGATTATGAAATACTGTCATACTAAATACAGACGCAAACCATATTATTGTATCGCAGTGATTCAAACTGAAACATGCTTATCTAACACGTTAGGTATATGTAGTATTAGAATATACATTGTTTTGGGCCTATCCTTATATATGTAGTATACGTCGTATATGTAGTATTAGAATGTACATTGTTATGGGTCTATTCTTATATATGTAGTATACGTCGTATATGTAGTATTAGAATATAAATTGTTATGGGCTTATTCTTATATGTGTAGTATATGTCGTATATGTAGTATAAGAATATAGATTGTTATAGGTCTATTCTTATATATGTAGTATATGTCGTATATGTAGTATTAGAATATAGATTGTTATAGGTCTATTCTTATATATGTAGTATACGTCGTATATGTAGTATTAGAATATACATTGTTATGGGCTTATACTTATATATGTAGTATACATCGTATATGTAGTATTAGAATATACATTGTTATGGGTCTATTCTTATATAAGTAGTATATGTCGTACATGTAGTATTAGAATATTCATTGTTATGGGTCTATTCTTATATATGTAGTATATGTCGTATATGTAGCATTATAATATACATTGTTATGGGTCTATTCTTATATATGTAGTATATGTCGTATATGTAGTATTAGAATATACATTGTTATGGGTCTATTCTTATATATGTAGTATATGTCGTATATGTAGTATTATAATATACATTGTTATGGGTCTATTCTTACATATGTAGTATATGTCGTATATGTAGTATTATAATATACATTGTTATGGGTCTATTCTTATATATGTAGTATATGTCGTATATGTAGCATTATAATATACATTGTTATGGGTCTATTCTTACATATGTAGTATATGTCGTATATGTAGTATTATAATATACATTGTTATGGGTCTATTCTTATATATGTAGTATATGTCGTATATGTAGCATTATAATATACATTGTTATGGGTCTATTCTTATATAAGTAGTATATGTCGTATATGTTGTATTAGAATATACATTGTTATGGGTCTATTCTTACATATGTAGTATATGTCGTATATGTAGTATTAGAATATGCATTGTTATGGGTCTATTCTTATATATGTAGTATATGTCGTATATGTAGTATTAGAATATACATTGTTATGGGTCTATTCTTATATATGTAGTATATGTCGTATATGTAGCATTATAATATACATTGTTATGGGTCTATTCTTATATAAGTAGTATATGTCTTATATGTTGTATTAGAATATACATTGTTATGGGTCTATTCTTATATATGTAGTATATGTCGTATATGTAGTATTAGAATATACATTGTTATGGGTCTATTCTTATATATGTAGTGTATGGCGTATATGTAGTATTAGAATATACATTGTTATGGGTCTATTCTTACATATGTAGTATATGTCGTATATGTAGTATTAGAATATGCATTGTTATGGGTCTATTCTTATATAAGTAGTATATGTCGTATATGTAGTATTAGAATATTCATTGTTATGGGTCTATTCTTATATATGTAGTATATGTCGTATATGTAGCATTATAATATACATTGTTATGGGTCTATTCTTATATATGTAGCATATGTCGTACATGTAGTATTAGAATATTCATTGTTATGGGTCTATTCTTATATATGTAGTATATGTCGTATATGTAGTATTAGAATATACATTGTTATGGGTCTATTCTTATATATGTAGTATATGTCGTATATGTAGTATTAGAATATACATTGTTATGGGTCTATTCTTATATATGTAGTGTATGGCGTATATGTAGTATTAGAATATACATTGTTATGGGTCTATTCTTACATATGTAGTATATGTCGTATATGTAGTATTAGAATATGCATTGTTATGGGTCTATTCTTATATAAGTAGTATATGTCGTATATGTAGTATTAGAATATTCATTGTTATGGGTCTATTCTTATATATGTAGTATATGTCGTATATGTAGCATTATAATATACATTGTTATGGGTCTATTCTTATATATGTAGCATATGTCGTACATGTAGTATTAGAATATTCATTGTTATGGGTCTATTCTTATATATGTAGTATATGTCGTATATGTAGTATTAGAATATACATTGTTATGGGTCTATTCTTATATATGTAGTATATGTCGTATATGTAGCATTATAATATACATTGTTATGGGTCTATTCTTATATATGTAGTATATGTCGTACATGTAGTATTAGAATATTCATTGTTATGGGTCTATTCTTATATATGTAGTATATGTCGTATATGTAGCATTATAATATACATTGTTATGGGTCTATTCTTATATAAGTAGTATATGTCGTATATGTAGCATTATAATATACATTGTTATGGGTCTATTCTTATATATGTAGTATATGTCGTACATGTAGTATTAGAATATTCATTGTTATGGGTCTATTCTTATATATGTAGTATATGTCGTATATGTAGTATTAGAATATACATTGTTATGGGTCTATTCTTATATATGTAGTATATGTCGTATATGTAGCATTATAATATACATTGTTATGGGTCTATTCTTATATAAGTAGTATATGTCGTATATGTTGTATTAGAATATACATTGTTATGGGTCTATTCTTATATATGTAGTATATGTCGTATATGTAGTATTAGGATATACATTGTTATTGGTCTATTCTTATAAGCATTGTCAGAGTTTCTAACATCGTTTAATTTTAAGAAGAGTTGGCACAAATGAAATCCCACGATATTATTGCACCATCTTTAGATAGAAAAGATTAATCTTTGTTCCGAGATTAAAGGCAAAACAATACATTTTCGTTCAGTCGATGCAGTAGCGACATCAGAATAAATTAAAAAAAAAACAAACGAACATTTTGGGATTGCATGTGTGTCACTCGGACGGGCTCATCTCTTAAAAATGGGTGCTGGGTGATTACGTACACACGAACATGAAATTGTACCTCATTGTTATATACATAATAATAATCTGACATCTACGTGCACTTCAATAAGTCGTAAAAATAGTATGGATTAATATTGTTAGATAAGAAGGGCTGTCCCCTTCTCATGTAAGTAAGAAGGCAGACCAGATGAGTGAAACTAATATTAGGAAATGGCTAGAATTGAATCCTGTAGACAAGTGTATAATTGAAATCATAGGAATGCAGTCCATTGTTAATTCTTTTAGAAATAGCTAAATATTATTTACGTCGGAAAAAAAGCGATTTTCATTCTTTCAGAATAACTGGATAGTAAACATGTCAGTAAAAAGAATGGGCAAAGCGAGTTAAAAAAAACTTTTGTTTAAAAATAGGTTAGATATTAAACACATCAAATTTGGAATTCTGTGTTTGCCAAAAGTGTGTTTGGAGAGGCATATGTAAATCCACGTGAAAGTTAGTTACGTTGGAAACCACACTTCTGACGTAATAAACAAAGGAGATTTCTCAATATATGAATCGAGGGTTCGAAGTTCGAGGGGATCAGAAAATCGGAGCAGATCACACACAGTGATTGAGTCAGTTGGAGACTGGGAGCCCCTTAGAGGCGAAGGGAAAAGAGTAGACAATGTAGTCGAAAAGGCTTGAATTCCTGACATCACCAATCGGCCGGTTGAGGAATAAATAAATCATCTATCTTTTGTAAGTGTGTTGTCTTCGTGTCGTCTTTACAACCGAAAAGGAAAATGTGTTTTGTATATTCATCTATAAACGCACTCTTGTATCACCCCCTTACAATTAATGGATCTCCTTCATCATAATAATGAATCTCATCTCCTTTATATGTTTTAAGAACTGTTGTAGCATATCTTCCAGTCAGTATTAATATGAAGGCCTCCAGAATTATTATCGCAGTCGTCATGATGTAGAAAGAACTTATAAATGTAATCCCTCAGAATGATCATCACCATCGTTATTCGTGTATTATGAGTCCCCGTTATACGTATGAAGCCTCTACACAACAATATTACAGAAAAGTCTTTGAAGAATCCATGAGAATACAAAAGCCGGATAATGGGACCACTATCCAGAACTCCACTGAATGGACACAAAGAGTACTGAAATAGTGCGGAAACAAATTCTCGTTAAAGTTCCAACAGACGAAAGTTCGTTATTAGCAATAAACAAATGCTAAACGGTTGTGGCAATAAGGCAAACTTATTTGCAAGACTTATCGAAAGAAGCAAAGACTGCCGTACATAGTGGTGACGTATACATAAAAACAATGGGGGCATGCTATCACTAAATAATACATACGAGAACTAAGACAGCTATTGTAAGTACAATTTCCGTTAGTAGGGAATAATACACAATTAAAAGTTTATTCATAAAATATTCGTGAGATAGTTTCAAAACTAAATTATGTTGCACTGTCTACTAAAAGAGTACTAGTTAAAATACGTACTTTTACCAAGTGACATTTATTATATTGGTTTGTTAGATATTTACTCGGCAATTAGTTTTACGGTAAGAAAACGAAAAAGTATATTGCACTTTCCCAGAAATTTCATGAAGCATCTCTGCTTTTGACACACGTCCATGACAGGGGTTGCTTCCTTAATGTCTCACACCATCAATATCTACAACTGAGATGTGAAACTTTGAGGTCATAAATTCATAAGTTCAGTAATCATAACAATGCAAATTGCCATCCCTTTGATCCATTCAGGAGGAATACAAAATAGAAAGCATTAGTTTTGAAACACTCCTCGCATATTGTCAGTAAAATGTACAGATTGATTCTGAAAGCATTATGGAATTTCCATGTGGTCCCACGAGTAATTACAAATAGGAGAACAGAACAGATTTACCGTATCAATCTAAATTAATTCATGCGAAATTTTTCTATTAATCCCCCACTATATTACCATAAAGTCGGTTTCCTTTGTATTGATCTATAATACAGCATACATATTATTTCAAAATATTGTGCATATAGTACACACGAAAGACACAAAGGCAGCTATTTTAATTTTAATTTGCATAACAAATTTTAAACAATTAACAATAAATAAAGGTATCTCTTTTATTTAGAACATTATTGTCCGTTCCGAACACGCACGCATGCACACACACATATATATAACCGATATTATAAAATAACCGATATTATTTCAAATAAATTATTTTAAAATAACCGATATTATAAAATAACCGATATTATTTCAGCTAAAGTGCTCAACGATAAGAAACAACTTTCTTATATATATAAGAAAGTTGTTTCTTATCGTTGAGCACTTTAGCTGAAATAATATCGGATATTTTAGCGCGCATGCGCAGATAATAATATTATAATCATTAGCTCATCCTGATAGACGTTGACATTTAAAAATAAATGTTTTAATTTCAACGATATTTCTCGCGGTTGACGGTGACCGTGTGGACTTGTTCCTTGTTAATGGAGTAAGAGATGGTTTTGATGCCTGGTTCGAATCTACTGATCGATGGTAATCGTGACATCCTGATGTTTCCCGAAAGGATGTCTATTTAATAATTATTATAGTATATATATATATATATATATATATATATATATATATATATATATATATATATATATATAGAGAGAGAGAGAGAGAGAGAGAGAGAGAGAGAGAGATTACGTAATTATTATGTTGATATTATAAAAAAAAATTCTACACACACCATCGCTCATATGATTGATTATTGCTATCTCTTTTTTATAATGGCCTTATTTAAAAGGTAAATTATTATTAGGGCTAGGACAACAGCATATTCTCTTAATTGTTTTGACTCTCGAGTGTGTATTCGTTTATATCATATTTGCTTTTATATAGAGTGATGTGTTTCTCGGTTGATTAACTCTGTCTAATTGTGTCGGATATATACTCAAGAGTCAAAACAATGAAGAGAATATGCTGTTGTCATATCCCTAATTATTATTTCAACAGGTATACTGTTATTATTGCCAGTTAATTATACATATTGAAGTAGAGGGTTACGCAATCGTTAACATTAATTATCTAATTATTTGATATCTATCTGCACCCCACAAAGTAGTGGTAGCAACTTCGACTAATATAACACAAAATCTCCCCAGGAATTAACGAGTATTAAAAAAATCAAGGAAGAAAAGCACTATCCAGACCTCTACTACTTAAGTACTAGAACCTTGTGAAAAAATGTTTCTACTCAAGTCTCAGGAAAACTCAATGAACGTTATCAGCAAGAAATGGATGGTAAACGGTTGTTGCAACAATGCAAAATAATAAATAAAGTGATAAGGCATGCTGTGTACAGTAAATTTACAGTAAATTAATGTACTAAATATTATCCGTGGACAAGCATAGTGCACAATGGATTCGATCATACAATATTAGATAAAATGCCTAACGCGGCCATTGCAGGCTCGATTCTTGTGGTAGTGATGACTAAATATTGTTATTTAATTTTTCACTAAATTTGTTTACTTTTTATAATTATTTTTATTATTTACAGCAACATCATCTTAACACTACTGTAATTTTGTAAAATAACTGTTAAATTGAAAGAAGTCTTGACTAGAGTGTATGTTCATAAATGAGGCTATTAGATTGTTAATTTTAACGTAATTGCTTTTAAATTGTCAACTTATTTCTGAAGATTGTCAACTAATTTATGAAGATTAATAGTTCGGATTATTTTGTATTATTCCGGACTACTGTTCGCATTGCCTTATAGATAAAGTACTTATTAACTGATACACGTACAATGCATACATAAGTCACACCACAATAACACTCTCCCGAAGACTAACCTATCATTTAGATGACAATAGCGCCAAAAAAAAACAACACCTAACATCCCATGATAAAAACCTACACTCGTCTGAAATATCTTAACAAACAATACTAAAATTCGATGCCTTAGCAATTTCACACAGCGACTACAATTACTAGAAGCCATACTAATAAAAAGACTACCTCCCCTTATAAACCGGATCTCATTTAATACAGGGGAAAATATAATAACTGTATTCAATATCTAAGAAGAAACTAAATAAATAAAATATAAAATAAGGAAATCAGAATTAAAAATAAAAATAATTCGACCCGACCTATCCTGCACCCACCTTCATAACCAATTAAAAAAACATACTATGAATACACCAAGCCTCAACGAAAAAGAAAAAGAAAACGCCAACAACAATCGCTCCTGACGATGATCGGTTCAAGCGATAGAAAAGGTCTGAGACGAATATGGCCAAATAACAACTTTTGGGCGCCACAATATATAATAAGCTGTAATAAAAAAAGGGCTGCTCGGCGAATTAAAAAGCCATCCAAAAAAGAATAACTCTATTATGTTTAATCAGACGTGCTTGAATTCATGGTACTCTTCTGAATGTAAAGATTCAATCCTACGTGCGGACGATATTAAGAAAACAACTGCGAATTACTTAATTACCCTATCATAGCTGGTGAAATGAGTGCATGTTTACCTGGCAGATTAAATAAAACGTTCCATCGTAATTCCGTGCCGATTCCAAAGTTCGATAGAAAGATTCCTAGGTTCGACAAGATATACCTGGAGAACGATGGAGATTACAAGCGCTGAATCCTTGTCGGTATAACCCAAATAATAAACATTGTGGCAAGAATTAAAGTTTATCTGGACGAGACATGTCACTCAGACTTCAGGGAACACTACTTGTCATTCCTAATGAGCTCTCACTGATAATATCTTGTGTAAAAACTCAGTCGATAAAAAACGATGATAATTGCATGCTGGACTAATTAAGCCTATTTCATTCAGTTTTTTTTTTATCTTGTTTTTCTTGTAATGCATTAATTGAAAATAGATGTGTGCTTTAGAATGTTTCTTTCCGTTCGTTGTGTTTCGCATTGTTTCTGATATTTTAATTCTCTGTCATTGTTCCAAGTGTTTTCGTTCGATTGTTGGTGAATTTCAGTTCATTTGGGCTTGAGGAGTTTACACTGAATGTTATCCCATTATTATTACATCACGCTTTGTTCTCTGTTGGCATCTAGAGTGGCAGTAATAGGGAGATGTGAGCAATAGAAATGTTTTTTCTCGTTAATTACTTAACTAGAAGCAATTAACACCATTGATGTATGCTTTTATTTATGTCATATTTCTACAAGAACTTGAATCTTGGGGCACCGGGTGCACATCATCTAAATTAACTTTAAACTATACGTGAACGTGCTAATGTGTACGGACGTTGCTCGAAAAAATCGAAGAACGTAAGAAACTAATGCTCTGAAGCTTATATAAATGTATTTAATTCATTTATATATCTATCTATAATTAAAGTGTATTTTTGCATTATATGACTTATTGAGCTCATCTTGAATACTATTCTAACAAAATCTCAGCCGAGGTAAACTCTGATCTCTGTATTGTCAAACTCTGGAATCTTTATATCAAACTTTAAAATTATCACGGTACTTCAAAGTGAATCGTATATTTAATCTACAGAGGTAACTTGCAATCATTTCATCAGTTCTAATATAGACGTAAAAGAATATCAGCAAAAACTTAACAGTCAGCCGTGGTATACTTCAAACTTTACGGCTGCCATTGAGCACAGAAATTACTTTTTTCCGTTGCTTGCAACAAAATAGATGTTCTGAAAATAAAGCCTCCGCTAGAACTGCTAGCAAACACTGTAAAAAGAATAATGAAGGCGCGGGAGAGTCATATCCCTAATCCGTCAAGTCTAAAGTAGCTGATCAGCGGCTTGATTCCCATGAGTTTTGGTAAATAACAAACAGGATCCTGAACAGAGGCTAAAACTCTTTATTCTAAAAATATTTCAAAAAATAAATGTTTGAAATTGAATTTTCTTTAATTTAAGAATTTTAAAAAGGTTTTACGGTTTCTGAATTTTTTATAATTTGATGAATTTCAAAAGACTCTCAATATTTTGTATATATATATATATATGTATATGTATATATATAGTCTTTGAAGTTTTTAATCTTTAAAACTATACCAAAAAATATTTTTTATCATTCGTTAGAAAGCCATCTAGTCAGTAAGTCATTTAATCACCTGCAATCACTGCATCAACTCGCTCTCGAATTTACTATAATACCAATAATTTATTTTTCAAGGGATCATCAGTTGTTTACCATGAAACACTGTTTCGGGGATTTAAAAACAATATATATATATATATTTAAAAATGATTTAAAAACAATATATATATAGTATATATATGTATATATATATATATATAGATAGATAGATAGATAGAGATTTAAAACGTTATCTACTCTCATGCTTTCCTAAGCTGATTTTTTTAAAAACCAGATCAAAATAGCCCAAAGATGTTGTTATTCTCTTCGATTCACGCCACACACATTCCCAAACAACCATAGTTTAATTTTGATGTAAGTGAGAGCTAAATCAGGTCTCAACGCCGGTAAAACAGATGTAAAGGGAGTCTTAAGGCCTCAGTTATGAGGAATACCTTCCGAATTTAAAAATTGTATCCTGAGAATTTTCTGTATTAATATGTACACCCATTCTTATTTTCTTTTATAATAAGACTGGCGAAACAGAATGCGAATTCTTTATTCTATCATTTTTCATAGTCCTCTAGAATTAACTTTTTATTTGATAGCGAAATTTGCAAATAAGAGATCAACAAAGTTACGAAATAATTATTGCTTATATCACTTTTCAATATCGTCCATAAAATGTTTTAACTATTTGAAGTCATCGTTCTTCACTTTTTGCTTGTTTATTTTAGAAAATGCATAACGTTTTTAGGTTATCGATATAATAACTTCATTTCGTCTCTTATCTTTTGTATACTTTTTTCTATTCACTGCAATTTACAGAATGACAATTGCTGTTGGTAGAGTAGTAGAACCTCGTTATGAAGCTTGCAGACAACCAAGTAACAAGCAAGTTACGGAGGACTTCTATATAATCATGCTTAGTAGGCTGTTTTCACTAGTGTAATATTTCATATAAGCATCTAGATAATACGCCCCCTTTTCAGAATCTTACTCTAAACAGAATTTTGCCAATCTGCGCTCGCTCATAAATGTGGTGCATCATTATCTGAATTGTATGCTAATCATCGACTCAATAAACTGTTTAATACAAGCAAAATACGTATACGTTTCACATGTGAGTGTTTCGTTTGTCGTTAATGGTTTCCTTGCGTGAAAAACGTTCTCGTATTCAATGGTTTTCCTCTCACATACAGTAGACACATTTTTGTTTTTATTATATCGTTCTTAATATTCACATTTTTGTTTTTTTATTATATCGTTCTTAATATTCACATTTTTGTTTTTATTATATCGTTCTTAATATTCACATTTCTGTTTTTATTATATCGTTCTTAATATTCATATTTTTGTTTTTATTATATCGTTCTTAATATTCACATTTTTGTTTTTTTATTATATCGTTCTTAATATTCATATTTTTGTTTTTATTATATCGTTCTTAATATTCACATTTTTGTTTTTTTATTATATCGTTCTTAATATTCACATTTTTGTTTTTATTATATCGTTCTTAATATTCACATTTCTGTTTTTATTATATCGTTCTTAATATTCATATTTTTGTTTTTATTATATCGTTCTTAATATTCACATTTTTGTTTTTTTTATTATATCGTTCTTAATATTCATATTTTTGTTTTTATTATATCGTTCTTAATATTCATATTTTTGTTTTTATTATATCGTTCTTAATATTCATATTTTTGTTTTTATTATATCGTTCTTAATATTCACATTTTTGTTTTTATTATATCGTAATATTAATATTCACGTTTTTGTTTTTATTATATCGTTCTTAATATTCACATTTTTGTTTTTATTATATCGTTCTTAATATTCATAGTCTGTATATTTATTTTCTCCTTCTTTCTCCGAGAAGAGATGTTGACAATTTTCCTGTACTCTATTTTTGCCCTGATCTCTAAGAATTATAAGTATTATACATACATTCAACCAAGAGAGTATGTATAATACCCCAGATAACAGAAAACGCCCCTGGTTTCTACCTTTTCAGCACACTCATCGGCCAAAAATAACACCAGTTAGTCTCTTTCTGGTATAGAGTGTTACCATACAGAGAGTAGATGTGGTTTCTTGAAAATGCAATCCATCTATAAAAGAGGGGGATATATTAAATAAACAAACCGAATAGAGTGAGCCCATTAGCCCTGACGTGTAATCTGTTAATCACAAACAAAACATCTGCTTTCAATTTGTCATGAGCAAGAACAAGAGTAGTAAAACTTAGAAAACTGTCATAAGAATTGTCCTGTCAGTGCACAATCTGGTCTAATACAAGATGAGGATGTATGAACAGTTTTATAGGCTTTGTTTATATTGGAAAACATAATACATTTAGAAGGTACATATGATGATATAGGCTGTAGTACGTATTTATCATATACTTTCTGGTGGCTGTAGAAACTGAAAATATAATACGCCTAGGAGGTACATAGGATTATATAACCTGCTGTATTGCGTATATTTGTCTATGCTCAGGTACCTGTAGAAACTTACATTATAAAACGCCATGGCAGTGTGAATGATTTTATACTATCTATTGTAAGTTAGCGCAAGTTAAAATTGTTGAAGACATAAAATAAATAACAATGAACAATGAATAACAATCTATTTCATTTTTGTTGTTGGTAAATTGTTTTCTCATAAATCTCACATAATTACAGTTTCCCATAAAATAAAAACGAGGCCATTTACGTAACACGAATCGTAGAGACGCATTTCGCGTATATCACAAGTAAGTGATAACCTGTCGGTTGAATTGAGTAAATAGATATTAAGAGAGGCCATAAACACAAAAATGACGTAATTTACTGTTTCAGTACGAAACTAATGACTAGAATTCCGGCATCAAATTGGAGATCAATGAAATCTATGTAGAATAGTATAAGCAGAATAGTAAAGCTATCTTGCAGCTTTCGGTTAGATTACTGAATTTTAGCAACTATAAGTCTGTCTAGTAACCTCTTCCCTTTTCTTTGTTTTACGAAAATTGGTTAATAGAATTATTTTTGCTATAGTGCATTATTCATGATTATTAGTTTTCTAGTCTTCTGATTCAGGTGTTTAAGTTCTTCTTTTGTCCAGCCTATGAACAGTCCACAGTATTCTACAAGATACTGCCCAGACGTGTATTCTTTTATCAGCTTTTAAATAAATAACTTGGTTTCTCAGAGTTTTTTATTCCCATGTATTCTATCCATCTTCTATTTAATTTCTCTTGATTTGGTGGCATATGGTTTAAGAACTACCAGATATGTGCATTCATTATGTTAGCAAAGTGCCCTCATTTCCTGGTAGTTAGGTGGTCTAAGGTCTAGAACTAAATAACTGTTCGTTTCGGAAGAACTGAAACTGTCTCTAAGAAAAATATCTTCAAATAACAAAGAATGTACAAATTTTAAACTAAAGACATGTACCATACGGTATAAAATTACACTGAAATATTAACATAAAATAAAGTTGCACAACAAAAATTTATACAGAAAACATGTCTTATTTAATTGACCGATATATGTAAATAAAACTCATAAAGTAACCCAATTTTATTAGTATTTTACATTGTTTGGCCTCTGCCTTTACTCTGTATAGAATCTAAAACTAGACATATATGGAAATACAATAAGAATAAGAACAATTATAATAGTGTAGTGTAAATAAAAAGGTATATCAAAATACCTAGGCTTTGTAAACTCACTTTTCTTGATTTAAACCGAGTTTTATATGTGACTAAATTAGCCATATTTTCTAGTGTATATATATATATATATATATATATATATACAGATATATATATATATATATATATATATATATATATATATATATATATATATATATATGCGTAAGTCGAGTTTTCATTTTATTTAAATATCGCAAAAGAATAATATACCGAAAGTTATGAATATACCTATTTATTACGGATACCAAAACTTTGATCTAAATTTGCAGGGGATGTTTTTAGCATTTGGCATGACTGATTTAAAATAAAAATCTCCGATTTTCCCAGATTTGGTCCAAAATTGATGTAAAAACCTAACAATTACAGTATTTAATATGTGAAATCATGTTCTATTTTATGGAAATATAATAAAGAAATTAAAACAAAATTTCAAATTGAAAAGTATACACCCGCCTTATGTAACACCAAAGAGAGGCAGCGTCAGACCATTAGGGTCGATGTGACGCTTTTATTTAACGTTAATATTTTATCCCGGGCAATATCGGGTTATTGAAAGATAGATGTTAAGATCTTATTCGGGGCAACACCGGTTAACTAAAAGATATATGTTAATATTTTTGTCCCGGGCCGACATCGAAAAAGAAAAGACCTCGCTGAATTCCAATTCTGTCAAAACATTTTTTTCCTTTCTGTTTTTTTTTTTTTTTGTTGATACACTTTGACACTTGAAACGGGACAAGCGCCTCAGCCAAGTTGAAATGCCCGAACGAATTCAAAGCATAATTCGAGTGTTGATATTTTTTCTCTGATTTGAATTCGCATGTACGCATTGGTCAGGTTCAAAGGATGCGCCGACCGTTTTGTTGTTGACAAATTCAAGGACACAATTCATGTGTCAGCTGGAAACAACAACAGATAGATTATGTTTTTGCTTTGAACTAAAAACTGCACATACACACACACACGTATTTGTTGACGTCACAAAATATATTTGTGACAGATCAAAACAAGGATAAATAATTTCTTTGGAATTAAAATTTCACACCCGCATTTGTCGGCTTCAAAGAATGTTTGTCGAATCAAATATTAAATGATTTTGTATGACTCTGATAAAACCATTTGAACCCAAAATAACATTCCCAACTGTTTTCATTCTCAAACCGAATCGTAGTTCTGAAATATAAATCAAGAGATTGCCACCTGACAATTTTCAATAACATATTTTGTCGAGATGTTAACAGAATAATAAATTGTCTATTTCCTTTGATAATGACACGTGTCACATCTAAGGGCAGAATTAACGAAGCATTTTTTGGGGGGACGCAGTTTTCTTACTTTTATCGCGTATTACGCAGTTTGGAAATTATCCAATGAGAGAAAACTGGTTGGTTTCCATCGGGCGTTTTTGATTGATCGGGGAGGAGTTAGAGTTATTCTTGGATTGTGGGAGGTGGCCAATTTCTGTCATCAGTCAAATTATCCAATGAGAGAGAATAAGACGATTTGGTTATCGAGCACTCTGATTGGTCGGGAAGGAAGTGCTCTACTATATAAAGACCAAGAGATTCAGTGCAAAACAGAGAGAGTCTGGGAAGTCGAAGCAAAACAGAGCGAGTCCGAGAGTCAAGCCACCTCACCTCTCCTCTCTCTCCCCCCTCGCCTATTGCCCGATAACTAAAAAGGGTTAAATTAATACACCTGTGAATTCCAGCAAGGGGAAGCCCCACTTAGAAGTTTAAATGCTTGCTTAAAAATTCATACTCCAAACTGTACATGTGTTTGTATATATTTCTTTTATGGTTTTCTTTTAATATATTCCATATAACCCAATCTCCGGGGTCTTTGTTTATTCAAAATTCTTCGATTTGCTGATGTGCTGATGTTTTCATTATTATTTTTTTTTACTTGTGAAACTGCTTCCGTCAACGGGCACCCGGTATCTACGAAGACGAAATCTCTAGACGATCACAGAAGATCCAGCCTTGTGGACATTGCAGCAAAGACGATTCCACCAACGCACTGAAGAAGGGCTTACTGGGTGACGCGACGTACCGGCGGGTTTCACTTACACCACCTAACTATTTAATCAGCAATAGCTACATATATTAGCAATATTTTTTTTCTTTTTATGAATAAAAATTAAACAAACAAATATAGAAAACAAATAATCGCTTAATAATATTTTATATATGAAGTCAAGTAATTCTATATATGGGCCTTTGCATGCAAAGGATCATCTCAATTGTTAACATAAAACTTTTGCTAGTATGTGCTTATGTATGGATTCTAAATTGTACACTGTATTCTCTGTTACTAATTTAACTGATCGTTCCAATGTGAAGGCACCTCTGGAAAGTCAAGCTTTTGATCAGTTCTAGAATCTATTGTCAGAAATGTCTACTATGTATGGTGGCTCAAAAACTCCACTTACTGAAAAATCTATTAAATTTGTCACCTGTAGAGCTTTGATCATTACGATTCTTTCAAATGTTTTCGTGGCTGAATTTCCTCTTCTGAAAAATATAAAACTAATTTGAGTTTAATTCTTAAATGCACTCTCTACTGTTTACTACATTAAGTGAAAGTAAACCATCTTTAACCGTTAGGAATCTTTTAAGAATTTCATTTTGGAAATGGAAGATATGGATAACTTATATATATATATATATATATATATACATATATATATATATGAAGTATTGCAACGTCTTGTAGACGAGTGCCACTCCCTCAGACACTCAAAGTCCATGCAACAAGCACGAACAAGATAGCCAGCAACAATCAGCTTAATGCGGGTACTGGTCTCCCGCTTGCGGGTACTGGTCTCCCGCTTTATGGTTTTTTATATCAGAGATTTGCTTCTCCTAGAAAGGTTGCCTTCACCACGGCTTACGGGAGCCCTCCACCCCAACACACATATACACACACAAATATACACGGTGCTAGTTGGCCGTTGATCCAGAAAAAGGGTTCATTCACCCTTTGGAAGGTCTTGTTTTTAATCCTTCAGGGAGACTAGCCGCCCTCCCCACCAAACAAATCTGGTGGAGGAACCGATGACCCGACCATGAGACAGGTAGTACTGGGTTACATGGTACCAGTAGCATATGACATGACCTGACATATATACATGCATACATACATGATGATTGCAACGTCTTGTCAGACGAGTGTCACTCTCTAAGACGGTGGCACTCGTCTGGCACACATATATATATACACATATATACACACACATATATACACACATATACCTATATATATATACATATATATATATATTTATATATATATTTATATATATATATATATATATAGATAGATAGATAGATAGAGAGAGAGAGAGAGAGAGAGAGAGAGAGAGATGTACCACTTTTTTGCAATTTTAAAAGTTCAAAATCTCGGCGATAATTGATCAGAATTTTTCAAACGAAGGTTCGTTAATTACTTAAACTATGTAATGGGCTATGCACCATTTGCCCTTAAAGTCGAACTTTATTGTTTAAATAAGTGGAGGTCACTTTTTTATATTAATTAAACATAAAATGGCACCCACCTTATGGCCACTTTGGCTATAAAGTGGGTGTTTATTTTACGTTAAATTAATATACAAAATTGATCTCCCACTTTAAAAACTATAATTTATTCAGATCATTGAAACTACTCATTTTCTGGGATTTTAACTGTTGTTGTAGTTTTCTGCACCCTCGAAAACCTATAATATTTTTGTAGGGTGTAAAGATACCGTACCTTTATCAATATTTCAATCATAATCATTTCTTTTCCTAGTTTGCCATATGAATTAAAAAATATCTGATATTTCTCCAAAATCTCTGACCTTGATGGAAGGGGAACTTAAACTCGCTGCTATGCCTTTAAATTATATGAAATAAGAGCAATAGCAGGCTTGATTCCAAATATTTTTCATATGTAATATCTTTGGTTTTCATACATAACGTTTATGTCACAGTGTATAAAGATTAATTAATACTGGACATATTCACAATCGTACCCTATTTAAAAAAGGGGATATATAACATATGAGAAATATTTGAAATCAAGTCTCCCCTTGCTGTTATTTCAGATCCTTTGAAACCATAGCAGCAAGTTTTAGTGACCTCTCCATCAAGGCCAGCAGTTTTGGGGACATGTTGTGGGGTAACTACCCTCCAAATGGAATAATCCATCGTCCATATAAACTATAACTTATGGCGAATCTAGGTGTGATCTAATTCCAGAGCGACTCTCGCATGCACGGTTATTTACCAACACTTTCCGTTTGTAATTTTTCCGTTGTTTTCATGTAGTACATGTTTTAAACTGGTATCCGTTGTTCTGTTCTTCTTGTGGCTATTTGCGAGACTGCCGACATTGGATTCGAGAAACATACTCACATCTAAAACAGTGTTCTAAAAACGCTAACGACATTGGACTCAAATGTTTATCACGCTTAAGAAAGTGTCCAGCATAACACTTGCGAACTGAAGGGTTCGCGGAAATTAAAAAAAAAATCAGATTAAGAACTGTGTGTATTTACTCTGGGGGGTAAAAAACAGATAAGTACGGAACAAAAACGAGCTGGAAAAAAAAGTTCGTCGCTACTTAAAGGTAAAATTTTTACTTTGTAAAATAAAATAGTTCATCGCTGTTTTTCTTTACTAAAAGTAAATCGTTGCTTTATTTTCCCCCCCAAAGGAAAATATACACTTGATTTTTTGGTTGTACGATGAACTGTTTTCCTAGAGTAATATTTTTTAGCTTATTTTTTTGTTTGCCATGAGAGAAAAAAATCAAAACTTTTTTGCTAAATCCAACCAGACAACAAATGTTTTTCCAACCAGACAACAAACGTTTTAAAGTTGCTAAATCCAATCAGACAAAATGGGCGAATTTAAATTAGCGTTGGCACATCTGACTAAACTGCAAATTGAAGCGGCCTACATCAATAACGTACAGAGGACCAACAAAATTAATTTAAAGAAACAGGCGGCCGAAGCTCAAAAATAGGCGGCTGAATTTCAAAAACAGTTGACAGAACGACAACAGCGTACAGAGGACCAACAGACGGAATTACAAAAACAGTCGGCCGAAGTACAAAAACAGTCGGCCGAAGTACAAAAACACTTGACTGAACGTCAAATACCAACAGAGGAACTACTTAAAGAAATCGTCAAGAATAACACGTACGCAGAAAGCAATTCAGCTTTTTCTCAAAATACAATATGATACGCAATGGATACTTTTTAGTACGAAAAAGCTGAAAAATCATTCGCAGCTTATTTCAGGAGATATGAGGACTTTTTTTTATATCGACTGCGGTATTTGGTCTGACTAGAAGAAGACCAGACTGCTGCTACGAAAATTTGAAACAGCTGAACATGACAAATTCGTGGATTACATCTTGCCACGGAAAACCGCGGATTTATCGTTCAATGAGACTAAATCTGTTAACAGAACTGTTCTCCCCGAAAACGTCTCTTTGTTTATAAGCGGTGGAGATGTTTGAATGTGACTAAAGACGATAATGACGATTTGCAACGTACGCAGCAGTAGTGAACAAACATTGTGATGACTGAATTAAAAGCAGATAATTTTAAATGCTTTATTTTTGCACAAGAAAAAATGTGGAAACCAGGCGCAGAGGTCTCACGTAGTTAGAATAGAAACGGAACTAAACACTGCAAAAATTGACTGAGGATTGTAAAAAGGCGAAATAATAAAAAAAAAGATGCAAGAAATATCGAAGCTGGCCTCACAAGTATAAAAAATAACCAAGAAAAAAACCGTTGAGAGTGTACACAGAAAATTAACCCCAAAAGTCGGAAAACCCAAAAGCACCGAGCCCTTGCTTCAGATGCCTTATATGTAATAAAATCGCACACAAAAGTTCTCACTGCAGGAAAAGTCAGAACAAAAACCGTGTATGTTAAACAATAACTAGATATGTCGTAGATGAAAACCTACGCAAATACGTAACAGTCAACATTCTCGGCAATGATATTAAATTTCAGTTAGACAGTGGGCCGAACATTTCAATAATAAACTTCGAGACGTGGAAGAAATTACGAAAACCCACTATGCTAAGAACAAACAGAACGGCGACGGCCGGCAACAGTATAAAAATTAATTTTGAGGGTGAACGACATCTTGCTGGGAAAAACGAAAAAAGTGAAAATGTATGTATTTAAAATAGTGAGAACCTGTTCGGTTCCGAAAGCATGGATGAATTTCATCTGTGGGATCTTCCTATACCCACATTTTGTAAAAAAATAGAAACTCGTACAGCGGAAATTGAGAAACTTATAACTATTTTAAAAAAATTCCCAAATGCATTTTCTCCTTGACTTGGGCGATGCACAAAAATGGCCGCGGATTTTAAGCTGAAACCGGGCACACAACCGGCGTTAAAAAAAAAAAAAAAAAAAAAAAAAAACTAATGTACCGTTCGCATCCTTGAACAAGATAAATCGGGAACTGGATAGATTGGAAAACATCGGTATACTGGCTAAAATTGAATGTAATGAGTGGGTTTTTCCAGCAGTCTACGTAAAGAAAAGGTCCGGGGAAATCCGCGTTTGCGCTGACTTCTCGACCGGACTCAACGGGTTGTTAGAAGACTTTTATTATCCTTACCCAGCCCAAAGCAAGTGTTCACGAAATTAAATGGCGGAAAGTTTTTTCTAGGATCGACCTGAGCGATGCTTACTTACAAATTCCTGTATACGACAAAAGAGCTAATCTCCTCTGTATTAATACTCATCTAAATTAATACAGATAAGAAAGGCTCGCGTTTCCAGCAAGTCATGGATACCATGCTGAGCAACCTGGACATCGCCATCGCATATCTAGATGACATCATTATAGCGAGCAAAAGCAGGGAGAAACACGCAAATCCCATCAGACAAGTTGTCAGTCGAATATAAAATTATGGGTCAAAGAAAACAAATGTGAATTCTTTTTTTACAAAAAAATCAAGTACCTAGGACATAATATTGATAAAGATGGCAGACGCCCGGTCCCAGACAGGGTGACGGTCGCTATTAGAGAAATGCCGGCACCGGAAAAAATACAAAGCTTTTTAGGCTTGGCAAATTATTACCAAGGGTTTATCCCCATCATGCACAAATTGTGGACACCACTTAATCAATTACTAAAGAAGGATAAAACTTAGGACATCATTCTCAGAAATAAAAAAAAAACTTACTTTAAACCTGTTCCTAGCTCATTTTAACCCGAAGTTGGATATAATAGTGGCTAGCGACGCTATCCAATATGGCGTTGGCTCGTGCATGTTACTTAGGATGCCAGATAGCTCAAAACAGCCAATTGTTTTCGCATCCTCGAGTCTGCTTCCAGCAGAGAAAAATTATTCTCAGATCAAGAAAGAAGGACTAAGAATTATTTTACCAGTTTCGAAATTCCACCGGTTCCTGTACGGAAGACATTTTTATCTACAAACCAACCATAAGCATTTAATATCCATTTTTGGATAAAAAAGGGACTTCCTCTATTCATGGCGAACCGACTATTAAGACGGGGAACTATTCATTAAATTATGATTTAACAATAGAATTTCTCTCCTTAAAAAAACTGGCGCATGAAGATGGTCTGTCGAGACTAATTCCTGCCCAAATAGAACCTCTGGAAGACTCAGTAATCGCGGCACTACGGAGTAATAGTAAATTGAAAACCATGATTGATAATATCATCCGCGAACTGCTGGGAATTAAGGTAGAATCAGTGAATGAAAATTTCATTCAAACCACTAAACAGAAGTTAACACTGGGTGATACTGTTTCAGGCATTTTTCTGTTTGCGACGAAATGCTCCTATACGATGAAAGGGTTGTCATCCCTAAAACACCTAAAAAAAAGGATTCTCAAAGATTTTCACATGGGGCATCCTGGAATAAACCGGACGAAAAGCCTGATGAGAAGTTTCGTTTATGGCCAGCGATAGACCAAAACTTTACCGACATGGTGAATACGTGCAAAGGCTGTGCTTTGGCTGCCAAGGCACCACCTATAACACATAAACCTTGGCCTAAAGCTGAACAACCGTGGTCGAGGATTCATATTGATTACATAGGACTAGTAGAGGATTTTACAACCTGATAGTAGTAGACAGCTACTCGAAATGGTCAGAGGTCCTGAAATGCAAAATACCGACCTCAGTAACGGTGACGAATTTTTTATAAGAGTTGTTTGCTCGTTTGGGGGTTGTGGATTGTTTGGTCAGCGACAACGCTACCCAGTTCACCTCGAATTCTGCGAGACGTACCAATTTAAACATTTATTACCACCCCACCATCACCAACCGAGAAGTAACGGCCAGGCCGAACGCTTTGTCGACACGTTAAAAAGGGCGTTAAAAAAGGCGTACGGCACACCGGTAGAAAAGGCTCCCCAGCAATTTGTGCAGGTCTATAGAATAACGAAAATCTGAACGAACCAGATGCCGGATCCCCAGCTGAAATCATGTTTGGGCGGAGAATAAAATCAGTATCTGATAAACTGCTGCTTAAACATATAATACAATACAGAACCTCTACAATGGCAACAAACGGTTTAACAGCGAGGATAAAGTATATTTTAAACATTATAAGAATAACATTTCATTTTGGAAGCACGGAACGATCCTTCGAAGAGTCAGACATTTTATATACATAATTCAGGGCCCAAAATTCGAACATAAGAGGCACCTGAACCAAATAAGGAAACACATCTCCAAGGATTAAGAAAAACCACTGCAGGAAGGCAGATAGGCAATTGTTACACGACTGTTTTGACATGGAACCTCCAAAAGGCATGCCAGAACTAAGACGCTCCGGCAAGAAAAGGTAGCACACAGACCCCTTGCTGGTCTGGCCCCAAAAGAAAAGATACTGATTTCACACCCGGAGAAATCAGCTTGGGAGGGGGTGTTGTGGGGGAACCACTCTCTAAATAAACTAATCCATCGTCCATATAAATTATAACTCATGGTGATCCCGGGAGGGATCAAATTTCAGAACGACCCTCGCATCCTGGTGAATTACCAACACTTTCTGTTTGTAACCTTCCCGTTGTTTTCATGTAATACATGTTTTAAAATGGTATCCGTTGTTCTGTTCTTCTTGTAGCTATTTGCGAACCATAACAGTATATATATATATATATATATATATATATATATATATATATATATATATATATATGTATATATATATATAACCGAAAGGGAATATAGTATCTTCAACTCTGATTATTAAAAGTTTCTTCCTATGTTTTGATAATACATGAACAAAGAAAAAAAATGATATTTCAAGTGTGAGATTGCGATTATTGTTACACGTTGTATGATTCGAGTTAAGCCTCTCTTGATAATATCACTAAACGACTCACATGCCTGGTAAGAACGTGAAAACGCATGTGTAAGCACATCTTTATAAATATGAGATAATAGTTGCATATTCTGACGTTTCTGCGATGGTAAATGTTCTAATTTCCTTTTATCGAGGTATTATTCTTACGAAATCTTTTTTCATCCGAAGAAAAAAAAAATCAAGTGTTTACTGAGGAATATAGATTTGTCTCTGATGAGTTGTTTGATGGATTTCGGCTATTCAAGGAAACACGTGTAAGACGTATTCATAAATTATGAATAAAATATTATGAATGTGAATCAAATAACTTTCTGGAGATATGAGAGAAAGTGATAAGAGGTGGGGTAATATAAAGATATAGAGGGAGTATGAATTCACTAAGGGGGAGAAAGGGAGAAGGGATAGGTGAAAACAGTTGACATGTAACAAACGAGTGTATCAGAAGACGATATTAACAATTTTATAATTCAAGTCATTTAAGTGTCTTAATATTAATCATAAAGTAGTAATATTTTTCAGATATTACTTTAACTTAGCAAAACATACAAACCATAAACCGTATCTATATGCTATTGATTACAAATCAAATCATACAATCTCAATAAAGAAGTCATTATCTTTTACATACTAAAAGAATATCCAGATACTTTTATAACGAATAAATATTAAATTATAATATATATTATCACGAAGCATTAGCCAGATCATGGTATAAAGTGGGATTCGAGACGTATTCGAGATGTGTGGGTGGCGTCAGAGCAAGAACGAAAAGTCACACGCAGCCGGAAAAAGAGAAATAAATTGTTTAAATATTTAGAAAAATGCGCATTGAGTAATACTAGATATAAGGAAAGTGAGTGGAAGTTTTTCCCTTTTTTTTTGTTCTTTGCGACAGAGTCTACAACGTGTTGGGTCCATTAAAAGATAACAACAGGAGTTTAAAAAATTTGTACAACGCTACACATTATTGATTATAGATATAATGTTTAATATCACTATATTATATTGCAATCTTCGTAAAGTGTTATAAACGCTGTCAAAATCTGTTCTCTTTGTGCAATTAATTTTATCAATCCTGAAACTGATATTCTTCTAGTATATATATATATATATATATATATATATATATATATATATATATATATATATATATGTGTGTGTGTGTGTGTGTGTGTGGGTGTGCATGTGGGTGGGTGTTTGTGTGTCTGTATTATTGGAATTATAGATGTTTCTATGAATTATTTGCAGTTGCTTTTAGTGAATGTTATATAAGTCTGTATTTATCACGAATTCAAGATCGGCCGCCCTGTTGAGAAGATTTAATGCAGCCGAGACCAGAATCTTACTAGATGCCGAGAGCTAGCATCTATATTTTCATTTTATTTTTACTACGATAAATATCATCAGATTCGCTGGCTTTCATTTTAGATTCGAATATTATTATGATTGCTTCTCTGTTTCAGAAGGAAATTGCTCGTTTATTTATAGTATGTGGTTTATAGTATGCAATAAAATAACTTAGCAAGAAAAGGAAACTTCTATAACTTGCCTGATTGATAGCTATTATCTGTAGGGAGCGCTAAAGGCAGATACAAACCTTATAGCCTAATATTAAACGAATAGAAGATTCTTGGTTTCAAAAAATATTTTCTTGAAAAGGTCGGAAGTATGTCACGTGTTATACGTAAAGGGATCAGAAATTGTTGGAATTAAAACATCTACGAATAATACCTAAAATGAGAACAGATGAATAATTCAAGGAATATAAATCATGCTAACCCTTTTATATATAAATAATAATGACTACGAAACAAAATAATTAGTCCGAAAATTACAAAATGTTAGTAACGGTTACAAAAACATAATGTGGCTATGTTACTTCATATCTTGTCTTTAATATATTTGCGTACATCCACAGTGATCGACGCATTATAGGGCAAAATCAAGTTGATATAAATGCACAACGGAAATTTTCATATTCACGAAGAAAAAAATGTATTTATATTATTAACTGTGTTGCCGAGAATATCTATCCGTCTCTTTCTCTCTCTCCTTCTCTCTCTCTCTCTCTCTCTCTATATATATATATATATATATATATATATTAATTTAAAAATTTATTATTATATACTATCATCATTAAACAGATATTTATTTATACTCAAACCAAATATACTCATATAAAATCTCAAGAACATCTGTAAACTAAACTTCAAAATGTAAACATAGAATCGCCGAAACGAGAAGCAAACAGTCCATCTGACTTTAAAGCATGAATCAAATTTCTTAGTTTCAATAAAATATTTACGAATCAAATTTCTTAGCTTCAATAAAATATTTACGAATCAAATTTCTTAGTTTCAATAAAATATTTACGAATCAAATTTCTTAGCTTCAATAAAATATTTACGAAACATACAAAACTTCAATAAAATATTTACGAATCAAATTTCTTAGCTTCAATAAAATATTTACGAACCATACAAATCTTCAATAAAATATTTACTAACCATACAAAAAAAAAAAATAACGCTAATCTACGTAAACCCAAAGACTAATCACCCTCATCAATGATAGAACAGATTCCTAACTTTATATAAAGTAGACGTAGAAAACACTCTAGCGTCGAAAATATATATAACAAATCAAGGAATATTTACAACACAACTCTTAAAAATAGTGGGTTCGATAATATGAAAATCAAATACAAAAAACCTGACGCTAATAGTTACAGTTAGACTGAAAATAGTCAGAAAAGGAATATAATTTGGTATACGTCGATATATAACCAAATGGAAAAAAACTCTGCAAAAATGTTTAAATCTCATCGAAAAACATTTTCCAATAACCAACACTTTACACAAACTCTTGAATAAAACAACCACCAACTGTCCTATCGTCACTGGGAAAATTTAGAGATGATAATTAATGCACAAAATGATAAAATATTAAATTGAAGCAATAGAGAAAACATAACAAAATTAGTAAAAAAATTGACGAAAGTCACAACAACAAAAGTAAAACAAAGAACAAAAATATATTCATTATATTTTGACATCTGACCCCGTCGAAGTCGCAATAGTTGTGATCGTCTTTCCTCCGAGAGTTTTTTTTATAGGATTCTTCCGACCCGTAGGCCTGGTTTATCGGGTCGATATGCCGGTGCCCGCTGAAAATAATTAGCTTATCATGTAAGCCCAAAGAAGACAAACACAGATGTTTTTAATCTACTCAAATTAATTCACGTAATTTACAAAATGTGTTACATATGTACAATTGTTCAGTTAAATCTCATTACACAAAAACACCCCTGAATCATATTCTTCGTTCTCTACGGTGGCGGCAGTTGTGAAGGTGGCGTCTCTTTGGTTAGTGTTGACTTGTCTCGAGATTCGGCTCCAATCTGAGACCCATGAGGCGGGCAATTGCTTATATTTCGAGGGTAGGGTTGGTTGGGGTAAGCCGCTAAACCAATCATCGACCAGCACGCCACTCCGGGGAAGTTCCGATGCCTCACACGGCTTGGGAATAATCTACTCAAATTAATTCACACGCTCAAAGGGGTTGACAGTTTGACCTCCCCCCGAGCTAATCTCGTACTTAAAAGCCAGACGTCTTTGAGTTAGGTTTCGCCCGGCCAAGAACGAAATTATGTTTCGTTCTTGCTTTCAAATAACATTCCTTATCATTTTTCTAAACAATCAAAGTATATGTCGGTTTTACCAAAAACACCATAAATTCATACTTTCAGCTAGATTACCCGCCGCTGCCCGGGCACCTAATAATGCTTAACAGTTAATACCAGCATAGTTGTCCAGCCCTACTCAGTGTTTCAGGGGTCTCCCCCCCAATGGGGAGCTCTACTTCTCCCAGAGGCGATCACGCCATAATATGTCCAACCCTAATAGAATTAAACAACGTGAAAATGAGCAGAAAAGTGTAACTAGAACTAAGGCACCGTTCACTACCAAATAAATGCCTAACTAAAAGCCTCATTTAATATCGTATATTTGACAACAAATAACAATATAACAAGCATTAATTTTGTAGGTATGACCTTCATAGATTGTAAAAGCAGATTTTATGACTATAGAAGTTGATTAAAAACAAAAGAAACAAAAAACGCTTAATAAAACAGCAGAAGCTGACTAATACTTAGGGGTAATGGACGTTCGTGGATAAGCGAGTGGAAACTATTACGGCAGGCATGCCGCACATGTAGGAACCTAAACTTTTCTTTTAAGAACCTCAACATTAACTTTATATTGCAGCAATGAAAACTTCAGAAATGAAATATTAAACTGTAGAAGTGAAATAATAAACGTATCCATAAACAAAATCCATTTCCTTGATGAAACAAACCCATAAAAAAATAATTGATAAATAAATAATAATAGCAATAAAAATAAATATAATTACAATAATAATAATGATGAATAAATAAACAAATAAATAGGCTAGTATGAATTAAATATAAATGAAAAAATTACAGATTAAAACCAGGTCAATTTCTAACAGAAAATTAAAAGAACAACCCAAAAATGAACAAAGAAAAAGATTAATTAGAGGTTAAATGAACCTCTGTCTGATAAAAACACGGCTACTGGCTGCAATAAATTTGCGTGTGAATGACAAAGAATCTGATTAGCATACTAGCAAACTCAACTCCACGAGAATATATAAAATACGCAGTAATATCTTTTTCTATGCAATAGCTTGATGAATTCTTCCGAAGATGAAACACGAATAATTCACTGTAGCTTAATTGCACATATATTTTCAAAACGTTTACCTATCCCTGAGTACTATTGAGCACTGTTGAAGTAAGTACATAAAATAGCAATAAAACAATAATAACAATAAGATAAGAGAGAACTAGAAAAATCACACAGCAGTCTGATTTAAAAAATTACTACTATAAGAACTATTAGAGTTTTATACAAATAAAAATATTTTTAAAAAATAAAATAAAAAACAAGAATAAATGCACCTGATATTACATATTAGATACCTACATCAATAGTAATTAAGTAGTGTGAGCTTTGACAAATGTCACGCTGAGTGCATGAGAATACCTCAGATAATAGAATAGAATCGTTTCCATATTGAGTTACATCAGAGCAGATAGGTTTAACGTCATTAAACAAAACAGACGATGAAGAGTAGTAATGAAGACTAATCCCAGATTTTCGAGCTATGAGAAAACTAAGGTTTTGAAATCAGTAATTCCTTGGAAGCCGAGCCAATGAGACACCGCCAATAATGTAGAAAATTTATAATTTTAGCGAATGTTACCGATCTAGTGTTCGTATGTGTCACTTATAAGTAAGCAAGTTAAGAAGTAAATAATCATATCATTGAACATTAATTTTTCTTATCTCTCAATAATAAACGTTGAAAAAACTTAGGGAACGTCTCTAGTAAAAATAAGTCTAGTTCTATGGTAACCACTAGTGAAAACGGCTACGATAAAAAGAAGCGTTAAGGGCATAAACAACTCAAATCTAGTAAATGACACACGTATGTAAAAACAAGCGCTTATTTTTTTATGGGATATGTAACACTGAGAGTAATAGAGATAAATATATTAAAATACGGATAACTTTATGAGTTAATTACAAATCGCATTTAATAAAAAAAACAATTCAAATTTAAGTATATCAATTATATACTGATCCTCACACTAATCGATATTAAGAAATATATGTCGTGCAATAAAAATATGTGAGAAATAACTTGTATAAAAACGTTGATTAATTCAGACTTAGTATGATAATGTATGACTTGTCATCACGAAAAATGCAAGTAAAACGACCCATACACTCACACATTATGTGATTCGAAAAGCAAACAATTTTTAACATAGCGAGTGAATAGTTTTAACACGTCATTATTAATCTCATCTATTTTTTTATGATTTTCATAATGCAAAATGTAGTATGATTATTCAACAGATTTAATCGTCAAGTTTATATAATATCTATGGTTTAAAAAATACAAATTCCAAACTATTTGCACTTATTATATCTCTATTTATCAACGATATGCATGTGCATATGTTTATATATTTTTTTTTCAGATAATTCATTCGTAAACTAATTAAATGATACGTTCCTGATTTTGAAACAAGCATAAAGGGTGGTAACATTAGTTATATTATTTGAATGCAGTTATATGAAAACGGCTAAAAAGAAAGTTGGAGCCTTCCGTATTATTACTTTCTGATTATTGTAAAATATTAACAGTAGATTTGTAGCTCGTTAAAAGCGGGCAAAAGTTGTAGCCCGTTGACATAAAATGAGTTTCTAATGGCAAATTGATGGTTGAATATGTTATAATTTTTTACTCATTTTTGCATTAAATATGATCCCTAACTGTGCATCGAGCAGATACTATAATCCTTAGTTTGCTGCATTTTATCCTAGCAAAGACACGCACAAAACTTCAGCCAGATCGACCCAGTAGTTTTTTAGAAGACTTCTAGAGTAAGAGTGGCATTGTAATTCATCAAAACTATGTATGAGATACCATAATACTTTGTTCGTATCACTATCATAACAAATACCCATACACAGTTTCAGCCGGATCGGCCGAGTAGTGCCCGAGAAATAGTGAAGCCAGCCGACAGATAAACAAACCGAGATAAATGTAATACAAATAGCTTTCAGACATACATCAATTTAAGAAAAAATACAATTTTGATAATTTAATGCTAATTAGAAGCAAATATGAATACAATCTACTATTTAAAAATTAAAATATTTCAGATTGTAATTATGATTTATTCATAGACATTAAACACCAATGAAGTAAGAGTCTTTCATGCATCATGGTATAGCTGGAAAAGTCTTCTCAATTATTAAATCATTTCTTTCTGATAGGTTCATAAGAGTAGTAGTTGAGGGGCAAAAATCAGAAGCTCACAGTATTAATGCCGGTGTCCCTCAGGGATCCATCCTGGGCCCAACTCTTTTCCTGATCTACATTAATGATCTTCCAAATCATATCCTTACATCATTTGTAGACATTTATGCTGACGACACTACCATTTATGGTACCACATCTAAGACAGTAAACGAGCAAGTACTCTCCAATTCTCTCTCCTCTGATCTTGAGCATGTAGTACAATGGGGAAAGGAGTGGCTGGTTACTTTTAATGCATCTAAAACCAAGCTTCTCTCTTTACATCATCAACATTTTAATCCACATTTGTCATCAATTGAAATGAATGGCTCTCGTCTTCAGGAGGCCTCAAGTTTTGACAAGCTTCTGGGCTTGACCATTACTCCTGATCTTAAATGGAACACGTATATCAAATCTGTTGCCAAGGCCGCTGGAAAAATGGTGGGATCTTTCTATCGATCCAGTAGATATCTCACTGCTGATGCTATTCTCTATCTATATAAGAGCCAGGTACGTCCAAGGATGGAATACTGTTGCCACATCTGGGCAGGAGCTGCTAGAAAGGACTTGTCCTGCCTTGATAGAGTTCAAAATAGACTTCGTAGCCTCGTAGGAGATGTCCTTTTCTCCTCCTTACAACCTCTATCTCACAGAAGAGATGTTGCGAGTTTGTCTCTGATGTATCGTTATTTTCATGGAAAGTGTTCAACTGAGCTTCAATCTATGGTCCCCCCTCGTCAAACTTTCACAAGAAACACTCGTCTAGCTGTAAACACTATCAATAATTTCCCCCACTCTTTATCTGTGCCTAAACCTAAACATAGATTCCATGAACAAAGCTTCTTTCTTAGAACTGCACGCCTGTGGAATTGTCTTCCGTTTTCCTGCTTTCCGGCTGACTACAATATGGTTGTGTTCAAGTCTAAGGTAAATAAGTTCTTGATGAGCCGTTCCATATAAGTTATTAAATTTACCAAATTTTCATTACTAATGATTACTATATTGACCAACTTCTACTGTACACTCTTTAACCCTTATCCTTGAGTGGCCTCTGGGCCTTGATAATGTGGTGATGCCTTTGTAAAAAAAAAAAAAAAAAAAAAAACATTGTGAAAATAACACTAAAGATGAGAACAGTAGTCGAAATAATCTACATTATCAACCCTCATCTCAAAAGTCCAGAAACAGTGAAAGTATTTTTATAGATTCGAACACAACACGGCGATTTATCAGTCTCTGGCGCTACTAACTTCACTGTGACAACCTGCCTTTCTTCTCCTAAAACAGGATCTTATTATTTGTAGTACTATTTCTCTAGATGCGTGACATATATAAAAGAGCGTCTTTAAAATTCACCCAAGGAAAGAGCTACTTACTAGCTTTCAGTCTGTTCCCTGGTATTTTAGCCAATAATTACAATAGAGTCGATGTCTTCGATCCGCATCCGCTGCATGGCTTGACCGACTGCCACCATTGCCTCCACGGTCAATACTTAAACGTAATCAGAGAGATGCATTTCAAAGATGACAACGTAATTCCTTGGCACATGTCGTTGAAGATAATGTGAGTTTTATTCAAGGGCTGCGCTGTATTTGCAACCCACTATTCAACTCGGGGATTGATGTAGAATCTACCGATATCAAGACTGGTGATGGTGGAGGGTGGATTTTTCTGCTGGCCAGCGATGGGAACAGCTTAATGGAAGTTTACCGAGTTTCCCAATAACAGTTAAACGCCTACCGATGTCAAACAGACATCATTTTCTTTCTCATTATCTCTGCATTGAAGCAATATTGATGACAAAAGGACGCCAGAGGATTGAAGAATGTCGACTTACCTCAACCCTGACTGCTTATTATATTTACTTTCATTTTTGTCCCCGAAGATCTCTGACAGGGGAGATAAGCACCAGCACTTCAATCAACAGAAAAAGAGAAGACAATTCCAAATATTGGATTACAGTAAAAATCAATTGTCCCTTTTTCCGTTTTAGGTCACTACGCCAATACATGAAAAATAGCTAAGCGTTTTAAATATAAATCCTATTTTTTCAGGATGCCGACTTGAGCAATTAAAATCGACACAGACTGTACAAGCGGCAAACAGCGTCTAATCTTTCTCAGATAAGTTACAATTAATTATGCGGATATATTCCTGTATATAGCATCGTTTGGTTTAGTTGTTTTGTTTTACGGCATGTCAACCCTTTTAGGATTATTTCATGCCGAATTCAGTAATTTTGGGGGGAAATAAAAGATTTTATGGCTAAAGTTTTTTTTATATCTTAAAATGTTTATTGCAGGTGTTTTGTTTGGTTGTATTGTTTTACGACATAGAAACCCTTTTCTGTTTATTTAATATGGAATACGATAATTTTGAAGAAAAAAATCACGCGTCAAGTTTTTTTAATATCTTCAATATTTTCTTCATGTCGTTTAAGTTGGTTATTTTGTTTTACTTTTTCGGGTTCAATCAATTTGCCATATATTTTTTCGCTTCAAGTTCTTTATATCTGAAAATATTAATTTGTAGTTCTTTTCTTGGTTGTTTTTACAGAAAAATGTTTTTGTCTTTTTAGTTTGCAGAACATGATTGAGTTTTGCAAAGAGAAAGGAAAAAATAAAATCAATGTTTTGTGAAGCGAACATGAAATGTGTGATTGCCACTATGAATAAAACCGCCGCGTATATTTTATTAACAACACACTCTATAATAAAGAGCAGTGTGTATTTATTTGCGAATATATATTCGTCCGGTCACGCAAAAGTCTTACCAAAAAAATAAGAGAAGAGGAAACCCAAATTAATTTACATTAATTTTCCTTATTTTGCTTTCTGCTTTCTATGCCGATGTTTACGTTTTTGTTCATTTTGTAATATTTTCTTTCTGTCTTCTTAAGGTTTTAGCTAGGATCGAACCGTTTTCCGATTTTACTATGACTAACGTCTTGGATTTTTTTAATATTTGACCTAACTTTTTTTCATACCATACCCTCTACCACCTAATAGTCAGAAGAAATTTAAAAATGAAGCTAATAACAAGCAAAGTGAAAGTCGGTGTTTTAGTTTAAATTAAATAATGTAAAAATACTTTAATTGAAAACGAAATAAGCATTTTAAAGACTTACATTAGATAGTAAATAGCAAGTAAGACACCCTCATCATTGAAATATATTTAGGAATAACCCCCAGTCCAAATAAATATCTATAATTAGCGGGGTTTTTTTTTGGGGGTTTTTTTTTTTTTTTTTTTGCTTCGGGTGATCAAAGATGATAATATTTGGATGAAAAATAAAATGTCTAACGTCATTCTGTGGTTTTATATGAATATTAATGAAAAAGAATAATTTTTGTGCCATATTTGATAGTTGGTGTACTTTTTCGCTAATGAATAGGTTTCAATACTAGAAAAATGTATCGAATTAAATAACCTACCCGACCAGTCAGTTAGTTTTGTCACGTTCAGGGCAGATTTCTTGGATAGTTCGACGGGGAATGGCAAGACAAAGTGACGCGAGTTAAGAACGTTTGAGTGAAAGCCTCAAGGATGCTCAACCTTACCATTCGCAAGGAATCAGCCCTTAAATAGCCAACACTTTTTAAAATCTGAACTTCTTTTTAACCAGGATGGCACCTGGCATAATTCATATCGATGCATACTGTGCACAAGCCAATCGGCATTTAATCTCTTCCAAGTCAATTATATTTTACGTCGGTAGAAATTGCGCCAGTCGTCATTTCAGAAAAGACAAAGCTTGAAAGTTTGGGATTGTAGATAGCCAGCAAAGGTTGCATCCTTAACTAAGGGAAATTCATAAAATTGATATGATGCTGATACTAAGTTGACAAGAAAGTTCTTGCGATATTTAACTTTTGAATTCAGATGAACATATCTCGGCTAAAACAAATATTTATTCATCGGAATAAGCACCATCAGAATCAACACACTTTTTCCAACGTCAAACAAGTGTATTTATGCAAGGAACGTAAACATCTAGTGGCGATAAAGTCACTGATCATGTTTTTAATATCACTTAGGTGTTTGACGCATTTTTAGTCAGTGGGTGAGATATCTGGAGTGTATGGCGGATTAAGCAGAGTTTGTCCACGTACTTTTTGTTCGCACTGTATATTTATATATTCTTTAACAAAAATTGTTGTTGCAGTACATATTATTTAAATGGACAACTGTAAATATTTATGATGTAAAATTTCATTGTATAAAAAATAACATGGTCATACCTTTCGGTTAGCTGAAATTCAGATACTTGCTATGGCTGGATCATCGAAGTTAGGCAACATGGAGTCAGGCCAACATTTGTGTAATGTTATGGTAAGTAACTTCTTTGATCCAAGAATCTTATAAAGACAGCAACTCATGAGGTACACAACTTGAGTATTGTTGCATATATGGCACGTAGCAGTAGTTCGTTTTCACTCATTTGCTTTTTTGTTATTGCTTCCTTCCGTCTATTGTTATAGCCTTTGTAGGCTATAACAGTGGTTATAATGACATCATACGATCAATTAAGGATTCGCAATGCTTTCAGAGATTTTACTTTCTGTTTCACTTTACAAAAATTTAAACTCTAATCCATAAGTCATAGAGAGGGAAACGAAAAGCTAGCTACAACAAGATTACTCTTGCTAAACACCTAGAATAAGTTTAGAAGATAAAACGCTACTTTTCCTAAGCGATTTTCGTGTCTTTTACACGTAAACCTTTTTATTGCTGGAGTAGCCAAAAAGCTACTCGAGGATAAGCGTTATATGAATGTCAGGTTAGCAGTGAGACAGCACTATGATGATTGGTAATGATGGTGAGCGTTTAGATAGAATTTGATTATTTACGAGGGCGGTTCAACAACAATTTGTTTAAAATGGACTTGAACACAATAATGCTGTAGTCAGTTAGGAGCAGCCTCGCATATAAAATTTTGCTAGACTAGCTTAGTTAATATTTTGAGTAGCGAGTATCGTGAGTTTGAAATCTATATTTCACAAATATAAAATATACGAACATATAATCTCATTAAAATTCGATAACTTTTACAAAAAGACAAATAAACTCAGAAACAAACAAATGAACAATGATTAAAACATGCTCTCCTTGTCAAGGTAATGTATAATATATTTATTATTTAATTGATTTTATAAGCATCCTTACAGCCACCTCTGATTGACTATTCAGGGTACTATAACATAAGCATAGAATAGTGCCTTTTTTCTCTTGAGACGGAAGTATCTATTGTGCATCTTTCGCAAGATACCGTAATGACCAGTACTTGACATTGTTGTGATAAAAAAAACTGATTGAAGAGTAGACTTGGATTCCTGTTGATGCGTTTTAAGCAAGAATCGTGTCTCCTATTATTTAACTGGTTAAGTGATAAATAGTCATCGAAAAAGTCATTATGTTTCCAGTTTGCTTTGAATTCTTTGTGGCAACGTGTTACATGGTGCAGCTACCCACACCGAGTAAGCCGAACTCGTCAGAAGTACAACTTCCCCGGAAAGCCTCTTTGCAATACTACTCTGAAGAAAACGTCACGAACCACATTGATATTAAAGGCGATGATTAGGCCGCCACACAATCGTCTACGGTCCAGTCAGTACTGGCTGCGGGTCTTCAGATTGTTGTTTGTATCCGTTCTGTAGGGAGAGAAATAGATTAATTGTAAAATCACGCAATGAATAAAAACAATATTTCGATTGTCGTTGTCTTCTTCGTACTGAAATGAAAAAAACAATTGTTTCTGCTATTTGACATTGACTATTATTTGACGCGATTTAGTCTTAGTGTTTAGTTTTAGTCTTTCGGATAATTACTTGGACAAGAATTGGCAACAGAAAAAGCACTAACGAATAACCAATATGCATATTATTTGCTTAAAATATGATTGATGACATTTTGCTTAAGGGAATTGTGTGGAGATGAACGTTATTTACTATAAGTTAATAAAACAAAGCACAATGTCAGCAAAATGTCATTAATAAATTTTTAAAACAAATAATATGTGTATTGGTTATTCTTTAGTGTTTTTCTTTTGCCAATTCTAGTTTATGTGATTATCATATACACCTCATGTTATACAGAACCCCAATATACGACAGTATTATCTATTAGAAGAGGGATCTCCAAACTACGGCCCGGTGGCCAGATCTGACTCGCCAAAGTCTTTTATCCGGCACTGGGAGTTATGTAAAATGTAAAAATATTCAGAAAATAATTCTTAAAAATGTAACTGTGTAAAAATTGTGTGGTAGGTGTTTATTTTTTGTTCGGGAAATGATCAAAATATGACATTTTGGAGAACAGTTTCACTAAAATGTAAAGAGCAACACATCCGGTTCATTTTTTTTTACCCATGTAGCTTTAAACACCAAAAAGCAATATAGTCTCCCCGTTCAAAAACTTTGGAGACTCTTGTATTATAACAATGATAGAATTTTACAGACACGTATTTAAATAAAATGCATGTGATTATAAATATAACTCCTTACTGTGCAGGCATTACGTCCGCAAAATTCTCGTGAGCTTATATACAGACATGTCTTAGCATATTATTCTCTTCTCTTCAAACGTGGTTTATTGATGAAAAGTCTTGATCGTTTTGTTGATGCAAACATGTGTTAGACAAATAACTCAATTATGTCTGACTTAATACGAAATCAATTCATCGGTAATTCTTTTGAATACCGGCGCACAGCGTCAGTCAAAGAAAAGATAACATTAATGTGAAGATCAGACAAATATATTTGCCTTAAAGTCTAAAAGAGTATACTGCCTTATGATTTATTTTATTAACGTCCAAAAATCCATTCCCAGCGGAAAATTAACAACATACGAATTATATTTCTTAATTATATTTATTTTGTATTATGAAAAAAAAAAGATAACTCTTCATGCATATTTTTGAAATAAGCTATTTTTCACGTTTATTGATATGTTCAGGAGCCAACAAAGTTATACTAGCTTTCAATTCTATCCCCCTCTCCTTCTATCTTGTATATTCACTGGTTTAAGCAAAATGTTAATGTTTTCTGGTTATTACATAATCATAAAACGCATAAACCCTGAAAAATACACACATGCACATACACACATAGATAGAGAGAGAGAGAAGATATATATATATATATATATATATATATATATATATATATATATATATATATATATATATATATATAATGGAAACAAACCAAGTTATGTGTTCATCAACGTTTCGTTTTTATTGAATGAATGAAATGAAGAAAACAAAACACTTGTACAAATATTTGAAAAAATATTTTTGATGTAATGACATGTATGACTCTGTTACGTTTCAGAGACGAAAAAATTCCTAAAAAAATCAAAAAAGGGGGCATAGCGTTTTGAAAGAGAGTAAGATGTTTTAATAACGAAATAGAGTAAAATTATTATAGGTGGCGTTTTCTATGGTGTGGGAGGGTAAAACTGTGTCTAAAATTAAATTATGTTCTTTTTAATATAATTTTAACGGCGATACATTATAGAAACCTCCACGTTGTTTAATTTAGCTTGGATTTGCGATAAGCGCTGATTAAATAAGTCTCCGATGTGGTTTATTTGAAATAAATGTAGCTATGTTTGCTTGTTTGAAGTCAGAAGTATGATTATGCTGCAATGAATAAGAGAATAATGCATTCAGATGATTGCTACATCTTATATCTCTTTTATGTTCATTGAAACTTTTCCCTAATTTACGTTGGGTTTCACAAACGTATATATGATGACAATTTTGGCAAAGAACAATGTACATTCCTGAATTGCATAATATCTTTTTATCCTTCTATTTCGTTGAAATACTATTTTCATTATAGTGAGAATAATGGCTATATATATATATATATATATATATATATATATATATATATATAATATAATATAAAGCTGCACGTCTGTGTGTGTGTGTGTCTGTGGTCACGAATAGGCTCCTATATGGTTGACTATTAAAAAAAACTGATTACATATAATGATAGAAGATGTATCGAGGATGAGGAATGGGTATGTTTGATCTGGCAGAACTGTGGTCCATAATAATTGTGGGATCTGCGTTCGCGTCTGGCCCCCAAAGTATAGAAATAAAAAATGAAAAAAATTTTTACAAGGGTTTTTGATATAGATGTACATAAGAATACTTTGATAAGTATGTTTCAACTTATATGGATGGTATAATAAAATTGTGGGGTCTGCGTTGGCGCCTGTAATCCATGGATATATATGACACAAACTTTAACAAAGACTTTTCATATCTATTTGCGTAATTATACTTTGATAATTATGTTTCAGTTTGAAGAAATATGGTATAATCAAATTATAGGGTGTTCGTTCGCGTAAATATGTTCGTGTAAATATGTCACAAAGTTTTACAAGGTTTTTTAAAAGGGGTTAGGGTCCACAATAACACCTTAACTTTAATCTTAATTCACGTTAGCTTTTATTTATTTTTTGAGTTGAATCAGATTGTGTCGAATAAATTCACCTCATAAAGTCACGTTCTTATTAAAGTGAAAGCCAAAAAAAAAATAATTCGGAACTTTAAACAATTCTCGACACAAATTTTGCATAACTCTGTTTTTTCCTTCTCCACTTGCACCTATCACTCTTTCGAAAATAGATAAATAAATAAATAATAAAAAATAAGAACGTTACTTGTTATCGTGTCAAAAGAAGGAAAAATCCTGCTCAGGTGGTTACGTGTCTTTTTAAGAACATTTACATAACCTTTTAATTTTTATTTATATATCGGTTTAAGCTTTTTTGTCAGTGTACTAGAATGAATTCAGTTGATTACAACCCTTTCTGCGTGTTCTTTACATTACAAGAGTACTACCCTAAATCCAACTGCGCAATACTACACCGTTCAATGCTATAAAACTGAAATTAGACTGTTCTGCTTGAAAAGGGTGCCATTTTCTTCTTATTCATATTTATATCGATTCTTTGCTTGAAAAAAAAACTAAAGTAATTACGTGTTTACTTTTTAATATCCCATTTTGCTGTTTCGGAATAGTTTACTTAAGTAAGTAAAGCTTCATTATTTTTCAAAACTGTTTTTGTTTCTTTGTTATTCGATATTTCGTCGATATTATTTAGTAAGAGTGTTTAGCAGAAAAGCCAACAAACGACTACTAGAAAAAATAAATATACAAGAAATAAATGTTACCATAGTCAATAAAAGTTCAGTTCATGTTGTTTTTGTTTTGAAATAGTTTTTAATGATCTTTACTTGAAATAATTTCAGCGAACTGAAATTAAAACGAAATTTGAGGCGATAACTACTTAAATTAATTTTTATATAAGCAACACATGCCACTATCGAATATTCATCAAGCACAAAATAACGGAAAACATTAAAATATGTCTATACATATTCCTTAAGTTGACGGAACTCTCTTAAATTGTTAACACAGAATGCTCAGGTGCCCCTCCTTCAAATTGAAAACGGGGCTCTCCATTTAAAAGTCGCTGCCATTTTGATTTTTTTAAAACCGGTTCGTGAATTAAACATTTTTTTTTTTTACAAAGTACATAAAAATACAAGCCAATAAGTTTTCTACCATGAAAGTAACTTTTATTGACTATGGTAACATTATTTCTTGTATATTTATATTATTATATATATAACATTTTCTCTTTGTAAGGAAACATCGTTTTGTTGGTCACTCTAGGCTACGAATGGAAACAAAATTGATATAAAAAATATATTTTCGCGAAAATTATCTTTACTTTCATCATATTTTGCTTAGGGTAAAATTTTTGAGTATCAAAATCTATCGCTTTTCAGCAATCTCGTTTTCATAACCTATCATACTTTCATCAATCGCAGTCCATTTTCTGTAGCTGTTTTTGAACCCAGTAAACGACGGGTACTTCTGCTAGTATATTTATATACATAAGGTTGAGAAGAAAATGTCTGCGTAATTTTTAATTTGGATTACAACTGATGTACGTTCAAATACGTTTTCCTTATAATGATTTTACTTTATATATAATTTTAAAAGCGTTTCTCGCTCTATCTAATCGTTTTTTAAACAATTATACTTTCTTTTCAGAACGTTGAATACAAGATGGAAACTATAAATCCGCATAATTTTCTTATTTCAATTCAAACTAACCCGAAAAGATGCTGAAAAATCCCGCGATAACAACGAAACAGTTGGTCAAAAAACCACTACTGAACGTACAACACAATGGTGATTTAAGAAATTTCGTGGCGGCGATGAGAGATGATAAGCGTAGTCGTCGACCATTGGATGTTGACAATTAATTAAGAGCCTTAGTCGAAGCTAATCCATGCATAGTTGTTCAAGAATTTGCTTCTGAATTAGACGCCAGGTATACGACGACTTCCAACCATTTCTGAGAGATTGGAAAGACAAAAAAAAACTTGATGAATGGGTGCCTCAAGAATTGAACGACAACCAAAACAAACGCCGTTATGAAGTGTCATCTTCCCTTTCGTTTATGCAACAAGAATGACACACTTCTCGACCGGCTTGTGACTTGCGGTGAAAATTGTATTCTTTACTACAACTTCGACAACAGCATTCAGAATTAGTTAACAGAAAATCCCAATTCTCCTCCATGATAATGCCTAAAGCAAGTGATCATTTCAGAACTCTAGGTGATATATGGGGAGAATAAAATTTAATGAGCATAAGTCGACTATTACGGTTCATTTGTGCTGGTAAAAGGCAGATAAATATTTTTCATGAAAGAGAAACAAAAGTCCTATATACATAGCTATTTAATTCCCATGAAATTATACTTAACTATGAATATTTTGCATCGTTTTTGTTCTTTGTTACTCATAAATTTAGTGATGATACGAAACTAAAAGGAAAGTGCAATTTGGTCGACATTCACCGTTTTTTTTTTTGTTAGAATTTTGCTGAAATTTAAATAAGTTTTATTACGCTGTCTTTTCTTTATTCGATTAATTGAAATGTAAACTGTTTGGAATGAGAACTGTGTTTAAATATGAATGTTTACTTATTAATGTCCATAGATAGACGAGATCAAGTGGCTTTTATATAAATGGCGCTTTAATCTAAATATATAGAATACGCTACTAATACAACATGATTTTGTTTGATCTTGTATTTTTATAAGCTTTCAATTGCACACTATTATAATGATTAGGGAAATTGGTATTAGGAACAATGTTGATATAACACCTATTCTATTATATCGATGGTCAGAAAAGTAGAAGTCTTTCCAAACTGAGATAATTTTAATTTTTGATTCAATCCTGATTGCCTTTAGATAGGGGAAGCTAAATCCCATCATCATCATCATCATCATCATCATCATCATTATTCACAGCAGCAGCAGCAACATCACTGACCCTCATGGATGAGAATGGCGATCGTATTATCATTAAAGACCAGACTCAAGTGCGTTTTGTTTTTCTATTAATTTTTAGAATAAACGCGTTCTTTATAAATCCAATTCCATTGAGACGCGACAAACTTAGAAATTGCTAAATGTTACATTATTGAGTGGTTAGGGTTACTTTGTTAGATAACTATTACTCACGGCTATTTGCACAAATTAAAAATTACGTTTTTTTATATAAAACGTAATTGATACGTGAAACTGGGAAAAATTTTAGTGTATATTGTGTGTTATACAAAAAATACTAAATTAAGCTAAGACGACTATAGCCGAGGGAGACTCAAAGCTTCCTTTTTCATTAGCATGTAGAGCGTATTGTAAGGGAGAGTGTCACACCATTCCCAAGATTGTTCTGTTTGTGCTTGTACTTTTCCTTATGATGTTTATCTAGGAGGCATAGAGCATTCCATTTTTATATTGGCTATGATTCGACGAAGAATTGATCCCTGGAGTCCGGACCCACGGGCAGACACACCATTATGCCAAATATCTTTCGGAAAAAAAAGTTAATTAACAACACAGCTATAGTATAATAATAGATAAGAACATTGTAATTTTTTATTAGATTTGAGCCATATGATAATCTCAGATGAATAGGGTGAATAAAGATGTCACAGACCGGAATAAGAGCCAGATAGATAGCAAGAGAGAGAAGGAGAACGAGAGAAGGGGTCCAAATGAGAAATAGAGATAAACAGGTGTCCACTTCTGTCATGCTTTTTATATTCATTGAGAATGTCGCAGTTACCACCATTAAGATATAGACAATGATAAAACGAACACTGTTATGAAAGCGAATGTGTGGTAGTCATGGCTACGATTACTATTTTGAATACCGGATGTGTTAGCTAAGAAAATAAATGAGAAAATGTTACTAGTAACATTATTGGCCGAGCATATGATATGACTGTATTTGATTTGTTAGGTTGTGGAGAATATTTAGCCTTTATTCTGAGGTTATTCACAGTGAGAGTGAGCAACACCAAACGCGGAAAATAGCCTAATGTGAAAAAGCATCCGGCATCATTATTTCTGATCGTTTGCTTGGCTATTAGTTCATTTATTTCTGAATACAAAAACACGAAACAAATGAATATGCATACTTCTAAATGCGAGCATCTATGGGATTGTTTAGTTTAACTTAAACAAATATATACGAGATATGAATATGTGTTATGAGTCACTATCATATATATAATCCTATTTCTGAGGTATTAAGACTGAATCACTTTTTCCGAGGAAAGTACATAATTTTCCAACCAGTTCGAGAATGTTAAGCTATCCTCCGTTTTCCGGGTTCTCTGAAAACAACAAATGTGTCTAAATAGAAGTAGTGGCTAAATGGAATGCCAAAAACCTAAAACTAATCAGAGTGGAATATATGAATGGATGATGTCCTTCAAGATTAAATGCAACAGTTTAAAGGTGACCGACGGCAAAAGAAACGTGGCATCTTTAGGGATTTCTATTACCAAAAATAAAACAAAAAGTAGAGTCGGGACCAATGTATTTCACTAGGTCAGAGTCTTTTAAATATGTTGGATAGATTCCGTAGAACTCAAGATCGTGTGTGCCATGCTTACGCAAGGAAAAATAACTCCTACCCAGCTCCTCGACAGATATTCACACCAGTCTCGCTCACTAAACTCTGTGATGTAATTTATTCTTATTGCATTTAATATTCACTTTAATCTGATTTTTAAAGTAGAAGACCGGAACCTGATCAGAAGCAGATCCAATTCCATAAAACTCATCAAGGTGTAAAATTCGCGTCACAGTTTCGTTACGTCTAGTATGGATATAAAAAATATATACTTTTCTCCCTAGGTCCAAGAGGTGCTACTTGTGGATGGCAAATGCTTCATTTAAGACCATAGAATGCTCGGCAACGATGCAAATCTTTACCTCACTGACATACTCCTAGCATCGTCGAAGGTTACAGCAAGTAAAAACAGCGTAGAATGTTTTATGCGCTATTTGTATTCGTTGTTTTTTGTGATGTATTTTCTAGTCTTAGATTTTTTTATTTTCATTTCCAGATTCTCACATACTTTGTCGTCATCGTTGTCGTATTTCGCCTATCGATTTATTAGCATTTAAGAAAGTTTTTTTTCCTTTCGAAGTTTAGTCACAGTTTCTTAATTTTTCATTGATGACCTTTCATTGCTTTCATAACAAAGTGTTCTTTTCCGGCTTTTCCTATCGTCTATCAACTTTGTTTATCTCTTTCGCTCTGACTTTGCTGCATTTTTATTTGTTTTCTCCAATATTAATAGTTAAAGAAAAAGCACAAACATGTTGACGTCTCTTTCTATTTTCAGCGTCATAACAAGACAGTTGTAGAGTGTATCCGATCACCAACCGTCTTTACTTTGTTATTTTGTTTTCTTATTTCATTTTGCACGGTACATCACAAAAGTATTCAAATAAGAAAATTCGAATTATCAAAATACTTGGTCCGCCTTTTCACTGTGTTTAGACATTTTTTCTTACAGTTTGGATATTTTTCTCGTGAATATATTATTTTCCGATCTATATCCACCGCAGAAACGCTGAAATATATTTTGTTTAGATATAGACATCTATTTTTAGTCTAGTAATTTTTTCCATTAAGAAGGCTTTTCGTTGAAGATGCAGATAACGATATAAACAATATTTCTGTAACTTCCCTACAAATATTATTTTATTCATATATCTTTTAGATATTTAGGAAGTGATTGAGATATATATGCATACGTACATATATATATACATATATATATATACATATATATATATTGTTACATATATAAATTTATTTATTTGTTCCAACACAAAACATCAATAGCGGGAGAAGTTATAAATGTCCTTTGTAGCTAAGCATTTCGAAACCTAATACTTCTCATTAGAAGAGGAGGAAGGAGAGAACTATGTTACAAATATATGTCAATATGACATACAGCTAAGGGTACATTATGAAGGAAATTTAAAATACATTGTATAAAATGAAGCAATAGTAGAAAGGTATGGCAATGATCCGAAGGATTCATAATATAATGTGCGACATATAATGCGGGTAAACGAGGTCGTAACAATATAAAACTTAAGAGGGGGATAATTATCTGCATTAGAATAGTAGGGGGTAAAATTTAGAACAGTAGGAATCTGATATTGGCAAACTAGAATAGGGGGCATGCAAAAATAGTATCTTATAGAAGGAGTAAGTAAACGAGAAATAAAAGAATGAGACGGTCGTCTAAGCAGAAATAAGAGGAGATATGCCCACAAAAAGAATGCTGGGAGGTGTTTGAAGATATGGAGAAAAGGGCACAAAAAAGAAAAGAGGCTAAAAAAAATTATAAACATATGAGAAAATAAACAAATTAAAAAAAGAAAATATCAAAGTTAACGATAAAAAATAACAGATAAAACCCGATACGGAAAATGTCGATAAAAAATTAAAAACAAATAATAAAAAGATACAAAGAAAAAAATATAAAAACCTTTGGTTACCGAAGATTAAACGTGGTCTTTATAAATAAACGTGTTCAATAATACCAAGAATCTCGATGAAAATAGTAGGACAAATATCTTGTTTTGGTAATGCCCAAGGAATAGGCGAATTAGTATATTCGTACGATATCATCTGTTTTTAGATTGTATATATGTAGATATGAAAAAAAATCCATACATGTTCAGAATTATAATATAAGTTAATCTCGCAAAATAGGCGAACAAACAGACTCCAACATCGTCAATAAACAATGGATTCAGATGGAAAATACCGCATGTTCATGTAAAAATCCGTGTCCAAACATTTCAAGCTTTGGATATGAAGTAGGAGAAAAACAACTTCGGACCGACTACAAAATTCAGATAAATTTTAAACTTCGCATCGAATTCGTGTCTTAATTAAGTCAAATAACAAAGCACATAAAATGCAAAAAAAGATGTAGGATAAATAAAATATAAAGTACATCAACATCCTGAAATGCACAGTTCCTAAGAAATTGAGGAGAAAATAGACAGAGATAATGAAAATATAAAATGAGTTTTAAAATGGCGTACGATTGGAGGGAGGAAGTGGAAAAGAGTAAAGGGTGAGGAGGAGAGGAGAAGTTAAATGCAAAGCAGCAGTGTAGTAGAGGGAGTTTGTTGCGGTTATTCATAAACGGCGCTTGGTCGGAAGTTTTTAATGCTTACTCTCTTTCTATAAATAGATTTGTGATGTAAGCGTTAAAAGTTAAGAGTGCTTAAAAGTGTTGATTCTTTCGCATGATGATTAAAAGTTGGTTGGGCTTGGATTATTACGCTGCTAATTTAACTATTTGAAATAATTATGCTTTACAAGGAGGGGGGCGAATGTGAATTAATTAGCTGCGATTGCAAGATAAAGAATATATTAGTTAATTAAAACGTTCAAAAGAAAATAGTAGGGGGTTTCTAAGAAAGCAGTTAAAATTTAAAACGAGATGGGTGAGATCTCGGGATTTTTACATCTTTTAGTGAACAAAGTATAAACTTGTAGTATAGATTATAGACATGGAAACAAGTCTGGGCGAAGTAAGTCTTTAATATGTCCGTCTAGGATAATTATTACTGTTTTCCATAGTTTTTGTTGTCTTGGTCAACTAATCCTCTGGCTTGCATAGGTTAGATTGACCTATTACGCAGTGGATATAGGTGTAGAGTTTCTTCGGTTCCAGGTGAGCATTTTCTAAAGATAGCGTGTTCAAGCAGGCTGCCAAGTAGTTGATCAAAACATGGTGATACAACAACTATGGAAGGTAGTAATTAGTAAAAAATACAGTTATAAAACTCAACATTCCTATACTGTCGCGATTAATTACCTGATCAAGGGCAGAGAATGAGTTGGCCGAAACGTAGTAAAACAACAATTATAAAGGTAGGGATATGAATACATGAATTAATTTTGTTATAATAAGTTTTTTTAAGATAACGCATGCATTTCATTATAAATTACCTATAAAACATGTTCTATTTTCATCCCCGATCATAGCATTTATAGTTATAATCTAATTAGACTAAAAGAACTGATTATTTCACGAAGAAGATTTTTTATTATTGTTTCTATATTTTGTATTCAAGCAAACGAATTGTGTTTGTTGCTGTTTTATAATTTTTTGAATGGCTACTCGGCGTGGTAATTAAGAATTTAGAATACAATGTAAAACGGATTTTCACAAGATTAGTATCGTTTTTAAGCTCGACCTTTCAGTCGATCAAATATCGAAAAATTGGCTAAAAACATTAATTTCTTCACCTTAAACTGAGCACTTTTCTACAGGGAGGAGTCGCTTTTTTCGCCGATATTGTCGAAAATATTCCCCTCTTTTTGTTTGTCTAGCCATAATTTTAACCTACGTCACTTCCGGTTTGACGGTGGTCGTAACAGCAAAGACGTCACGTTTTTCCCCATTCTTTTTCTCCTTCGCGGTACGGGTTTGAGCCTGCCTTCCTACTACCACTTTTGTTTGTTTTTTGCTCATATACACCTCCAAACACCCGGGCAACGCCGGGCTTAAATGCTAGTTTTGTAATAAAGGGTAAAACGCCTGAACAGATACAATATGAAATAAAATGAATAGGAATGAAACTAGTTTTGTTTTTTTTTGTAAACATATATCAATGGTATGACTAAGAATCAGATATAACAGAATTCGGTACAAAGTTTTTTTCATCGGTCCTTGAAATATTGAAAAACGGACTTTAATTTATTTATTGCGGACTATTATCCTCATCTTTCTTAGTTGTTGTTTCACGGCTTGATAGGAACTCCGAACCCCTAACTGCATTCTCAACAATTACTGCCAGCCATAGCTGTTGTCGTCTCACTACGTTTTGGGCCAAAGAAGCCTCTGGCCAGCTTTGGGTAGGATTGAAACCGCTATATTCAGACAATTCTCGCCTGGAACCGTAGAGATTCAACGTCTTTACCCACTGCGCCACGGACCCCGAAGGACGATCTTATAAATCCACGTTTATTTATTATCTGATCTTCCATAGGCGGGTCCGAAAGGTATATATATATTATTTAATTGGAATTCATCATTGAGATGAGTATTATTTATTAATTTATTCATTGCGGACTATTATCCTCATCTTTCTTTGTTGTTGTTTCACAACGTTTCGGCCAACTATTCATCTGGCCTTTTTTTTTTTACATAGGCATCACCACATTATCAAGGCCAAGAGGCCACTCAAGGATAAGGGTTAAAGAGTGTACAGTAGAAATTGGAAAATATATAAATCATTAGTAATGAAAATTTGGTAAATTTGATAACTTATATGGAACGGCTCATCAAGAACTTATTTACTTTAGACTTGAACACAACAATATTGTAGTCAGCCGGAAAGCAGGAAAACGGAAGACAATTCCATAGGCGTGCAGTTCTAAGAAAGAAGCTTTGTTCATGGAATCTACGTTTAGGTTTAGGCACAGATAAAGAGTGGGAAAATTATTGATAGTGTTTACAGCTAGACGAGTGTTTCTTGTGAAAGTTTGGCGAGGGGGGACCATAGATTGAAGCTCAGTCGAACACTTTCCATGAAAATAACGATACACCAGAGACAAACTCGCAACATCTCTTCTGTGAGATAGAGGTTGCAGCGAAGAGAAAAGGACATCTCCTACGAGGCTACGAAGTCTATTTTGAACTCTATCAAGGCAGAACAAGTCCTTTCTAGCAGCTCCTGCCCAGATGTGGCAACAGTATTCCATCTTTGGACGTACCTGGCTCTTATATAGATAGAGAATAGCATCAGCAGTGAGATATCTACCGGATCGATAGAAAGATCCCACAATTTTTCCAGCAGCCTTGGAAACAGATTTGATGTACGTGTTCCATTTAAGATCAGGAGTAATGGTCAAGCCCAGAAGCTTGTCAAAACTTGAGACCTCCTGAAGACGAGAGCCATTCATTTCAATTGATGCCAAATGTGGATTAGAATGCTGATGATGTAAAGAGAGAAGCTTGGTTTTAGATGCATTAAAAGTAACCAGCCACTCCTTTCCCCATTGTACTACGTGCTCAAGATGAGAGGAGAGAGAATTGGAGAGAACTTGGTCGTTTACTGTCTTAGATGTGCAACCATAAATGGTAGTGTCGTCAGCATAGATGTCTGCAAATGATGTAAGGATGTGATTTGGAAGATCATTAATGTAGATCAGGAAAAGAGTTGGGCCCAGGATGGACCCCTGAGGGACACCGGCATTAATACTGTGAGCTTCTGATTTTTGCCCCTCAACTACTACTCTTATGAACCTATCAGAAAGAAATGATTTAATAATTGAGAAGACATTTCCAGCTATACCATAACTAGCGATCTTGTGAAGTAAACCTTTATGCCATACCCTATCAAAGGCTTTAGATATGTCAAGAGCAATTGCCCTAGAAAGATTGCCTCCGTCGAGAGATTTGCTAATCCTATGCGATATAACTGTAAGGACATCTGCTGTAGATCTAGCAGAACGGAAACCATATTGAGTGTCACTAAGGTGGTAACCGCGACGGGATAGACACTCCGAATCTCCTAACTGCATTCTCAGCAATTAATGCCTTCCATAGTGGTTGTTGTATTACCACGTTTTTATTTTGTATATAAGATGACTGTATAAAACTCTTTATATTGTTTTAATATTAATGCTCTAACCATGCCAAACCATATTCCACAGCAAACAATTTAGGTATGCGATTTAAATAAAAATTAATCGTTAGTTTTTCATTTCACTAATATGAATTTAAATAAATGTAATTTATTTGCCTGTTTTTAATGATTTTGTAATTGTACATTATTATTTGTTCAGTATTGTTTGACTCGTTTTACATTTCACGTTGAAAGACATTTGATTTCAATTTAAAGATTTTTTATTAAAAAAAAGAAAGTTTTATATCATCAGCAGTTTATAGTAATATCAATTAAAGTTATTAATTTTACAGTTAAAATGTTAGCTTCATTTCTGTCAGGTCTTTTTTATTTTTCTTAGAGAAAGACTGTTTTCGAAATAAAAATATTTTAAGAGTTATAACTTCGACTTAACATGTTGTATGCTACGATAGACAATGTCTCAAACTTAAGAGATCTAAAGAAATATTTTAAATTCAGAGGATCTTGCTTGATTAGGGTTTGTGACTTAGAAACACATTTAATGCAGATCTGAAATATTTTAATTTTTAAATGGGATGATGTGCATATATTATGCCCCATACCATTTCTTTTAATATATTCTTATAAAAAAAACAACCCCGGGAATATTTTTGTCTCATCCACATTGCTTAAATAGAATAAAAGCCGCAAGTATCTGAATTCTTATAATGAAATTCCATCTCACTTCAACAACTTTGTATAAACTAAATTATACTAAATATATGCCGCATTTCGCACTATTACGCATAGCAGTTGTGCCCCAAATTACATAAGGATAGTTTAATTAGTTTAAGGAATTAATTTTGTATATGCAAATATATAAATCTATTCATATATCTTATTCTGCATTGATAGAGATTCGTATTCAGGACTTGTGAGAGAATATTCTAGGCGTGTCAATATGTATCTGTACAATTCTTATTTTCATCTGCATAATATTCTGATTGATCCTTCTTAAATTAGTCTGTGGGTTACGCTTATAAAAGGGCCAAATACATTTTTGAAGGGCAAACTACTTAAAAAAAATAATAATAAAATTCGAGAAATTTGGCTTCATATAATCCCATCTGGCAACCCTGGACAAGAATGTGAGAGTGATCTTCCTTTGACATAGCCTCGTGTTTGAATACCATAATAAAATTATATGATAATTGTTGTAATTGTGTGAGAAAGGAATTCGTAATAATTTTGACGTCCAGCAGTTCATCACCAAAGAAATAAGGCAGCTAAACATTACGTATAACGGAAATATTTGAAAGAAACAAGGCAAAAATATTGTCTGTCAAGAAATGCTTGACTGACAGAGTAAATTCAAGATTATATTGAACTATGGAGCACAATATTACTTCCTGAGTATTCATTAATACTTATAGATTAATCTCAATTGAGTCTATCCTATATGTAAAATACAATGAACACTATTTCCATAGAAGTGATAATAATCTAGTATTTGATACGTGTTCTAAAACTAATTATTTATATTATTCAGAAAAATATTAGCTTTACCAAAACATATTTGTTGATTCAATATATTTCTCATTTCTTGAGATTTCCACGGATCCTGCTAGTAAATAAATATTTTTATACTTACTGCTCGACGTTTTCACATTAATAATTTATTATTACTATTACTACCAGGAAAAATGTTTACAAGTTCCGTTCACTAATGATTAAATTGGTTTCAGGTTATACCATGTACTTTTATAACCTTATTAAATTTTAATAACGTCAACAGATGAGCACTTAATCTTAGTGATCAATCGCTTTAGTCATCGAAGCATCTGAATTAATAATGATTTTTTTTTTTTTAATAGAAGCCACAATTATCGAAATATCGAATAGATAATGCTTATATTCATCTTCAGTATTGACCACAACTAAAACATGTTCATTAAAGGAGGCTTTGAACAGGTGCACAGTTTTCCATTAATACTTACAGAAGACGTTAAATATTTTGCATTCGGAATGCAAATAACTTATTTGGAAATAATTGTGTCCACATAGAGAGTAGAAAATGGTCACTATGTTTATTTTCAGCAGCCTTGTAACTTATTTTCCATACTTTTTTAATTAGTCCCTGCGTTCTGTAAGTGATGTTTCTGGCGAAGAGAGATAATTGCTGCTTTAAGTGTCGAAATCCATTCATCATAATTCAATTCTAACATTTATCGTTGACTTATTTTATTTAGCCCCAAGTGGTATTTTCATAGCTTTACCACAAGTAACTTCATGTTTTGTCTATACCAATTTTTATTTAAAATCTGTTCGAATGGTTCGATTTTTTCAGCGTACAACATTTACATCTATTATTATATTTTTTCAACGTGTATTCTTGGTTAATTTTGAAACAATAACGACTTATCAAAAACTAGCCGGGGGTACCTGGCCTTTTCCGGTCATAAATTACACTTAAATATATTTTAATTCATGCAGATTTCGTATTTAATATTACAGAGCTAATCCCTATGCAATATTGTATTGTACCTAATATATAGCAGGAATTTTAAAAGTTTAGCAAAAATTACTTCGTTGCTATCAGCTAGAATCGAACTCAAAACATTTAACGTTCCAACCACGTACCATACCGTTTTAGCTATCGACAGGCAGTTGAGAAAGATTTAAAATCAAACCATTTCAGTGTATCAATGAATGTGTGTATGTGGAAAAGTAATAGAAATATATGTCAGCAAGTTTAAATGAACATTTTGCATTTCAACTTGCCGACATATCTCTATACACGTTATTCTTTTTCTAAACAAAGATTTTACAAGTTATAAAGCACTCCTGGTATATGATTACTATTTTCTGTTAATTTCATTGTAAAGTAACCAGATGTGTTAGAGTTTATCGATTAGAGTATGTCCCTATTGATTTGCTTCCAGACGAAAGAGTTGTTAGTAACACATTCGGCTTTTATAATAGGGAAAACACATCTCCGGAAAAGGAAAACTTTGGATTAAGACGTATATTTAAAGTGTCTCAATCTGCAACACTTTCTTTGTTACTAACCGATGACAAAACAGATAAAGTATTTTATCAGATCAGATCCTAGATTTTGCTTTTAAAATGCTATTTCCAACGCAAGTTTGATATATTGACGAAATTCTATTTCAAATCATCTGTGAAAGATATAGTTGTAACGGGATGACTCCTAGGAGTTAGACCAAGTAATAACATATTAAATACTATTACTATTGTTACAACTACGCCTTCTGCTTCTACTACTACTATTATTACTAAAATAAAAAAACAACAATAACAATAATAATAATAATAATAATAATAATAATATAAACCCTTCAAAACAGGAAGACGGATATCATAATAGTTAACAAGGAGGAAGAGACCTGCCAGATTGTAGATGTTTTTCATTCCAGGTGACCCATATACAAAAGTAAAAACAAGAAAAAACACATTGAATTTTAGCAAGGTTGTTGATAGTACTCAATTAAAAGAGTACAATATTATTTTATTCATTTTAAGTAAACAAAATAATTATAAGTCGCTACAATAAAGCAATTGTTTCAGTCTTAAAATAAATCGTAAGGCGACAACATACCTCTGTGCTGATCTGTGCTGATTGTATATGAATGAAGTTGATATCATCAATGAAAGGATCGTACAGAAATTTAAGTTTTTTTATTTGAATTCTTGAGAGATATGTATAATTTCATGTAAGAAGTTTTGTTTACTTCGTCTTCATGGTACTATCTCTCTCATATATATATATATATATATATATATATATATATATATATATACATATAAATAAATACATATGCATATGTATATATATATATTTCTTTACTTATATGTATATATATACACAAATACATACATATATATATACTAATTTCTAAATTGATTTTATATATCTATAATATAAAGCTGAACGTGTGAGTGTGTGTGTGGTCACGAATAGGCTCCTATATGGTTGACTATTTTTAAAAAACTGATTTCATATAATGATAGAAGATGTATCGAGGATCAGGAATGGGTATGTTTGATCTGGCAGAACGGTGATTCATAAACATTGTGGGGTCTGCGTTCGCGTCTGGCTCCCAAAGTATGGTAATAAAAAATGAAAAACAAACACAAACGTTTACAAGGGTTTTTGATATAGATGTACATAAGAATACTTTGATAAGTATGTTTCAATTTAAATAGGGATGGTATAATAAAATTGTGGGGTCTGCGTTAGCGCCTGTACTCCATGGAAATATGGCACAAACTTTAACAAAGACTTTTCATATCTATTTGCGTTAGTATACCTTGATAATTATGTTTCAGTTTGGTATAATAAAATTATGTGGCGTTCGTTCGCGCATGAACTCCATAGAATGTAAATATGTCACAAAGTTTAACAAGGTTTTTTAAAAGGGATTAGGGTCCGCAATAACACCTTAACTTTAATCTTAATTCAAGTTAGCTTTTATTTATTTTTTTTTTGAGTTGAATCATATTGTATCGAATAAGTTCACCTCATAAATTCACGTTCTTATTAAAGTGAAAGCAAAAAAAAAGTCGGAACTTTAGACAATTCTCGACACAAATTTTGCATCACTCTGTTTTTTCCTTCTCCACGTGCACGTGGCACTCTTTCGAATATAGATCAATAAATAATAAAAAATAAAAACGTTACTTGTTATCGTGTCAAAAGAAGGAAAACATCCTGCTCACGTGATTACGTGTCTTTTTAAAAACATTTCCATAACCTTTTTATTTTTATGTATATATCTGTTTAAGCTTTTTTTGTCAGTGTACTAGAAGGAATTCAGTTGATTACAAACTTTTCTGCGTGTTCTTTATATTACAATAGTACAACCCTGAATACTACGGCGCAATACTACACCGTTCAATACTGTAAAACTGAAACGAAGCTGTTCTGCTTGAAAAGGGTGCCATTTTCTTCTTATTCATATATATATACCGATTTTTTTAACTAAAAAACAAAAGTAATTAGGTGTTTACTTTTTTAATATCCCATTTTACTGTTTCGAATTATTTTACTAAAGTAAGTAAAGCTTCATTATTTTTCAAAACTGTTTTTGTTTTTCGATATTTCGTCGATATTATTTAGTAAGAGTGTTTAGCAGAAAAGCCAACAAACGACTACCCGAAAAAATAGATATACAAGAAATAAATGTTACCATAGTCAATAAAAGTTCAGTTCTTGATTTTTTAAAAATAGTTTTTGATGTTTTTTTCTTGAAATAATTTCAGCGAACCGAAATTAAAACGAAATTTGAGGCGATAACTACTTAAATTAATTTTTATATAAACTACACATGCCATAATTGAATATTCTTCAAGCACAAAATAACGGAAAACATTAAAATATGTTTATAAATATTCCTTACGTTGACGGAACTCTCTTAAATTGTTAACATAGAATGCACAGGTACCCCTCCTTCAAATTGAAAACGGGGCTCTCCATTTCAAAGTCGATGCCTTTTTGGTTTTTTTTCAAACCAGTTCATGAATTAACATTTTTTTTTACAATCTACTTAAAATACAAGCCAATGCACTTTTCTACCATAAAAGTAACTTTTATTGACTATGGTAACATTATTTCTTGTATATTTGAATTATTATATATATAACATTTTGTCTTTGTAAGGAAACATCATTTTGTCGGTCACTCTTGGCTACGAATGGAAACAAAGATGATATAAAAAAATATATTTTCGCGAAATTTATCTTTACTTTCATCATATTTTGCTTAGGGTAACATTTTTGGAGTATCAAAACCTATCTCTTTACAACACCCAACTTTTCATAACCTATCATACTTTCATCAATCACAGTCCATTTTCTGTAGGCTGTTTTTGAACCCAGTCAACGACGGGTACTTCTGCTGGTATATATATATATATATATATATATATATATATATATATATATATATATATATCAGTTTAGAAATAGTATTGTATCGCTGCTGACAAATAGCCCAGTTATGCGTAAAATTGAAAATTGTGTTCATGAAATCCTATTATTCGTTCGCAACAGTTATTATCTCTGCCTTAATATTATTGTCAGTAGGTATTGTCTCAGTAACAACTAACCCAGAAGAGGTGACAGAAACCGAATAGCTTTCATCCTAATGTCCTCATCGCATCTTATGTAGAATAAGCAGTATATATATATATATATATATATATATATATATATATATATATAACAGGGAAAGAGAAATGGGTAAAAGGGGTAGAGAAGGATCGGTATAGAGTAGAAATAATTTTGGATTCAACAAAAAAAATGTACATTTGAAAATAGAAGGCCATGAACGTTTCAACATGTCATATTTATTCTCAATATTATTTGTCACACACGTGTTTTGAATATATACTTCACGAGGAGAGACACAAAATGCAATACTTTCACATATAGGAAAAATTTTTAAAAAAACACTACGTATATTACTCCTCCGTACTATACATCATATACTTATATCTAAAAGACACTTTCTCTTTGTGCATGAGTTTGTTTCCTATACATTCCAAAACGGCTAGGTTGATATTCTACAAAAACACACACATATACCTTATGTGCCTGGAAATGTTCTTAGCTTTTCGTATCGGAATACCTTCGATGAGTATCGAAAATCGATAATTGAATAAACCCCATTAAAGAGGAAACAATCCAATTTTAAAAAAGAAGTAAGTCTGATTTTGACCAAAGTTAACACTTTCATACAGCCTAACATAACATCACGTGCATTTGTTGTCTTTTCGTTACTACTCAAGTAACATGACTCGGTGTATAAAATCAGCAGTAGATTCTGTTAAAGGGCGCATTCAAAATAAATGTTTCAGTTTAGTATTGTAAAATTGTATTAACATTTTCTTTTTAAATTTTCAGTGATTATCTATATATATAAAAGCGAAAATGTATGTATGTATGTTTGTGCGTCTGCTAAAAACTTTTGACTGACGGAACAAAAATTCATAATCGTGGTATCATATTAAAGCCCCACCCTCCGGACGACAAATATCGAAAAATTAGCCCAAAAAGACCATCAGAAGTGCGTCAACTTATCGATTTTCTGCAGGGGGGTCCCCAAAAAAGTGACATTTTAATGTTAAACATTACATATTGTTAAATCGATTTATAACTGCACCAACAAATACGGGCGCCAACTCTTCTACATAAAGTATACACGGGACCGTTTATATTGGGTCAACTTGTATTTAAAACCCGCTGAATCATGTCACGTGATCTTGACGTCAGCAAGCTCTAATGGCAGTCTGAATTTGCAAAAACATGTTATCGGTAAAAAAAAAATTAACCCTTACACAAGCTAAACTATGAACTTCTACGCTATGGTAACGTTACCAAAGTTATTAGCACATTCAAAATAGTTAGATACGATAGTTAAACGAAAAATAACAAGCCAAAGATGTGCAGTAAAAAAAATACACTTACAAAAAATATTAACGATCGAAGTTTTTACAAAAAAAAAAAAAAATAGCCAGACGCCATTTTCCAGTCTTTAGAGTAAGGAAGACGAAGTGAGAGAGAGAGAGAGAGAGAGGCAAACACAGAGAGAGAGACGCAAACAGAGAGAGAAAGAGAGAGAGAAACGTTAACTTTTTCACCCCGAAATCGACAATTTTCGACAGGGAGGGGGGGTCAACAACGCAGGCGTCAGATGACGTCATGACGTCGTGACCTGATTTACTTTAAATAGTTGAAAACCCGAACAAATTTCAGATGCGTCGGTGTAACCCAGGTAGTTAAGGCGATGGTTCATTATCTAAACGTTTTGGGTTCGAATCGTGGTGTGAGATGTTTTTTTTTTCGATTTTTTATATTTGAATATTGAACCCTGTATTCTTTAAGCCATTTTTCACGTAACGTTCGTTTTCCTGTTTTTTTTTTACTTCGCTTATTCTTAGCGACACCCAAAAACACCCGGGTACCCACCTGTTTTTTTTAACTTCGCTTATTCTTAGTGACACCCAAAAACACCCGGGTACCCACCGATTTTTTAAATTTTGATATCGAAACAGGCTTATTTAAGCCATTTTTCACGTGTTCGTTTACCTGTTTTTATCGTTCGTTTGCCTTACGTTAGTTTTTTTTTGTGTTTTTTTCGATGTTTTGATTACCCACCCCCGCCTTATTAAAACGTTGTTTTCTTTTCTTACTTCGCTTATAACAATTCTTACATCGTCATCGTCGTCGTCGTAACGCTCGTCGACTTTCAAACATCTTTCACTTATTCGCTTATAACAATGCTTCATTCTAGCTGGCCGATTTTATTTTCAAACTTCGCCTCAGGGCGTCGGTTTCGATCCTACCCCCGGTTTCTTTATTATTTAACACCACACACACACCTACAAACACCCGGGCAACGCCGGGTACCCCTCGCTCGTATGGATATAAAAATCTAAATCTGTCTATATTCTATTTTCATTTTAAAATACTTTCATAGACATGTTTCTGTTATGTCACAAAAAACGATTTTCTTTACGTCACAAGTGTCACGCTCATATAATAATTCCATAGGTAATATAACATACTGACCTAACGGGTCACGGGTAGTCTAGTATATATATATATATATATATATATATATATATATATATATATATATATATATATTTTTAGTCATCGACAATAAGTCATGTTTCGTTGTATCACAACTCATCAGTGCCGCTAGATTAGCATCTCTCCCAAGCCAAGGATTGAATCTAGAACCATCGTGTTGACAGTCGGCAGTTCTCCCACTCGAACATGGAATCGACGCCCGTAAATAACTCGTCGGAATGTCTATTTAAATAGGCCCCCGCTACCAGTTTTATAGTGCTCAAATCGCCTGTTCGTAAACAAACATACAAGGAGCTTCGTATTTTCAGCCAATTAATAATATATATATATATATATATATATATATATATATTCATCCACATACCGTACTGTTTCGCTGTTTCACAGCTCATCAGTGCGGCTAGACAGGCCACTGCCTCAAGCCAGGATCGAAACCCGATTGCCCAAATGACAGTTCATATATATATACGTATATATATATACACATATGTGTGTGCGTTTATGTACGTATATATATATATATATATATATATATATATATATATATATATATATATATTATATATATATATATATATATATATTATATATATTACTACTGGCAGTTTCGAATGAAATTATGCTTACTACTATGTAAAATCGATAATAATAACATATCGTTTATATTAATACTGCCAGTCATTCGCCGTAATTAGTCATCGAAACTCAGCAGACAATGGTTTGTACTTTATATTTAGGGATGCCTAAAGTATTCTGTTTATCGATTGCCTTTATAAAGGTAGAAGAATAGGGAATATAATAAAACATTCACGGTGTGTTTGAAGAGAAAAATTGCCGGAGACGTTCTACAAATGAAAGAAATTATATTTCACCAAGACAATGCACCATGTCACAAGTTGATTGTAACGATGAAAAAACTAAATAAATTACACGTCGAATTGCCTCGAGATTTGTTTTATTCTTCTGGTGACTATTTTAAGATCTGAAAGAGATTTGGCTCCAATGATATCGAAAACTCAGATTTCAAAGAAAAAACCGTTCTACAAAATAAAAAAAAAAGCATTGAATTGTTACGTAATCGTCGGAATCGTTGTATACACTTTCGAATTTAATTAATAATTTATATTTTATTTGGTAGGACTAAGACTTGTTGAATGATGTTTTCATTAAATTAAAATGTCGCACACATGTGGACTATTAAGGCGTAGATACTGTGTTAAATAGCTCATAATGGTCAATGGTCGGTTAATTATTTTCAGAGTAAATCCTATACATACAAATATACTAATATATAAGTATATCAAACCTTATAAATGTATTGTTCAAATACTCGCCCCAGGGCGGGTAGTGTTTAACAGAACAGTTGTGCAACAATTTATGTCTGCTATCGAAGATTAATATGAGGATATTAGCAGGCTACCCGGCATTGCTCCGTCGTAAAATACGCTTAAGTATGATATTTTAATTAATGCAGATTTTGTATTTAATATTATATTTGCAGGGTGGGGGCGACTTTGCTCGGGCGTAAAATACGCTTAAATATGATGTTTTAATTGTCCAGATTTTGTATATATTATTATAGAGTGGTGATTTCAAAAGTAAAAAAAAAAAAAGTATTTAGGCCCCATCAACTAGAATCGAAATTGGAGACGTTACCACTGTATCAACGTTACACGCATATAAACCGATTAAAAATCAAAAATTAAACAAAAATTAACATGAATGTTTTACGATTTTTCAATTTGACCCATTTTTGACCCTTTAAAGAAAATTTTAACCGTCTAAATACCCATAAAAGAACGGCCCGTAAAAAATCCAATAATTTGAGGCTTCTAACGCCGCTCTGCGCCTTTTTGTTTTGGAGAAGATAGAGTTTGAAATATGGAAACAGACAGACCGACAGACATATATTAGATTGTATTGGATCCAATATATAGTAATGATTCAAAAGCCTAAAAAAAAATTACATGTGCGCCACCACCGAGAATGGAAACCAAAACGTTTAGATTACAATTTACTTTGACGTTTATGACTGAGCTATGAAGACATGCTTGCTTCAAGGTTAAAAATTAAAACATGAACCAAGAGCTATTGCGTTATGCATGCATATTCGTAATTCTGTCATTCGATGTTTACCTGGCAAATTCCATTTATTTTAATTTTCACACTTTTGTACCGACTTTCCCTGATTAAAATCAAAATATAAAGTTTCGCATGGGTTCGAATACCTTATGTATTAAGTTTCATATATGTAGATTAAAAACTAACAGAGCAGTTTGATAGGCAACATTTTTAAACAAATATATATACGCATATATAAATATATATAGAATTAGGTTTGTGTTTCCTATAACCTTTTACGCAAATATTACGCAAGTATAAATCATGTAGAATATTTACATGAATATAATTACACGTAATAGATAAATCTTATTTTATTCATACACGAGTTAATTTTTGCGAAAATAAAAATTACGCAAGATAAATTTTCTTTGAAAAATACAAAATTTATCTCTCCTTCGCACCTCTTCTCCTTACTGAAATTGCAAAAGAAGAATCTGTGCGAATAGATCAATTACTATTTTAGTCATCTATAATATAAACCCCACATGTCTGCTTATATGTATGTACATGTATATATGTCTGTATCTGCCTAAAATTTTCGAGAGAGGCGACGAATTTTCTCGAGATCGGTATCGTTTTGATTTGGATCCTTCGGACGACAAATATCGAAACATTGACTAAAACATTAATTCCTTCACCCTCAACTGTTTTTCTACAAGGTGGGGTCGCTTTTTCGCCGATATTTTCGAAAGTCATCCTCTCTTTTCGATTGACTAGGCTCAATTTAAGCATACGTCACTTCCGGTTTGGTGATAGGCGCAACAGAAAAATCTTCATGTTTTTTTTTCTCGCGTTCTTTTCCGCCTTCGCGGTACGGGTTCGAGACGCACTTTTATTATGTTTTTTTGCTCAACACACACCTCCAAACACCCGGGCAACGCCGGGCACCCAGGCTAGTAGAAATATAAAAGAGAAAGGGGTATTTTTCTTGTTCCTATTAAAAGTGAAACAAATTATTGACTTTATGTTTCATTATCAGTTATTAAGACCAAGCTTCCTCTTCTCTGCTCGTAAAATTTAAATTAACATACGTGATCATTCTTTCCTTTCTTTATTATCAGGTTTTATTTTCATTAAGGTTAAGCCTCGATTTCCCTGTTCATAATATTACATTTGCATACGTAATTATTAAAGAGTGGCGCACGAGCATACGTTCATGTTTCTTATTAATGTTTCCATGAAAATCATTGTGTAAACAACCTTTAGTCGCTATCTTTAATCTTTATATATAGATATTTTCTCTTGTAAATTAAAACTACACTCCTCGAAACGTTAAATCGCTAAAAAAATATAGCACGAAAATTCTTGGTCGCACAAAATCTAATATACTTGTACGAGTTTTACATTGCTCGGAATATACTTATACGAGTTTTACATTGCTCGGAAACGAATTCTGCGTTGACAGATTTCACCTTTTTTGTACGACCTGTTTTCTTTACTGAGATTTGATTTCGTTAATGTTCTCTTTACAAATGCAGCCCATCACAGTCACGTAAAATGTCCAGCGTATCATTCTCATTTGCTGTCCATTCGAAACGTGCCGAGATTCTCATTGCGTGCATAGAAACATTGCTCATGTGATGCCATATATAAATATTGATACATGCACGAATAGAGGAACAGGAGAACACGTGAACGTGGGGAAGAGTGCCAGAAAAATAGAGAAATAAATATATAGAGAGACGTAGGATGAGAGATTTCCGCGATTTATAAGATTAAAAGATAGATATTTCACTTGCCTTGACTGAGATTAAAGGTGTTCAACGTAATCTATGTATTTCGCAATTTCCTGCGGAAAAAAAAACAAAAAAAACTTTACGTTACGTTGAGAAGAAAGTTCTTGCGAATGTTTAAATTTTGTTTTCAAGTGATGTATTTTTAAATAAATTCTCGTTATAAAACCTTTATTTTACATATCATTAAAAAAAGCATGTTTGCTCTATCTAATCGTTTAAATTACAACCCTTTTAAAACAATTGTCTTCTTTTCAGAATGCTGAATACAAGATGGAAAAAAGCAAATTCGCACGATATCCTTATTTCAGTTTAAGCTATGCCGCAAAGTTGCTGAAACAGCTCGAGAAAATAACGTGACGTTTGGCCTAGGAACCACTACTGAACGCACAGCACAATTGTGGTTTAAGAAATCTTCTGGCGGCGATTAGAGTCTTGAAAATGATGAGCGTAGTGGACAGCCATAAGATGCTGACAACAATCAATTAAGAACCTTAGTCGAAGCTAATCGACGAATAACTGTTCAAGAACTTGCGTCTGAATTAGACATAACGTATATGACGATTTCCAATGACTTGAGAGAGATTGGAGAAACAAAAAAAAATGATAAATGAGTGCCTCGCTAATTGAAGACAACCAAAGGAAACGCCGTTATACAGTGTCATCTTCCCTTTTTTGACGCAACAAGTACGACCTGTTTCTCGACTGGATCGTGACTTGCGAAAAAAAGTGGGTCCTTTACGACAACCTACGACGCTCAGCTCAGTGGTAAGACGCCGACGAAGCTCCACGAGTCGCACCAAAAAGTTCATACTAACTTTTTGATTGTCTGCGACCAGTCTTATGCATTACACCGTTTTGAATACACACGAAACCATTATGTCGGAAAAGTACTGCCAAGAAATGGAATCAATGCATCAAAAACTTCGACAATAGCACCCAGCATTATTCCACAAAAAGGCCCAATTCTCGTACACGACAGTGCCCGACTGCACGTTCCTAACCCAACCCCAGATAATTTTAATAAATTGGGCTACTAAACTCTGTCTCATCCGCAATACTCCATAGACCTATCACCTACCGATTACTACGTTTTAAAGGATCTCGACAACTTCCTGTGTGAGAAATGCTTCCAAAACCTAAGCGATATCAAAAAACACCTTCAGCAATTAATTATCACCAGAACGCATTTTTTACGCTACTGGCATACATACACTTGTTTTACATTGGCAAAAGTGTGTCGATTCTCCTGGTGCTTGTTTCAATCAATAAATATTTGTTTTAATCGAGATATTTTCATCAGATTTTAAAAGTTAAAAACCGAAAGGACTTTCTTATCAACCTGATATATAAATACTATGTGCATTCATTCTTTTGGCACACTCTTATGCTCGTCTTCATTCTTGTTTCACCACATCTTCTGGCATTCTTCAGGTGATCAACCTTGACAAGTAGAAATGCAAGTGGTTTGTCAAATCACATTATATTAAAATATTGTTCAAACAAGCACGGATACGCAGCGATGGAACAGAGTTGGAGCTTGCTTGATAGTGCAAAAATTCTTAGATATGAGATGTTTTTAAGAGGGGAGACATGTTGTAAATGCATAAGATTAGACGTGGAAATAATGGTAGCTTTGTAGTGATACTGGATACCATCATGTGTGAGTAGTTGTCAGCAACATTGGCAATGTCTCCAATGTATTTGTTCCAGTTGATGTTGCTTATGAACGTTAAACCGCCGAATTTGAATGATGAGCTATCGTGTAGAGTTTCGTGTGTTTATTTGCTTCCCCACAAGAGAAAGTTAGGCATGAGGCCGTTTTTTAATGTGAAGAGAGAGAGGGGGGAGGGGAACGGAGTACCAGCTCCCGAAAGGTAGGAAATGGGAGCTGGTAGTGAGAACCTCTTGGTATATAGGGCTGCCCCTATATGGACCAGAAACTCATTGCCACAAGGACAATGGTCTTTGATTGCAGCATCCGCCGGAACAGATACTGCACAAAAGTGATTTGATCCCTGTCAAAATGCCGGGAAAGTGAGTTATTGTGGTTGAGAAAGTTTCTTGTAATTGTTACAAGTAAGGTTAGTCTTAATAGCATTAAATGCCAGCATGTATTTTCGTCCTCATTCTACTGCAGGCTGGAAGGTTATTTTCTAAGGTTTCAGTCATTGCCTTTGATACGTGTGCATTAGTTATTTCCTCGTGTCTGTTATAGAGTATGGTGTCATTAGCAAATATACCTAGCTTGGACACAATTTAATCGGGAAAGTCGTTATTTTAATATAAACTATAATAAGAGTTCAAGGTCTAGTTTTTTTTTTTTAGCCTTTAGCCATGCAATATATGCCCGTGAGTAAAAAGAGGAAAAAGACATGGAAAATTTTAAAGTCTTGCAGTTTGAGGGGAAGAAACTATTAAAGTAGAAAGCAGTAAACAAACATTATTTAATTTCAAAATTTATTCATGCAATCAGGATAATTCTTACGACTGAATAAATACATTTAAAATAAATTATTATATACTAGAACAGCGGCGCCCGACATTGCCCGATATAAAATATGCTTAATATATTTTAATTCATGTAGATTTCGTATTTATTAGTACGTAGCCAATTCTCAATTGAACATTATATTGTGCCTAATATATAGTACTGATTTCAAAGGTAAAAAGAAAGTAAGCTTGGTGCCATCAGTTAGAATTGAAACCAATACAATTAGTTCTTCGGCCGTGAACCTTGATTTAACACCCAATTCGCGTCTGCTACACCGACAGACTTAAAGAAACATATAACATTAAACAACTTTTTACTAGCATCATCAAATGTCGGCAAGTTAAAATGAAGATTTCGCATTTAAACTTTCCGATTCTGTGCGCATTATTCATCCATTCAAACAAGGATTTTACTCGTCATAAACCATCCTGCGTTTCTAATTACTGTTCATGTTCATTTAAGTCTTATGTGACCACTAGTATACGAGTTTAGCGGTAATATAAAGGGTGTTCCAAAATGATTTAACATATTTGCAGGTCAAGAAAATTAAATAACAATGAAATAAAGAACATATTTAAACATTTTTTTAATGTACGTAGAATGCCATTATATTTTAATTAAGTAAAAATTATTTTATATTTGTATTTATAAATTTTGTACGGAAATGTTCCCGAATCATTTGATTTCCTTGCCTGGTAATATCGGTTCGCTTACAAGATCGCCTTATCCGAGGCGCAGCAACTTTTTGTGGGAATATTTGAAGTCAAATGTATTCAGCCACCATCTTTGATCTCTTGAAGAATTAAAACGAGCTATTCATTCTGAAATTGCTGCTATTGCACTCGAAATGATCCATCGAGTTATTGCAAACTCTCTCGACCGTCTAGAATCGTGTATTAGCAATAATGAGAAACATTTGTCCGATTTAATATTTAAGACTGTGTGAAATAAAATTACATACTTGTAAAAAATAAAATAAATTTTCTTAGTTTAATAGTTTTTTTGATTTTTTACCAACAAATGTGTCCGATCATTTTGGGACATCCTGTATGTACACTTACAAGAAAGGTAGGCATACATACATACATACATACATACATACATACATGATGATGATTGCAACGTCTTGTCAGACGAGTGCCACTCCCTCAGATATTTAAAATCCATGAGCTCAAATGCCTGAGGGAGTATCTATACAAATATGATGTTACAGAGTCTTAGCTTTGTACGACAGCTAAGTCTCTCTCTCGGTTCAAAATGTTGAGATCCAGCAATAAGCAAGAGCAAGATAGCCAGCAACAAATTAAACTACAGACCAGCTTAATGCGGGTAATGGTCTTCCGCATTATGTTTTTTTTTTAAATCAGAGATTTGCTTCTCCTAGAAAGGTTGCCTTCACCACGGCTTACGGGAGCCCTCTCTACCCCAATACACATATACACACACACACAAATATACACGGTGCTAGTTGGCCGTTGACCCAGAAAAAGAGTTCATACATACATACATACATACATACATACATACATACATATATCTACCGTTTTATTTATATGGGCTATTGCATTTTTAGACATAGAAAATGTATACTTACATCTAGTTTTCCTTTTGTTACAAACGTCAAAAGTTAAATTCATACGAATGAAGTTCTAGTCTTCTATTCTCTTAAACTATTTTAGGAAATACCATTTCACAAATAGATTTTCATAAAAAGTTAAACGATATGTATTGATTTGCGAAACAATCCAAAACTAAAATCAAAGGAACGATTTAATTGATTTTAAATGACAATTTTATGCGCAAAAATAAAATTTAATTTTAATTTACTTCATTGTAGTTTAAGGCTTTTTATTAATCTTTGTCTCTATTTAGTTTGTTTACTTTCATTTGTTTTAATATTATTTGTTATGTCAATTGTTTTTTTTAACCATAATTTTTTTTTTTTAATTGTTGCATGTTTGTACACTTGGAGAAGCAAGAAACATGTAGAGAATACCAAGTCTAGTGCTTCGAAAGTAATAAATGATTATATTAGACAGCTATCTGGCATCTATGAACCTCTACAGTGACTAGGTGGGATTTTGCTGTTTGTCAGGTTATTCGAGATATTCATTTTGATGGTGGCACAAGTGTTTCGAGTTCGCCATAACACATTCCATAAAGTACTTGTAAAACAAGCGACGAAACATGAACTAAAGCTTAATTGACAGCGCAGGAAATTAGATTTAATACGATTTTGGAGCTCTGCTTAAAAGGGAGATACAAGTGGCAGATGAACCAGAGCAGATCTGGAGTGAAATCCAACCTTAGGAGCTTATCTAAGCAAATGCTTACCCAAGAAGAGAGCTATTCACTTTGACTATGGCAAAACATGGACCCAAGAAATCTATTTCTTACAGCATTGCTTGTTTGTAAAAACTATTGAACCATTTTTTTAAATAATTTGATAATGTTGTTTGAATCAGTATTTCGAAATTTGATATTGTATTACATGAACTCACTTTCTGTTCAAAAGTTTAAATATTTCTTACAAATATTGAAGGGGCCGACGTAATTCATGATTAACCTTCCACAGTTGATATTTAACTTTTTAAATGGGTAAAAGCTTCACAAAGAAACTGAAATGCAGTCCAGATATTTGGTAATGACAATACGTTTTATTTTATGAAATTGCATTTTGCATTTCAATAAATATTTGTGCATTTGTCCATCAATATAATAAATAATAATTTGATTCTCAGTTACCAAAAAATAAACACGCAGACTCATGTAGAGTTTTATAATAATAGTAATATGGAGATTTATACATTGACATCATGTTTCTGAATTTTTTAGATGATGAATGATAATTTGCATTATTTGTATTTGTCGACTACTATTCTCATCTTAAGAGTTATTTCCACATTTTTTTCGGCCAATGTAACTTCCGACTTCCTTGAGGTGTCGAACCCGAGAGCCTTCCTGTTGAACTCAGGAACTGATGAAAAGAGAGCATGCTCCTGAAGTAAATAAAGGTTTCTGTTTGTAATTTCGTGCAGGAACCATAAGTTCGAATGAAATACTCTCGAGTTCGACAAGATATACCTGAAGAAAGTCGGAGATTACATCGGCCGAAACGTTGTGAAAAATGCACCCAAGTCCGAATAATTCAAATCAAACATTGACATTTTAGATTATTACCAGCGTGCAATAAGATTCCTTTAAATTACTGGTCTCTCAGTTCAACGAAAGTGTCTTTAACTCGCGGCTTTATTGATTGTAATTTTCTGGTTTCCTTCAACCATTACATCCGTAAAGATATTAAAAATAGTTCATTTTTACATTTTTATGGTGTTATCTTTTCATTTTATAAAATGCTTAGTTATTTTCTTTTTATTTTATAGCATGCCTCCAAAGCAAAAAGTGGATTCGAAATTGAATTTTTTTATGAAGAAACACAATTTTTTATTTTACTTTTGAGAAATGCTAATAAAATGAGGAAACATATCGATTTGAAAGTGTAACTACAGTTTCTATAGCAGAACCATATAACTTATTTTAAACGATTTATTACTTTTTTACTCACGTTCACCCCTAACGAGGCACATGACCACTTGTGCGTAAGGGGCTACTATTTGGGACCAGGGCATAGAATAGATTAACAAGATGCTGGTTTACTTTACATTTAAACTTCTGCATTTTACGGAAATGCTGGATATTTTTATGTTGCTGATTTTCAATTATACGTTTTCTCATGTGTGAACAGTATGTAGGTTGCCATTATTTATTAGTTGTATGTATTGATTTGTATGCATGAATTACTGATTACGAACAGTGTAGTATATTTATACTATTCATTTATTAATTAATTTTTAGAAGAATCGACCCGCTGGTTACGTCATAAGTTCGGAGAGTTTTACTCTTTCCCTTTTTACCACGTAACTCTAAAAGGAATAACATACGATCGCCATACGTATTGGAAACTCTTTCTTTGTCATTCTATCTCTGAGTTGATGCATGATCTCATTTCACCAATCATATTTCTGCATTCTTAGCCTTCTTAGAATGTAACAAAAAGAGAAATTTTTCAGTTCTTTTTATCTTATATATATTTGTATTCTCAAAGAAGCTTATGCGAAAATCTTGTTTTAAAAAGATACAAAACTATGTTGATTGTTAATATGCACCATTGGGTAAATTTTAGTCCACGAAATGTAACACTTTGGAGATATCTACATCTGAAGAAACATCAGATTCGGAAAGATCATTAATAAGTTTGATCAGCTATAATTTGATTTGCTACGTTCGCTTTGCTGTAGTTCCATTGTGTTGTAGTTCTTCCAATATGATAATCAAGTTGTCAACAGTTTTGTTTTCATTTGTGGTTGTTATTGTTGTTTCAAATGGGTTTGACCTTTACACCTGATCTTAAATGGAACACATACATCAAGTCTGTGGCCAAGGTCGCTGGGAAAATGGTGGGATCCTTCTACCGCTCCAGAAGATATCTCACTAATGATGCAATTCTCTATCTATGTAACAGCCAAGTACGTCCAAAGATGGAGTACTGCTGCCACATCTGGGCGGGGGCTACAAAAAAAACAGCCTATCCTGCCTTGACGGGGTACAAAATAGACTCCGTGGCTTATTGGGGGATGCCCTTTTCTCTACGCTGCAACCTCATTCCCACAGAAGAGACGTAGCGATCCTGTCATTGTTCTATCGTTATTTCCATGGCAGGTGCTCGTCTGAGCTCCATTCTCTGGTTCACCCTCGCCAATCTTTCTCAAAAAACACCCGACTAGTTGAAACCACCGTCAATAATTTTCCCCACTCTCTATCTGTGCCTAAATCAAAACGTAGATACCTTGAACAAAGTTCTTTCTTAGAACTGCACGCCTGTGGAACTCTGTTCCGCTTGCCTGTTTCCCTCCCGACTTCAACCGGGATGTCTTCAAGTCCAACAAAAACAAATTCCTGATGAACCGTTCCCCCTAAGTAATGAAACCTTACCAATTCTCCAATACTATTGCTACACTATCCCTTTGATTACTGTACACACAATAACCCTTATCCCTGAGTGGCCATTGGGCCTTGATAAGTGGTAAACTCCATGTAAAAAAAATAAAACAAAAACTACCTACTGTTATTATTTTTGGTATTTAAGTAGTTTTTTCTTTCTTTTATCAGTGCATAAACACTTTAATAAAATGGACGGAATTATCAGTCAATAGGTTTTTAACGTAGTCTTTACATGTCAACATTCGAGAACCAACACGTTGAATGCAGATGGTTGCAAGGAAACAAATACAAGGAGTAAATTCCACTCACTTTTTCAGTTGAAACAACAGTCGTTTATTTACAGGTACTTTCAGAATAACGCCTTGCCTCCTGTTTGTCTTATCGTACTCCAATATAAACAAGACTCTGCTCTGTTAAACACCTGATACTATCTCTTTGTTCTGTCATGTTTAGGACACGTCTTTTACTGCCGCTTTCGTGTCCCGTGTATAAAATATCTATTTCTATCCTTTTGGGGCCACGTTTTCGTTTTTTATAATATTTTCCTTTCTTTCTCCGTCGCTGTGATGTCACCTCTCCCCCAGCTAGTTCATTTGTCTACTTGTGCTATCCCAAAGCTGCTGCTGCTGCTGCTGCTGCTGCAACCATACGGGCGTCCGCACTTTGTCATGGTTTGGCTACGCCAATCTCTACTAAAGCTTGTGTTCATGTATGTATGTGCGCGCCACATAAATTTGTTCATTTAGCGGTATCTTTAGTTCCCGAGTTCTTTCCATTCTCCGATTATTTCCCTGTAGTTTACATATTTATCTATATCGCGTACGTTGCCAGGATTCCGCGCGTTTTTCATTGTTTCTATGCCAAAATATAAATCTAGTCGTCGAAATCCGATATTTTTGCATAGTTTTGGTAATTCATTTATTCGCCAAATCCTAATCAAATATGTAATATTGGCCTTGGCTGACACATGAAAAATCTCTAACACAATTGCGTTTTTGCTAATTCTTTAATAAAAATACCTTGTTTCAAGTATTCTTTTCTTGATCATAAAAAATAATGGCTATATTACATTTATTCCTACATTATCTTAAAAATACCCGGCAAGTTTATCGATTTAAACAATCACGAATTCGCATGACTATAAAATAAAAGAAAAAGTAGTTATAAAACATAAGCACAAGAGAACAGGTGTATACGGGGAATGTGTAGTGGGAAGGGGGCAGACGATATGAAAGCGATTATTAGCAAATAATTAAACATTTATTGTAGACTAGCAGGAAGACTCGACGTTGCCTGGGATTGAATGATAATCAACGAAACTTTCACACGCACATATGTTCATTGTTATCGAAATCGGTGAAATCGGCCATTTTTGCATCAAATCGATTGATTGTCCGCTCTAGTAAAAACTTCTCAGGTGCACTTGTGATGTTACACGGTGTAAGGTGCTAACTTTGGTCAAAATCACCTGTTCCTTCTTTTTTCGGATTATTTCGATTATCGATTATAGATACTTACTGAAGACATTCCGATACAAAACCTATATAAGAACACTGCCAAGTACATAAAGTACAAATGTCGACTCAGCCGTTTTTGAGTTTACAAAGGACGAACTCACACATACACACACACATAGACACACACATACACACACATACGCACACACACATAGACATACACGCAGAGAAAGTTCCTTTTATATAATAGTAGATAAATTCTGATCACCAATGAATGTCATAAAACGAAGTGGGTGTTATTTCGTTCATTTTTATTGTGATTATCGCTTGTTCCAATTTACCTGCCTTCACGTAAAGACTTATACACAAGGTCGCTTTTAATGTAGAAAGATTCAACTCTTCAAAATGGGGCACTCTTAATTGGAACAAAAATAAAAATCGTCTTCCATCTAAGTACCGACAATTTAGAGAGCGACTAGCGACGTCTTTACTAAGAGAAAGGGTATGTAAGAAACGGGATAGATACCCCCCACTAGATTTCGTCGATTTGTTTTTTTAGGCCACTAAGATTTATCGGGGAGGCACCTCTTCAAATCAAGCAGCGATATACCATCTTATAGCGAATCTAATTTTGATATCGATTGGAGCCAGGCATTTTCTGGAGGTAGAATTATGCAACTTTTCTTCAACAGCTCCAACAATACAATGGATGTTTATATTTCATTTTACACCTGTTTATACCCTTCTTCGCCCCAAACAAGGCATAATGATACTATTTGGGACAATGGCTGCATGAACACATTGTAAGAAGTTTAGCAATTAAATATGTATCTGCATTACGTTTAAATTTCTGAATGTTAGTACAATCAGAAAAACTAGGAAAAGATAAAGAATACCAAAGTCTACTGATTCAAATGAAGAAGTGATTATAGTAGACAGCTTTCTGGCATCTCTGAACCTCTACAGTGAACAGGTGGGAGTTTGCTGCGGGTTATTCAAGATATTCATTTCGATGGCGGACATGTGTTTCGAGTTCGTTATAACACATTCCATAAAGTACTTGTAAAACAGGTGATCAAACATGAACTAGAGCTTAAATGTACAGTGCAAGAAAATTAGATTGAAGACGCTTTTAGGGGCCCTGTTTAAAAGGGAGATACTAGTGGTAGATGCACCAGAGCAGATCTGGAGTGAAAACCAGCCTTAGGAGCTTATCTAAGCAAATGCTCACCCAAGAAGAGAGCCATTCACTTTGACTATGGCAAAACATGGATCCAAGAAGGGAGGTTTTGTGTTATTTGTTTGTGCACCATTAAAGTAGGATTAAAAAACAACAACTCGTAGAGCTGATTACATAAACCAGAACAATATCCATTTGGCCAAACAGTCGCTGTGAAAAAAGGCGGTTATATAAGCGACAGGTGAGAATCTAATCATTTGATCCATAAAATTGGATAAGAAAATAAAATCCTATTGCGTGTTGCGTGCAAAAACGAGTGGGTGCGAATCGATGTGAACAACTGGTAGGGTTGCTGAATGACTTCCTGTTATTCAAACCGACAAAAAAATGAGATGGGAATATGAAAAGAAAAAAAGGGTAAAAAGATGAAGTGATGATAGGAGAGAGAGAGAGAGAAAGAAAGAGAAGGGGGAGAGAGGAGGGAGATAGTAAAGGAAGATGGATATTTTATGATATAATTGTGTCATACATTTATTGAAGAAGGCTCGTGCGCTTGCGTGGAAACAACAACAAAGCCGATATAGTCTCATGATACGATTGTTACAAGTGCGCTTATGAAACATGTGTGAAAAGACTGGAATGACGTACTTATATACTTGCCTCCTTAAGACAACAGTGTTAGACTCAAGATCAGTTGTCGGCTCTAATATGCCTAGAATGTATCTCTCGAAAACGGAAACCTATGTATTAAGGCAAAAAATAAAAAAAGGTTGCCTGAGTCTTGGGGGTTTCCTTCTACGCTGAAAATGGAAACTAAAAATAATGTGTTGAATAAGAAAAATATTACACTTTGCCCTTAATAAAAAAGACAATTTCGGATTATAATTTATTTTGTATCAGTGCCATTCAACTCAGGTGAATTGAAATAGCCTCCTTCATCAGAGGAAATTTCTGGGGGAATAATAAATTCATAAGCGGTCACCAGTTACATGTACATCCCAGTCAAAGTATATGATGACGTGACGTTTTTGTAGTTCTTGCTAAGAGGTGTCAACGTTTTCCTACATAGAGCACCTGTTATTCCTAAATGGCTAGTCATCTAGTACTGACCAGACTCAACGTGGCTTAACATTGGTGAGCTATGAGAACCGGTGTATCAACATGAGTATTCTGTATATGATTTGGACTTTACGCACATATATAATACGAATAGATAGAAGATTTTGTTTAAAAAATGTAATAAGGTATTACATACGTGAGTCAGTTTGATAGCTGCATTGTAATAGTTGTGCAATGTATTTTTTATCGACGAAAATAGTTAAAAAAAATAATGCCACCTATCTGTTTATTCTGCTCGAATGGATCAGAGGGGGTTACATTGATGAGACTTCCAATCATTTCTCTGTATACTCGATCGTCTATCAATTTTGTTTCGATCTCAATATTTTTTATTTATATCCATTTCAACGGGAGTTGTACGCGGTTTGCAATCTTGCATTCCGAACTTGAGTAGAATTTTTTCAATGTACCGTGATTGGTTTATTGTTTTAATTTCATTTTCACAGGTAAATTTTATACCATGACAATTGTCCAAGATCGGCCATTTTAAATTTTTTTTATTTAATTTATTTTTAACATCTTTAAAAGTGTTGTCACAATTTGATGCGAGCAATATATCGTCAACTCCAAAAACCAAAATCAACAATTTATTACCTATATTTTTGGTATACATGCACGCGTCTGCGGGACATTGCTTGAATTCCTGGTCTATTAAATAATTATGGGATGTTAAATTCCAATTGTAAGCACTTTGTCTTATAAAGATTTATTCAGTTTCCACATGATTTTTTTTTTATTTTTCATTTTAAATCCCTCTGGAGAGGAAATATAGATTTCACAATCAATCGGGGCATTTAAATAAGCATTTTTACATTCATTTGATGTATTTTTAAATTGCATTGAGCGGCTAATTGTAATAAAATTCTAATTGTCGTTAAATTTGTCGTTGTGAAAATATGGCAAAATATTCCACTCCAGAAATTTGTTAATATTTACGTCAGTAGTTTTACTGCAATTGTCGTCATTATTAATATGTTCATTGTGATCGATTAAGATGCTAGGTAATATTTGCTCACGTTTTTCATCCACTGGATCGCCATTTTTAAAATTTAATGTATCATTGAATTTTACACATCTAACCTTTTTATGCCATTTTGGTCTGGAAAGTAGATATAAATAAGCTGCACTGTTTTTATCGAAACCTACGAAAATACCTTTTTTGCTTTTAATATTTAGTTTACTGATATCTTCTATAAATGCAAGGCAATTTGAACCAAATATATGCATTCGGTTCATTTACGGCTTTACACCGCAAAACGCTTCATACAGTGTTTTGCCCAATCTTCTTTTGAACGATCTATTTCTGATATATATTGCTGCCTTTAAAGCGTACGTCCATAAACTATGCGCTAATTTAGATTCGATAAGTAGAAATCTTGCCATCTCAAAAAGGATTCCCCGTGCCTTTTCAGCGGTGCCGTTTTGAAATGAGGAATACGGCGCAGATTCTCGTGTTTAATACGATGGTTAATTAATAGAAGTTTAATGTCTTTACTAGTAAATTGAGTCCCATTGTCTGAGCGAATACATTTTACCGAGCCGTACGGGGCAACATCAGCTAAATATTTGTTAGTGGCGAAGATAGTGTCGGATTTGTATTTTAGAAAATAAACTATAACCAAACCGGAAAAATCATCAACGAACTTCAAAACGTACCTTAGATTATTTCTCCCCATCTGGTTGATCGGAGCTGTCAAGTCACAGTTCAAAAGTGAGATAATTTTCGTGGCCTTTCTGTCTGGTGTTTTGCTTATATATTTTGTCATTTTTCCCTGTGCACAAACATCACAATTTGGAAGATTGCCTGACGGTATTATTTTCATGCCTTCGACTACATTTGGTATTTTTTTAAATATCAGCTGTATTGCAATGTCCTAGAATTTTATGCCAGGTTTCTAAGTCGTGACAGGCAGTTTTTGAGAGAACCATACTTTTTTAAATAATATAGTCAGTCATTTTCTTTAATGTAAAATACAGTTCCATTAGAGTATATCAATTTTGTAATTGTTTTTGCCAAACTTTATATTCGCGCCTTGTTTAATAGCAGCCTGCACGGAAAATATGTCTTGCTTAAATCTAGGTATGAAAAGAGCATTTTTAGAATACAGTTACAAATTTTGCCTTTATTATTTTTAATGATATTTTAGCATCGCCTATTTTCAAGACTATATCATTTATTTGACTACCGTCGGCAAGTTCGAAAAAATGGCCTTGTGGATCAAAATTAATAAAATGGCCTTTTGGATCAAAATTAATAAAATCAGATTCCTGTAGTACCACAGTCTACAAGGAGATTTTTACCGTTTGTGGTATTGTCAAAGTTATATATGAATGGAAATGTATGTTCTCCGAAGTTCTCAGGGGTTTTTATGGCGTCCATTTGAGGTTTTATATCGACATTGGAAACTTTTGTGGTTAGGTCGTCCACAATTATAGCAGATAATTTTATTCTTTTTTATTGGAAAATTACTTTTGGGAAAAAAACATTGCGGTGAGATGCGTAATTTGGTGGTGTCTGTTATCGAGAAGCATTTTTGAACTCCATGATATGACTTCGTAATTGCGCAATGACCCCTTAAATTCAATTAAATTTATGGGTTTATCTTTTTGCGTTATAACAGTTGTAAATGGTTTAAAATTGGCTGGAAGTTCCTTGAGGGCCATTGATATCAACAAGTTATCGCTTATTATTTCACCCGGGAGTTTAAGGCATTGGCGGGTGTTTCTGCCCTTATAACGTAGTCGGTAACAGTTTCATCATCGTTACGCTTTAGAGACGTTAGTTTTGTATATAGTGATATAATTTTCGGTTTCCCTTTTGATAAATAATGTTCTCTTAATATGTCCAATGCTTTCCATCCATCATCCAAGAAATCTCTTATAATCAGAGATTGAGTTCGATCGTCTAAGCATTGAATCAGTTCTGCAAAACCAGTCGCGTTTTTTTTCGATAAATTCGGAGTCGTTAGGATTCTCTGTTGGAGATCGTATCACTTTGTGTAGTTTCCTAATCCTTAGATACCCCAGAAATTTTACCTATTGCAATTCGAATTTGGATTCCGACCCGTCCAAGAAAAGACTTTGCAAGTAAAAAAAAATGTGTGTTGGTACGTTTGTATATCAACTAAAACTTGAAAACCCCACAACAAAAATTTATATTGTTTTACCACCTCGCCACGGAAAAGTAATTTAGAAAAACGTAAAATTCTTTGGGGGGGTCAAAATTGCTATTCTAAAAATTGAATGTTATCAAGAACTAAACACAATTTTTAGTGTTATCATGCACTAAAGAGCCCGTGAAATGAAGCAGCATTGAAAGATGTAAATGCTGTATTTAATTCTCCTTTCCTAATTATTGTCAATTCTAGACAAAGAAAAGGGGAGAAACTTAGTTTCAATACTGCCGTGGAGGCTTTTTTGATTTTCTTTTGCATTTCAGTAGCGCTCTTCTGTCCTCCTTAATTTTATTTTTCCGCTCCTTACATGAACAAAAGAATTTTATCTTCTAAGGTGGGGTGGGGGAGGAGAAACTTTATACTATTTTACACTTTCTATTTAGTTTTATATAACCCCGCACAACACCGTTTATTACATATAATAATTAGTTTTGGACTAATGTGCATTTTAATAGTTTTGGCTGTAAACTTGGGCTTATATTGACAAATAACAAGCTGAAAATATCTTATTATTCAATACAAAAGACGTAATGACTTACTCTAAGAGGATTAACTTTTCCGGCAGTTCGTTTCGTGCAGCGTCCAAATGTTTGTTTTTCGGCTATGGGACTTCTATCGAATTATCCGAATTAGAATTAACTAGGTTTCAATGTTTTGAGTAAATTTCTACGCGGCTTAGCAAATGAAATCAAGTAACAATATTGAAACAATAAAATAGAAATAAACGAATCCGCGACAAAAAAAAAAAGCAATCAAATCAATGCACATTAAGTTTGTTCTCTTCTCTCATACGTTTCGTCTGACATTAAAAGTTGCCCGGTCTGTCACTATTTTCGGTAAATCGATTCGATCCAATAAAGGAATGAAAACGCGTTTGACGAATCAGAGTGAAGGTAAAGAGGGCATCGGTCGATTCCGGAAGTGATTGTCAAGGAAACAGAGACGTGAAAATGCAGGTATATGTAAATTGGTAAAAACAACAAGACAAAAGAAGGGAAGCATAATAGATTGCACAATGACATAATTGCAAATGAGTTATACGTTTTTAATTATCACAATTTCAAATTTACGCATGCATATATGCGTTAATGAAATTACTTATACAAATAATTAACATATTTCAGATTATTCGTATAATGTGGATTGGTGTTCTGCAATAAAAATGGAGTTGTCAATTATAAATCACGACCTTCAAAAACGCCGATAAGTAAATAAATATATATGTGTGTATGTGTGTGTGCGTGTGTGTGTGGTGTGTGTGTGCGCGCACGCGCGTGTGTCCATACATAGAAATTTTACAATACAAGTTGTGTCTTCAAATATACGAGTATAGTTCTATTTTTAACCCAAGAAGTTGAAGGGCTACGAAGACGAGGGTGATACCATTCAAACAAGCGACCTTTTGCGCCTCCAAATTTATTTTTCTACATAGTCACCAGCATTCCCAATGCACTTTATCCAGCAATAAACGTTGGCTAAGCATGACGTTAGCAGCGCGCTTTGTCATACGAGTGTCGTTCAAAAAGTAACGTTTTCATTTTTCTAACTCAAAACATTGAAGAGTTATGAAGGCGGAACTAGTACTATTAAAACGAACGACCTTTTGTGCTGCAGAATTTACTTTTCTACATATGCACCACTGTTCTCAATGCACTTTTGACGGGAATTAAATTAAATTCAAATTCAACGCATAAATATATGCTTCTGGTGCACGTCCATGACAACGGTTGTTTTCATGGTCTCACAACGTTTATATCTGTAACGGACAGATGAAACTTTTAGGTCATGAATGCATAAGTTAAGCTATCATAACCATACAATTTGATCTGTTCGGCTGAAATAAAACATAGGAGTCATCACTCATAATATTCAAACCACTTTCTTTTTCGAATAATAAAAAAACAACTGCCAGTCTATCACTGTTCTTTTCATTCATTATTTTAATCACTAATGTTACTTTCTTCATTTATCTTAATTGAACTGATGTGTTCTGGACGTCGCACAAATCAAGGTTTCGGAAGTGTCCATCTTTTTTCCAGGCTATTACCGTCAATCGCTTCATTTTTCTCTTCCTTGGTGTATGTTACAATATTTTATTGCGCGATTTTACTACACGGGTGTATGATTTGGAAGGTAAGAAATAGTTTCTCTAATATTTATTTCGTTCTGTTTCTTCACCTATTCGTAGTCGACTTATTTCTGCCGGGAAATATTTCACTCTGTTGTTGTTTTTGTTGTTGTTGTTGGCGGCGGCGGCGGCGGCGGCGGCGGAGGCCCATGATGTCAGTTTCTGAACACCTATGTTGTGAATATGACAACCCAAATTCTTTCACTACATATACTGAGTGAACTAATCAGTTGGTACCAGATCGATATATGCAACATAGTCCGTTGTCCTTTATTTGAAATCTAGATATTTTAGATGATTGTGATAATGTGTTCCCATCATGGATATCTCGCAGCATTTCGGCCTCGTTTGAACTGGAACAAGAAAATCGTGCGGATTTGAATTTTGTCGAAAAGCTTCCAAAAATGAACGAAGATATTGAGAACGATAACGAATAACATGATTCGATATAGCCAAAAACGTGTTTCAAAATTCTATATAACATGGCTATATATATTTCAATGAATTAATGCAGAAGTCATATGTAAAAGTAACATATGCGAGAAAACGGTATTGTTTTTGCACGAACACAATACTGTTCTCATCTTGAGTGTTATTATCACAAAAATTTAATTTGGTTTGTCTCATTCACAACATAGAAGTTCAGAGACTGACATCACGGGCAGCAACAGCAGCAACAGCAACAACCACAACAACAACAACAACAGAGTGAAATATTTCCCCGCTAAAATAAGTCGAATCCGAACAGATGAAGAAACAGAGTGGAAGAAATATAAGAGAAACTATATCTTAACTTCCAAATCATACCTTGTCGAACACGGGAACCATTCTATTGAACTTGGCGATCTATATGGAATTTTTAACGGAATCCTTTTTTTTTTTGCGGGGAAATATTTCATTCTTTTGCTGTTGTTGTTGGTGGTGGTGGAGGTGGTGGTGGTGATGGTGGTGGTGGTGGCCCATGATGTCAGACTCTGAACACCCATGTTGTGAATGTAGCCAAGCAAACTCTTTCACTACCTATATTGAGTGGACTAGTCAGTACGCACCTGATCGAAGATATGTAATATAATCTGTTGTCTATTATTTAATCCTTAAATTAAAATATAATGCAACAGAAATGAAGAAATCGAAAAAGGAATTTTTGTGTTCCTGAATATTTTAGATAATTTTGATGAAGTGTATTATTTGAGTTATTCGACCAACTGGTCTCATCTTGAGTCTTTTTCGCACAACGTTTTAGCCAGTGTAACCTCTTGGATGTGTATCGACTTTTTGATGGAACCCTTTATTTAATCCACAGGGGCTGCATGTTATTGTTCTGTAAGACATAACTAGGTAGAAGTTCAAAGTAATTTGCAGTTTTATTCGTAGTATAACTCGCACTGAGCATTGAATTTGCAACCTCCAGAACAATGCCACTTACAAGTAAATTTGACTTTAGGTAGCAATAAGTTACTTTTACGTAGTAGAAATGAAAGTGCAATACATGTATTGGAAACAAAATTGGACACATTAACTAATGCATGTGCGTATATGTTCCAGAAGAAAATGTAAAGAGTAAAAACTATACAATTAAAAAGTTTTCTATTTGACGCAAATCGTTGCTAAAAGCAATTAATCCAGTGATCGAATCTATTTTGTTAAGTTTACTAAATAAAATGTATTGTCATCGATTGTTTTAGTCGTCTTTGTTATCCATTTATGTACTTACATTTTTTCTGATTTTCAAGTTGTGATTTGGTTGTCTAATTTTGAAATTGTTTGATTTTTCTAATAATGCAGCTTACACTTTTAAATGTTAATCAGTTTGTAAAATCACATTTTCATACAATAAGTAAAATAAAAGAGAACGCTTCATTAAATTTTCCAAACTTATTTGTTAGCGTTTTAATTCACTTTATATATCTATATGCATTTTACATATCTTAACCTTTAATGTTTCCTGGTAGACTGCTTGAAAATGTACCTATGTTCCGGCAGTCATGTGATTTGATTTTATATATTAACAAATAGCATGTGGGGGGGATGTATGTGTGTGTGTTTTCAAAAATACATACTTATATATATTCAACAGAGTTATACAAAATTGCAAGAATTAATTAAGCTCAATAGAAATAGATTTACACTTTCAGAACTAGACTTGGAATGAATTAGACTTTGAAACATAGACTTTGAATGAATTAGACTTTGAAACATGTATGCACATATGCAATCAAACATGTCCATATTAATACAAATGTACACTATATATACTTGAATTTGTGGTTATCCATGGACATGTGTTTCAGTGTTTATGACTAATCAGGGTGGCTGAACCAAGCAAGATTTCAAACTAAGAGCCAAGAGCCTGAAGCCGATTATATACTAAATAGCGACAATGATCGGAAACATATTTTGAGGACAGATATGTTTATTGAATATAGTCTGATCCTTACTTTTTCAGCGATACTTTCGATGAAATTATAAAAATGATTTCGCTTCGGTCAGGATTCCTAATTTCTGAGTTCCCAGATTTTCCTGATATTCATTAAATACACAGATTTACCATTGCGTGATTCAAGTACATAAAACTACTTTTCTCATAGCTTCTATCACCTCTCCGTCTTTCTTCCTTACTAATTTTATTGCCGCTTGTTCATACATTCCCTCATCATTGAACTCATCTCTCTCTCTCTCTCTCTCTCTCTCTCTATATATATATATATATATATATATATGTATGTATATATTCTATCTCGCCCTCTAACTGTCTATCAAGTTATCCCTATATTCCTTCCTTTTTTCTTTCTTTTTTATTTACATACAAACGTCTGCAAACCTTTAATATAAAGAAATAAAGAAAAAAGAGCTGACTATTTTATTTAACAAAATTTCCACTAGTATTTTATGAACATTTACCGGTATAATGACTTGAATAAAAACATCAATCTCTTTTTGCCACACCCGTACGAACATTTTATCTTTGTTGATCCCAGGCTTATCACTATTATAATAATTCATCATTATAATTTATTACAGATCCCGGATCAGAATAGGTAAAATGAATAGGTAAAAAAGGCAAATCTTCAGAGACAGTGCACAATCAATTTAGGTGATACAAGATGATAAATTTTGTTTAGAATGTCTTATAGTTTATTCATGCTGATTTCTTTTAGTCTTTTGATTATAATCTTATTGGACACATTTTAAACGAAAGACGAAAGAACTTTAAAAATTATTCTATTTGTAAATGGCTCAATTAAACAGACCCTTAATATTTTGTGAAAATCTAGCAATATAAAAACTACAAAGTAAAATAATATTCATAAAATAGTAAAATCAAATAATGTCCTCAAATACATTACGCACTCTTTAATTTTTAATATTTACAAACAGTTGTTTTGGTTATAAAGACTCATGCGTGTGGCTATATATAACACTGATCCATTAGTCGCACTCAATATATATATATATATATATATATATATATATATATGTATATGTATATAAGAAGGCTGCACGGTATTGCCCGATCGTAAAATACGCTTAAAAATGATAGTCTGATTAATGCAGATTTCGTATTTATTATTCTACCAGCAGGACCCGTTAACCGGTGTTGCCCAGTGGTAGTATGCCCCTCTCACGCCGCATAAAGTATTGCCGCAGAAGAAATGTACAAAACCTAACCAACCCCCTACAAAATACGAAAATACGATCGAGTTTCCTTTCGAACGTCTTTCAAAATAAAAATACCCGCAGTACTCATCTCTATCTCCATATATATATATATATATATATATATATATATATATATATATATATATATATATATGTGTGTGTGTGTGTGTGTGTGTGTGTGTGTGTGTGTGTGTGTGTTAGGTCATGTCATATGCTACTGGTACCATGTAACCCAGTACTACCTGCCACATGGTCGGGTCACCGGCGACTAAACTGGTTCCCCCACCGGACTTGTTTGGTGAGGAGGGCGGCTAGTCTCCCTTAAGGATTAAAAACAAGACCTTCCAAAGGGCGAATGAACTCTTTTTCTGGGTCAACGGCCAACTAGCACCGTGTATATTTGTGTGTGTGTATATGTGTATTGGGGTGGAGAGGGCTCCTGTAAGCCGTGGTGAATGCAACCTTTCTAGGAGAAGCAAATCTCTGATTAAAAAAACATAAAGCGGGAGACCAGTACCCGCATTAAGCTGGTCTGCAGTTTAATTTGTTGGTGTCTATCTTGCTCTTGCTTGTTGCTGGATCTCAACATTTTGAACTGAAAGAGAGACTTAGCTGTCGTACAAAGCTAAAACTCTGTAACATCATCTTTGTATAGATACTCCCTCAGGCATTTATTCTCATGGATTTTAAATGTCTGAAGGAGTGGCACTCGTCTGACAAGACGTTGCAATCATCATATATATATGCCTGCGTGTATTTGCTTGCATAGCCTCTTACATGCTGTTCTGTAAAATCTACAAGAACATGCTAACATGCCTGTTTTGCCATGCAGGAATTTAAGTATACTAAAATTATTATAGTAAACGTAAATAGGAAATAAAGGAAAAAAGGAAAACAATCGGTTTGTTTTAGGTTAGAATGATAGTGGCCATATTTTTTAATGTCCAGCGTATTTGTTTATTTATGAAAATGTGTATTCCGGAATAAGCGTTTTTGTAACTCGTAGCCAATCAGAATAGCCGGAACTGATTGTGAGAGAAATCATTATTTTTGTAACTGGAAAAAAGAAAGGTAATGGTTTGTATATGAGTTTATTTGCTAGGGCGGTATACGTAGAATGTGTAAAAGTGTTCCGGGTGTAGACTGGTGGCGGTATGGGAACTTTAGATTTAAAGGGGAAACTGTGAACTACTTCCTATAAAACAGTTGGCGATCGTGATGATGTTTCGCCTAGGATGTTATATATATATATACATATATATATAAAACAGAGTAGATTCAAAAGGCGTTTAATACAAAGAATTCAAGCGAATGTTATTGAATCCTGCGCCAAGTATTTGGTCCTACTACTTCGTCAATATCTCCCCTAATGTCGAAAGGTTCTATTGTAGTAAAGGATTCAGAAAATATTTTGAAAAGGTGGCAGGAGCACTTTACTGATATGTTTCAAAATCCCTCAGCACTGAATACTGATGCCATTAATGTCCCACCACAATGTGATGTTGTATTCAAAATGGATTATTTGTCTAGTCTGGATGAGGTGCAGTTGGCTATCACACAAGTCAGCGATGGCAAGGCACCTGGTTTATATGGTCTTCCGGTGGAACTTCTTAAGATTGGAAGTGTGAATATTGCTGAGGCTGTTCTTGGTTTTGTCGAGATGTGAGCAGGTGCTCCTGTCCCACAGGATTGGATTGACGGTGTCTTGGTGACCCTGTTTAAAGGAAAGAAACAGAAGAATGTGATGATTACTGTGGGATCGCGCTGTTGGAAGATTTATTTTTTATTACATTTTCACCCCAAACAAGGCACATTGCCACGTTGGTGGAGGGGGCTACTATCAGGGGAAACAACTACTGGGGTAATCTGTAGGGATTTGGGCAGCAAGATGTCGGTTCACGTTGCACTTGAACTTCTGCACGTCAGTAGAGTTGGGGAAGCAGGGACCTGGAATGAAATTCCAAAGTCTAGCGGTTCTGGGGAAGAAACTACTGGAGTAGAAACATCTTTTACATCTAGGGATCTTTACAGTGTGGGGGTGGGGTTTTGCAGCCTGTCGGGTCTGTCGAGGGGGTCACATCGTGGGGGCACAAATGCTTGCAGTTCGTTAGAGCATTCACCATTAAAATACTTGTAGAACAGGCAGATGGATGCAACGTTTCGTCGATGAGACAGAGGCTGAAGCTTAGATGCCAGTTCAGAACCTATCAGATTGGCCACTCTCTTTTGAACCTTGTCAAGGAGCAAGAGACTAGTAGCCGATGCACCAGTCCAAATACGACAGCAATACCCCATACATAGGCGAATGGTGGCCTTATAGAGGTGCAGGATACTTTCGGGTGTTAGTAGTTTTCTAGCACGGTAGAGAGAGCCCACCTTCCTTGCAGCGGCCCTGGCAATGCCTTCAATGTAATTGCTCCAACTCATGTTTCCTATGAACGTTAGGCCAAGGAGTTTGAAAGATGTACTCTCAGATAAAGAGTCGTTGGCCATTGCTATAGGTGGAAGAGAGGGTTTCTTGTAATTATTGAATGAAACTAGTTTAGTCTTGGCAGCATTGAACGTTACCATCCATTTTTGTCCCCATTCCACTACAGATTGGAGGTCATCCTCTAGTGTTTCTGCCATTTCTTTACATATGTGTTCATTTGTCTTTCTGTCGTGCCTGTTATAGAGTGTGGTGTCATCAGCATATATACCCATCTCAGAGGCAATTTTGTCGAGGAGGTCATTTATGAATATCAGGAACAGTAGAGGTCCAAGGATAGACCCCTGAGGCACTCCCGCATTTATATCATATTGTTAGATGCACGACCGTCGAGAACAACCTGGATTTTTCTCTTATCTAAGAAGGATTTAATTATGTTAAGTATTCTACCAGTGATACTGTATGATTTAATTTTCCTGAGGGGACCCTCATGCCATACCTTGTCAAAAGCCTTAGATATATCTAGAGCTACCGCTCTGCCCTCCCCCGCTTTGTCCAGAGATTGCAGTAAGGATGTCTGCTGTTGAACGGGCTTGTGTAAATCCATTGTTGGTCAGTCAGAAGTTTAGCATCTGTAAGGTGATAAACTAGGGCATGGTTAATTAAGGTCTCAAATATTTTGGCAAAAAGTGGGAGGAAGCTAATGGGGGTGATAATTTAATGGGTCAGTTCTTTCGCCAGAATTCTTGAATACTGGTACCACAGAAGCAGTTTTCCAACAGTCCGGAAAGCAAGATTCGTTAAAGCATTTGTTGTAGAGTTTGGAGAGAACTGAAGCTACTTCGGCTGAGCACTGTTTTAATAGCACAGCTGGGATGAGATCGGGTCCACATGCTTTTGAAGTGTCAAGGTTTTTTATGATAGCATGTACCTGAGCAGGGGTGATTTTCAGATCGTCTAGCGTGGCGTCTGTCCGCATAGGAAATTCAGGTAGGGGGTGGTTGGAAGGGTCTAGTATGGAGTTTGAGGAAGACAGACTGGCAAGCATGTTAGCCTTTTCGGTTGCTGATCAAACAACCTCCTGGTTGTTGGTTAGTGGGGGAATTGTTGATTGTCCATTATTTACTACACTGTTGTAGATTTTTCAGAAGTCACAAGTTCCTAGTTTTTGTGCTTCGATGCGTTTTTTAGTGGTTTCCGAAAATTCCCTCTTAGCTGTCGCTATTTCTTTCTTAACGTTACTTCTAGCTTCTATGTATTATGTCTGTTTGAACTGGACTTATGTCGGTTAAATCTGCGGTATGCATGCTGCCTTTGATCAATGGCAGTTGCGCAAGTCGAAATAAACCATTGGGGAGAGTGGGGGCTTGCTATAAAATTTCCGCATGGGAACATGCGCTTCGATTGCAGTTTTGAACCATTCAGTGGTCTCGCTTGCGCACTGTTCCGCAGGAAGAGAAAAAATATTTCCCCATGGAGCATCTCTGCTAAGATCTCTGATCGCTTCCCAGTCAGCCTTTTTATAATATCTCGTTGTTTTGAGCACTGGCTCTTCAGTTTTGGCTCTAGAGTTTAGGGCGATTTCAACCATTATCACTGCATGATCAGCGTTCCCAAGTGGTCTTCGTTATACAATAATCAGGAACTCTGGTCAAAAACAGATCTAAAAGTGATGCTTGTTGTTCTTCCCTGTCAGGGAAACGGGTTGGAAATGTAACAATTTGTGATAGGAAGTGAGATATAGAGAAGCTCTGAGTTGAGCTGACCGCTACATCTGTGTAAGTAGAGAATCCAAGCCAGTTTTTGTGGTGGACATTTAAGTCACCAAATACATGTACTTGTGCGCTAGTGTCGAGGGAGATTGCTGCGTCTATGCTGTCAGAGACTTTGTTTATTATGGTGCAATCCTGGGTCGAGGGAGAGCGGTAGAAAAAGTAAAAGTAGCTAATGTTGTGTTGCATGATTAGTCTAAAGCACATAAAGGCTTGATCATCCGATTCTAGGTTTGTTTCTCTAGTCAAGGGAAGGGTATTACGAATGTAAACTCCAAGTACGTGCATGTGTCTGTCAGACTCCTTACGGCAGAGTGGGAGATACCCAGGCATGTTAAAGTAGATAGAGGGGATGAAGGAGTGTGGGTTAGTCTCACTTAGTGCTAAGATATCCGGGGTATTTGTTAGGAGAAATGCTTCAACATCAGATAAATTAGTTCTAAGCCCACGGATGTTCGTGAATGCAAGCCTCAAGGGAGGAGGCAAATTGGATTTGTTTGACCCTAAGCCTGGTTTAAGATTATTTTTAGATTGTACTGCCGTCATATTTTTAAAGAGTTTCAGTTTAGGTAAGGTAGCTGAACAAGAGGTTATGCAGAGCATCAGACATACATCACGAGTAGAACATCAGCTGATCTTTCTTCAACTAGAACTGTGGCCTCAAAAAAGCCCACCGGGGATGAATGCAGGGTTCCTTTCCATGCGGGACATGGCACTACAAACATCCCGATATTATACAACTATTGATGGAGCAGCCGCTCTAAGCGCTACCAAAGAGTTAGGGACCTGTACTACCAGTCGGAAACAGCAGCCAGTAACTGTCAATCCGGTACCCTCAACCCATTAGAGGAAGGTCAACCCAATCTAATTGCTCAGGCATATATGGTACTCAAGCACTCTCAAGTGCCCAGTTTTAGGGGTGGGGTGTGTCGGGAGTGGGGAAACGGCATTCATTACCCTAGACAAGAAACAAGATCTACCACTGGGTGTTTCTGTCGAATCACTGTGATAGTGTCTCTGCGCCTGACTAATAGGCAAAGAAGGAGTATGGAAGCCGGGCAATAGACAGAACCTATCTACTCCTTAAGCTATTTAGGTTTGCAAACCGGTAAGCTCTAGGAAGGTTGTCATCCAAGACTGAAGAGGCCTCTCTCCCCTTTGGTTTGGTTTCAGAGTTTTCTTCTCCTAGACGGATGATCTGAGAAGATCTACTGGGTCGCGTGGTTACTTAATGTTACTGGGTTAGTTTGTAGAGGTTGTATATCTGCTGAATAGTTACACTCCTCAAAGTGATTTAGGGACATTACTATTTCATTGTTACTGGAAAAACGGGGTGAGTAGAGCTCATGCAGTGTCTGCAACTATGATTGTAAGAAGGCTTGTTAGAAAGGAGATAATGTGGTTTTAGGCTTTCCCTTTATATATATATTTTTCATTTTATTCATGTAAGCTTAGGTCTAGGATAACATTAAAGTATGAGTAGGTGTTAAGAATTGAACTACGAGTTGTGCCCAAACTATATTTTAGATATCAAGAGTGTTTGAGATGCGAGTGCACTATAGTACGGATAAAGCAGTAAGTTTTGAGTCATGTGTAATTATGTAAATAGATATATGGGCAGGATTTTAGTAGATACGAATAAAGTTAAAGTTGTAGGTATAATAATGTGTGTTTCTATTATTGAGGGAAGATAATTTCAGCGTTCAAGTAATAGTCATGGACATTTAGCATAACAAGGTGCATCGGTTCAGTTTCGTATTAATCGTTGCAAAGCTATCTAGGAGGAGACATAGTTATGTAATGCAGTGCGCTTTGCTTTGGAGTACATTCTTTGGCTGTTAAATACTAGGTATTTTTTTCCAGTTATAAGAAAAACTAGTTCATGGCGATTCGGAATTCGTATTCTGTATTTATAGGCAGACATTAAGGTCAGGCACAGAGCATAGCATCCACTCAGGAAAAAAAATAGCCCTAGTATCACAGCTAAGATACTGCATATTTTAGTTACGAATATAGTGAAAGTTACCGGTAATTTGTTTGAGTCCTCAGCTCTAGGAAGGTTGTCAAATTTGGGGGGGGGGCACTTGTTTTTTAAATTTTCTAATTTTTTATTTATATTTTTTGCGTCTTACCCTGGCTGTTAATATTAAGTATCGTACTTAGATAAAGTTCTTCTGTCATCTAAATAAGCTAACAGGGATTTCCCTTCCCCACTACTACCTGGTGTGACATGGTAAAAAAAAGATGCTGGTAAAGTTCTTGCATGACTTTTTTTAAACATGCTACCGAAAGATATTTGTCCTAATGCTATTCCAGAGTCATAAAGTGGCTTTACGCCTGGCAGATATATTATGGATAATTTTTTCGGCTCGGCAAGTCCAGGAGAAAGGCATTGAGTAGTAGATGTCGCTGTATCAAGTGTTTGTGGATCTGACCAAAGCATTTGACACCGTCCACATGGATGCTCTCTGGTTGATCTTAGATGAAGTAGGGTGTCCTCCAACCGTTATTAGAATATTCAAGGAACACCACAGGGTCATGAAAGCTCGAGTCTCCTTTAACAGAAAATTGTCGGATACAATCCAGTTGACAATGGTATCAAACAAGGTGATATTCCTGTCCCTATTCTTTTCTCTTTATTTTTTGCTGCTCTAATTGCTCATGCGTTTCGGGATTGTGAGAAGGTTATCACGTTAAGATTTAGAACCATAGGTCCCACAAGTACCCGACACCGAGATCCTTATGTGAGCATGTTGCTCTAGTATTGAGACCCTTGTAATTAGATCTCACATGCGTTAAGTGGGCCACGTGGTTCGGATGAAAGATTATAGACTGCCGAAACAAATTGTTTATGAGAAGCTGAAAAATAACACGCGCCTTCAACATAACCCTAAGAAGGGGTTCAGGGAATGCACAAAGAACACTTGGAAAATCCTGCAAATCAACATCGAGACATGGAAAGAACTTTTTTTTGCCAAGACTGAAGTGGCGAAAGCTTGCATGAGAAAGTCGTAATGCTCTAGAGAAAAGAAAATGGGTTCACAGAAATCTTAAGCCAGAGCTTCGCAAAGGTTTAATTGATGGTCTTTACTATGACATACAGTGCTGGGAATGCAGCACTTGTAAACGAGTGCTTCTGTCAAACCACCTTAAGTCACACAAAACTAATGTTTATATTCACTTTGTGCCCATTAGTTCAAACTAAAGGATATGTTTGATGTCCAGCAAGGTTTGCAAGTCTACCGCTGGTTTGAAAAGACAAACGATTGTTCATAGGAATACCCTTCAACCTCCAGAGGAATTAATTCAGCGGAAATTGCTCAATTTCTATGTCAAATCTACTTCAAGATGTGTAAAACTTTAGCAGGACTGAAGAGTCATCCGAGACGGCATAGACGACAAGGAGAAAACTCAATATGACGGCGGTGATCTGGAAGGATGCAGCAATCATCATATGCATATATATATATATATATATATATATATATGCATATATCTAGATACGTATATATATATATATGTGTGTGTGTATGTATGTGTATTTGTATATATATATATATATATATATATATATATGTGTGTGTGTGTATGTGTGGTTTATAGGTGAAATCAAACAGAAAGTCAAAATCTCACATATGGGTGTAAAATAATAGTTAAATACTGAAAATGAATAAAAACTGGATTAAAATTTAGTACTCAGTTTGCTTGAAGCAAAGTAAACCACCATTTCGTTTTCTGTGTTTCTTTTGTGTAAGGATATTCTGTATGTTGTTATCGTGAATAATTCTTTATCCACTCGTGCAATAGAAGTGGAAATGGAATTCCCAACAACGGCGAAATAAAATTAATATTAATATTTTATAACCAGGCCATAAAAGATGTTTGTCAAGGTTATATATAGGAGTCTTTTCTGTTACATTTCTCAGATGAATGTACCAGGAAGGAAAAAATGTGTGTGCATCCATATATAAAAACTAAAAATAATGTTATTCGATATAATTTTTCCGGGTAATACGGCGTAATTTCTGAATTTTGGCCTCAATTTTACGCTTTAATATCAATCTAACATGTTAAATTTAACCCGCAATTTATATCTTGCGCATTATTATTATTATTATTATTAGTAGTAGTAGTAGTAGTAGTAGTAGTAGTAGTAGTAGTATTGGCAACACACAAGGAGCTTTCACACAGGTTATCAAAGATCTCATTGATAACAGCCTGTGGTTTTCCCTGGAAGCTGAGTGACAACAAGTCTCCCTAGATTTTCAAATACTCTCCACCTCTTTCGATAATATTTGCAAACAAATTTGCAATATCGCAACAGCTACTTTCCACTGATTTTAGTTGGCAGCGGCCATCGGTTTTTACAGAAATTCGAGTAGCAATAAGCCTCCCCAAAGTCCCAGTTCTCTTCGCACTTATACGCTGGAGGTCTGGTTAGTGCTCACTTCTCCGTTTTTCCTTCCTCCTTGACTGCTTGGCTATTCGGCCTTACTCTTTTTTTTAGGGGGCAGTGATATGGTAATTGTTAAGGGGGGATGCAGCGGTTAGAGAGCTTATATGTTCTTGTTTCCATGTAGCGCTTTATGTTTTGTCTCTGTCGCATTTTTTCTAGTTTGCGCTTGTGGTTCGTGTGAGTTAGTCTCCACATTCAAGAGTTTTCCTTAATATTTCAGCTGTTTTTATTATTGTTGTTCGTTGTATTTTTCCAGTCATTCATCTGATTCCAATTTCTCCCATTCTTTCTTCAATTTTTTTTTAAATTGTTCCTAGTGCTCCTACTATTATAGGTATTATTTTTATTTTCTTCATCTTTCATATCACTTTCAGCTCTCTGGAAAGCTCTGTGTATTTGCTCCGTTTCTCCTTTTCTTTGATATTCACCCTGTGGTCAGCTGGAACACCGAAGTCTACGATTTCACAGGATGTTTATCTTTTCAGTTATTACGACATCTGGTCTTCTTGCTTGGATGGGTTTATCAGTTTGTATGTCCATGCTCCATATGATTTTGTAATTCTCGTTTTCAAGAACTGTTGCCGGTTTATGTTTGTACCATTTGTCTGTGCGTTCGAGATGCAGTTGTTTGCATGATTACGCAGTGTACCGCCCTTCCCACTTGGTCGTGTCTGTTCTTGTATTCCTTTTGAGCCAGTTTGCTGCATTCACTCACTGTATGGTTTATCGTTTCGTCTTTTTGTCCACAGATTCTGCATTTACTGATTTCTCGTGTTTTATCGATCTTTGTTTTGATATGATTGATTCCTATCGAGTTATTTTGTGCTGCGGTTATTGGGGGATACAGTTTCTCGGCTTATGTGTCCTTTTCGCATCCATGTCCAACTGTTTTCGTTATTCTCATCTTTTGTCATCCTTATGAATCTTCCATGTTGCTTATCTTCCCATTTTTCTTTTCTCATCTTATCCTTTATCCCTCTGTTTTCTGTTTTGTCGATTCTCTTAGTTTCCTTCGCTGCCATTATTATTCTTTCCGTGTTCTGCCTATGTATTTTTCAAATTCTTTTTTTGTGTCATGCACACAGTTTTCTATAGAAACTAGTCCTCTCCCGCCTTCTTTTCTTTTCACGTAGAATCGGTCAACATCGTCCATTGGATGTAGTGCCTTATGCATGGTCATGAGTTTCCTAGTCTTCTGATTGAGGTGTCTCAGTTCTTTATTGGTTCATTCTATGAACGGTCCTGTGTATCATACTAGTGATAATGTATTTATACCTTTTATTATGTTTCTGCTATATAATTTAGTTTCTAGAAGTTTTCTTGTTCTCCTGAGGTATTCCTTTCCAATTCCCTCTTTTACTTCTGTGGCTTTGATAGTGGGTGCTCTCAGAACTCCCATGTATTTATAGGCGTCTTGTTCCCCTAGAGCACTCATGCCCGTTTGGTAGGGTTGTTCCTTGTCCTCTGTTGTTTCCAGTTTTCCTTTCCTTATATAGTAGTGCGCACTTTTCCATACAACACTCCATTCGGATATCCTAACTGAATATTCTGGTAGTGTATATTAGTGTCTCTAGTTTCTTTTCGGTCCTTGCAAAAAGTTTCAGGTCGTCTATGTACATTAGATGGTTCATTTTTCCTCTGTATTAGAGAAATTGTATCTAGCTTGGCACTTTCTCAGTATGTTGTTCAAGGGTATCATGACTATAATAAACAACAATGGTGATAATGAATCTCCTTTGAAGAAGCCTCTTTGTATGTTAATTTCTGTTATGTGTTCTCCATCATCTGTCAATTCCAGTCTCCACGTTCTCATTGCGTTTTCTCTTACGATGATTACCCTGCTTAGTATTTTATACATTTTTAAACTTTCTCTTATCCATGTTTGTAGAATCCTGTCATACGAATTTTTGTAGTCGAACCATGCCATGGCTACATTCTATCTCCTTCTTTTTCCCTCCTTTAGAATCCTTAGACCTGTCTATAGCAGACCACGTGTTCCTCTATTTCCTTTTTGGCATCCTTTCTGTTCCCCGAGGAGAAGTCCATGATTATTTAGGGAGTAGTAGATTTGTTCCCTCAGTTGTGCTGTTAATAGTTTCCACATAGTGGGTAGGCAGGTGATAGGCCTATAGTTGCTGGGAGGGGGTTCCTTTCTCTGTGTCCTTCTGTATCAAAGTGGTTTTGCCTTTTGTCATCCAATCTGATACGTTTGTTTCCTGTATAGATTTTCTCATGTTTTAGGTTTCTCTTTCGTGTAGTGCTGTGAATTTTTGAACCAGTATTTATGTATCCCGTCGTATTCTGGTGCTCTCCAGTTTGCTATTTTTCCTATGGTTTTCTTTATGGTTTTCTTGCTGATTCCATTCACTGTTCCTTCTCCGATTTGTTGTAGCTCTTATTTCATGTCATTCAGCCATTCGGCATTCTGTTATGTTTCTGTCGTTCTTCCCATAGCTTACTCCAATAGAGTTTTGTTTCTGTTGGGTTTGGTCGTTCTATTTTGTTTCCTCCGTTCACATTTTGATAGAATTGACTTTCATTGTTTTAAAACGTCCTGTTTTGCTCGCTTTGTTCAGATTTGTATCTATATAGTCTTCGTCTCCCTTCTTTAGCTTCTATTTTCTTTGGTTCAGATCTTCGTGTTTCTTGTTTAGCCTCTCCCTGCTGGTAATATCTCCAATTTTCAATTTTCTCCACGTTGCTTTCTTCCTGTTTATCGCTTTGGCTTCATTTTGATGTTTGTTGATTTGGGTTTCTAGACTAATTTTCCATCAAGGTTTTGTCGATCCATTATTCCTTGGGCGTTTTTCTGTTTTGAACTTCATACTTACCATATTAATGCTAGAGTAGATTAAATTGTTTAGGTCAGTGATTGATTCTGTTGTGATGTGTGGAAAGAGCTTGTTTACTTTCTGTTTCCGTTTTTAATTTCTTCTGTTCTTGGTTCCTTAATGATAGGAGCTTCATTTTTTTCCTCGTTCATAAATTCTTATTTGTTCTATTTCTTATGCTTTATCCTCTATTATATCTGTTTCATTGTTCTCAATTTCCTCGTTTGTAGAGCCTCGTATTTATAGATCAACTTGTGCCATTTATTATTATTATTATTATTATTATTAATATTATTATTATTATTATTATTATTATTATTATTATTATTATTATTATTCCCGGTTTACCAGAAATCTTATCCCAGTGTATTGTATTTTATAGATAGATATAGTTGAGGGGGAGCCGAAAAAAGGGGGGATCAGGCAGGTAGAGCGTCATCTTTCTAAATCTATTTTTCAGAACAGATAAATATAGATAAAAAGAGTCAGTTTGACCCAGACATGAATATAATTCAGGTTGATTAATTTTAAAATTGGAAAGAAGTAAAGTAGGAGGTGGGAATACAATAGTTTTATGAATTAATGCAAAGTTATAATTATAAGTGTACGCATACATTTTGTATACTTTATATATATATATATATATATATATATATATATATATATATGAGAGAGAGAAAGAGAGATATGTATAAATGCACATACACACGCATATATAAAAAATAGAGAATATAAAATAAAATAATGTGAAATAATATAGAAAAAGTAAATTCACAAAGACATAGATGATATATATATGCACATATACATACATATATGTAGATGCATACACATACGTATATACATAAACTCACGCATTACGTATAAAAAACATACATATACGTGGATGTAACGCCAGTGTTAGTGTAGAGCTGCCTCATTTAGTCTAGCAAAAAAGAATTGAAGAAATCTTTTATATTAATGTAAATTTATAGCTATAGGTTTACGAGATGAGCTAAGTAATTTCGAATTGGATATGTTTGATTTTTTTCTTATTGGGATAAGTTCGCTCTTGGAATTAATGAAATTTATTCTTTGGGTATAAGTGCTTATTCTTATAGCTTCAGATATGTAAATGTGACAAGGCTTAAAACCTGGAATGCAAGGCTTTGACTTTTGAAGAATAGCCAAAGTTATAGATAAACGGATGTTTTTAGATTTAAGTTTTTTTTATTATAGCTGTTGGGGAAGCTTCCTGCATTATTAAAGAAAAAAATATGATAAGATATTCTAACCTTTATTAATGTTGAAGTGGCGCCAATATAGGTGTATATTTAACCTGGCGTTCGTGCAGTGTTAAAAGCATGTAGATTTATGTTGGGATTTGGTTTATAATTAGCAATACCAGACTCAATTTGTACTGAGATCTCTTGATCTATATTCAGAGCTGAGTTTTGAGTATTATAAATGTCTTCAGAAAATGAGGGGTTATCATTATTAATGTTATCAATGCTCTATTATTGTTGATATCATATATCATGATATCATATGATATAATCACTATATTTATGAATATAGATTTTATTATTTGTGCTCTTGGTTGTAACGTTGGTATCTATGGGTGAAACAATTACTGGATCGGTTGATTCACTAGTTGTAGTTATATTTTAAGTAGTGGACGAATGCGGGATTTCTGTATTGGGGGGTTATTTGCAACTATTGTAGGGGAATTTCGAGGTAACTAAGTAATAGTACTGCGGACGCAATCGTTTTTGAGGAGGCAGTCTTGCTTATTTTCACAATTGCAGTTAGTTTTGTTTTGGGCATTGAGGAGAAAGAGGTTGGTGTGAGCTAATTTAATTTTATTTAATTGTATTATATCTATGTATTTACTTAAAATAATTTTCTACAATATTAAGACATTATTTTGGTATATTCGTTTTGATATTTGAGTTGAAGGGGGATTAAACCAAACATTTTTCCTATGATGTTTGCGAGGTTTTGTTTGCTATGTTTATGGCATTGGACAGAAACACTGTTGGTAAGGGGGTTAGTTATTGGATTTATTATTCAGCGGAGTAGATTGCTTTCTGTAATATAATTTATTCCTAGTCATTTTATGGGTAATTACGGATGTAAGACGGCTATTTTGATTATACTGTATTTCTTCATTATGCCCTGAATTTTTTTAAGCGTTACTGAAGAACGTTGCATTTTAGTTTGAGTTTTTTTTTTTTTGTCTGCGGAGAGTGAAATTCTTCTAGAAACAGAAGGAACTATAATTTTATAATAGAATTAGGGTGATTAGAAAATTTGTGAACATAGAAATAGATTTAATTGGGCTGATGGCAGGGACTGTAGTATCCTGTATTGGGATTTAGCGTGTTATCAAGAAAATTAGTTTTTTTGTAAGGTTCAATTGTTATAGATAACCCAAAATTGTTGAAAAATGCTGGGTAATTTCGTTACTGCTTTTTTTATGGGTTAGGTCTATTGAAAATAGGGTATCGTCTTTATAAAGCACCCCTTGGATGTGATGTGTTTAAATGATGCTTAGGTTCTTTCAAAATGTAAAGGCCAACTAAGTCCGTCGCCTCTGCGGAATCTGAAATACCAATTAGAAAAATAAGGGGCCTTGTTTTAGAGGGTAGAGGAAATTGATTGGTAATAGTTGTTGATGTCAAAGAAAGGTTATAAAATTGGGGATATGTTTTAAAGGAAGACACCGGTTAATTACAGTGCATATATATATATATATATATATATATATATATATATATATATATATTATATATATATATACAATTTATATATATATTTACGTATAATATTTTCCTACACACACACACACAAATATATATATATATATATATATATATATATATCAATGTATCCGCATATTTGTTTCCATTTATTTTCGCAGCTGGCAGTACACACACGCGCACACGCACACACACACACGCACACACACACACACACACACACACATATATATATATATATATATATATATAGACTAGCAGGCCACTCGGCGTTTCTCGGTTGTAAGATACGTAAAAATATTATATTTAAAGTAATACAGATTTATGATTTATTATAAACAGAAATACAATCGTACGTTAAATTCCTTTAAAACAATGAAACAAAAATCGTAAATGAACTGAGGCATATGTATGCGAGTATTATGCATTTTTCTCAACAGTTCAACTCTTGTAAGTAAAAAAAATACTCGAGCTTCACACGATATTCAAATGAGTTTTAAAACTACTTTTTCTTAACATAAAGAAACGCTCACGTTCCACAACCGCGCAGGTAAAAATCCGATACCCCCACGTTTTTTTAAATTAAATTTTCAACCCAAACAAGGCACAGTGTCGTTTTGAAGTAGGGGGCTACTATCGGGGACATAATTTGCAGGGCCACTATGAAGGGAGATGAGCGGCAAGATGCTTGTTCACATTGCAATTGAACTTCTGCGTGTCAGTACAGTTGGAAAAGCAGAATCCCGGAAAGGAGTTCCAAAGACTTGCAGTTCGGGAGAAGAAAATATTGGAGCAATAGACTTTCTTACACCTACGGATCTCTACTGTAAAGGGGTTGGACTTAGTTGCTAGTCGGGTTTGTCTGTGGTAGTCACGTCAAGGAGGTACAAGTGACTGTAGTTCGTCAGAGCATTCACCATTAAAGTATTTGTAGAACAGGCAAAGAGATACAACATTTCGTCGATGGGACAGAGGCTGAAGTCTAGGTGACAATTCAGGACCTATCAGGTTAGCGACTCTCTTTTGAACCCTGTGAAGGAGTGAGAGACAAACAGCAGATGCACCAGCCTAAATGTGACAACAGTACTCCATACATGGGCGAATGGTAGCCTTATAGAGGTACCGGATACTTTCAGGCGTAAGTAATTTCCTAGCACGGTAGAGAGAGAGCTCACCTTCCTTGCAGCAGCCTTGGCAATGCTCTCAATGTACCTATTCCAGTTCATGTTCCCTGTAAACGTTAGGCGGAGGAGTTTTTTTTTTCAATTTGACCCCTTAGCAGCTTTTACTTCTTTGTGAAAGCAAATTAAATTTCCACGAGTCTGCATACCGTATATACCAAATTACATGTCTATAGACAAAATGTTTTTTGGAGTATATAGATTGAGAAGTGTTCTCACACACATTCTCACTTTATATATATATATATATATATATATATATATATATATATATATATATATATATTTGTGTGTGTGTTTGTGTGTGTATACTTATATGTGACTGGTATAGAAAGCATTATACTTACTGTTATTTGTAATTTTGTGGAAATAGAATAACCGATGCAGTATAGATCTACAATTAGGAAATATCATTTGCCGACTTGTGGTTCCACCCGTATTCTCTGATTGCCCTGAGGTTTCGTTTTATCATTCATTCTCTCTTTACATACCTAATTAATGAAGAAGAATTGTTCTTCGTTCATGACAAGAGAAATCAGTAGAGATTGGCCTCGGATGTTCCTCTAGGTTAAGTTGTTAATATTCCTATTATTTGTTGGAGTTTAAATTGATTACCTCTGACAAAATGAGTTCCGAACGTCTCTTTGTGTTACTCTGATATATGATTAAAGAGGTTAGGCAGAGGGAACTTAAGTAGCATAAGCATTGAAAATTGTTATATAAAAGGAAACGCCGAAGACCCTGTTAATATCTATATCACAATTTTCTTAGTAAAATGTTGTATACTGTGAGACATCATGGATATTATCAGCAAGATTTCGTGGCATGATTTCATTGGTTTTGCAGCATACCAATGCTTTTCTAGAAATTTAATACCAAAGCACAACATTATAGTAAATTTCTTTTTCATTTAAAATAGATTTTTCCATCTCAGATATATGCCGTAAAAGGGAGTGTCCGTCTCAGAAATAAGAAAATGTGTAAAGATTTATTGAATATCTAAAAAAGAATATGTTTTTTTTTCATCCAATTAAGACTCAGTGACACTAAATCGAAAGGGCCTACTATTTGGGACCAAATTTGCAGGGGATTATGTAGGGAGTTGGGCAGCAAGATAGCTGTTCATATTATACTTAAACTTCTGCATGTCAGTACAGTCAGGGCAGCTGGGGCCCGGGGGAAATTCAAAAGTCTAGCAGTTCGAGGGAAGAATCTATTTGAGCAGAAATTATTTTGACATTAAGGGATTTCAAAATGTGGGAGTGAAATTTTGCTACTTGTCGAGTTTGTCGGAAGCGTTGAAGGGTTATTAGTGCTTTCAGTTTGTCCGAGGACCTTCCATTAAAGTACTTGTAAAACAGTCACAGGGATGCCATATTTCGGCAATGGAACAGACGTTGGAGCTTGGTTGACAGTGTGGGACCTATTAGGTTAGCGACTCTTTTTTGATCCTCTCTAGGACAGACTAATGGCAGATGCTCCAGTCTAGATGTGGCAACAATACGCCATGCATGGATGAATAGTGGCTTTGGACAGAATACTCTCAGGTGTGAGTAACCTTCTAGCACGGTAGAGAGAGCCTATCTTCCTTGGAAAAGCCCCATCAATTAGCTTGATGTATTTGTTCACGTTCATGTTTTTGTGAACGTTAATACATGGAGCTTGAAGGAAGTACTTTAAGGTAGTTTATCTTTAGCCATGGCAATCAGCGGTTGAGAAGATTTAAGGAAATAAGCTTAGTCTTGCCGGTATTGAACGCTACCATCCAGTTTCGTTCACATTCCACTTCCTCTAGAGTTTTAACCGTTTTCTTAGATATGCACTCATTTGTTTTCCCCTCGAGTCTGCAATAAAGCATAGAGTCATCAGCAAATATACCTATCTCAGAAACAATTTGATCAGAGACGTCATTTATGAATACCCGAGGATTGAATCCTGTGGCACACCCGCATTTATACCATGTTGTTCAGCTGTATTACCATTAAGGACAATCTGGGGTTTCCTCTTATCTAAGAAGGATTTAATTTTGTTAGTATACGTCTAGTAATACCATATGATTATTTTTTTTAAAAGACCATCGTGCCAAACCTGGTCAAAGGCCTTACGTATGTCTATGACTACCGACCTAGCTTCCCTTGCCTTATCCACTGCATGGTATATACGTTCAAATATTACAGTTAGATAACTGCAGTAGGACTTTGCTTGCTTAAATCCATATTATCTGTCTGAAAGAAGTTTATTGTCTACAAAATGGCGAACTAATGCTTGATTGATTAAAAACTCAAAGATTCTGGAAAAGGGAGGGACGAGGTTAATGAGGTGATTATTTAGTGGGACAGTTTTTTCGCCAAAATTCTTGAAAACTGATACAACAGAAAACGTTAGTAAACAAGATTCAGTTCGGCATTTGTTAAAGTGTTTGGAGAGAACTAGAGCAATCCCAGCAAAATTTTTAATAATATAACGTGGATACGATCAGGCGCACAGTCGTTCGATGTGTCTATGTTTTTTAAGGCATGACGAACAAAGAAAGGGATGAATTTTAGATCATCGAGTGTAGCTTCTATCCGCAAGAAGTAATTCTGGAAGGGGTGATTTGTTAAATCTAAAGTGGAGTTGGAGGCAAACCGTCGGGCAAGCAGATTTGCTTTTTTGGTTATTGTGCAGACAATCTCAAGGTTGTTGGACAGTTGAGGAATTGTTGATTAGCCATTATTTACTACACTATTATAAATTTCCGAGAAATCTTAAGTCCATAATTTCTGCGACTCGTTTTATGGTGTCTTTGGAATGCTTCTTTTTTAGCTGCAGCTATTCCTCTCTTACAATTATTTCTATCTTCTACAAACTTTTGCCTATTTGTATTAGACATGTCTGATAAGCCTGCGGGAAGCACGCTGACTTTGGACAATAGCAGCTGCACAATCAGAGGTGAACTAATGTCGAGAGTGGGGTTTGCTAAAGAACTTCATTGTGGGAATATGTGTTTCAGTTGTTGTTTTGATTCATTCAGAAGCCTCATTTGTACACTTTTTCGGAGGAAGAGAAAAGATAGTAATCCATGGAGCATCTAGGATGTGATCTCTTATGGTTTCAAAGTCAGCCTTCTCATGGCACATTGTCGATTTGCATAATGGCTCTTCAGCTTGAGGTGCGATCACAGGGTCTTGGCAGAGACACCCAATGGTTGGCCTAGTTTCCTGTCGAGGACAATGAACGCCGTTCTCCACTCCTACCTCATTCTAAAACTGGACATCTTGGGGGTTCTTGATAGCAACATATGCCAGCGCGATTGGACAGCCGCTCTTGTCTGACATGTTTGAGGATACCGGTGTGACAGTTTGTCTGAATGCTGTATTCCGACTGACAGTACAGGAACCCTAACTCTTTGGTAACACTTAAAGCGGCTGAGTTAAAAGAACTTCACTCCTAGTGAAGCTTTTTACATAAAATGTGGCGAAATATTAGTCATCATCTTGTTTTAAATAAGATCTTGTATTTCATATTAAGTTTTATTCAGCCTATTATCATTTTAGTTTGTCTACACATTATGTCATGACAACAATAATACAAGATTTAAAAAAAAATTGGTGGAGGGATTGAATTATATTTCAAATTGATTTTGATTGTTTTCATTAGCTGCAGCATCCACTTTCAGTGTATCACCAGCTTTCTCTATCTGCGATTGGACTGGACCGCTCTTGTCTGACAGGTTTGAGGATACCGGTTTGATAGTTTGTGTAAATGCTGTATTTCGATTAACAGTACAGGATCCCAAACACTTTCGTAGTATTTAAAGCGGCTGCTCAATCATGCGTGAAAAGCTTTCACTCCTAGTGAAGCTTTTTACATAAAATGACGTGAAATATTAGTCCTCATCTTGTTTTTAAATAAGATCTTGTGTTTCGTATTTAGTTTTTTCAGCCTCCGACTATTTTATTTTGTCTAGATATTATGTCATTACCAAGACAATTATTATTTTTTTTTTTTTTGAAGGGATTGTATTATATTTCAAATTGATTTTGATTGTTTTAATTAGCTGCATCATCTACTTTCAGTGTATCACCAGCTTTCTCTATCATTTTTTAAAATATAGTAAGATAAAAGATAATAATTTGCTTTTTTTATTTTTCTGTTTTACATTATGTAATCAATTCACTTTGCTATTTTTAGTTTCTTATTGATTTCACAATAAATAGTTTTCCCAGTGTCTGGCTGAAGAAAGGATCGCTACGCTATGATCAAGAGAGAATGATAATGGCTGTACAAGATCAAGGCTTAATTATAAGTGCCTTTAAAAAGATTAGTGGTTTCAGTAATAACAACAGAGAAACGAGTGTGTGAGCCACCTAGCATCCAGTTATAAGGTTTTGCCGGGAGACGGATATGATACCATGCGACACAATGGTGTGTACAAATACCTTCACTGGAAAATCTGTAAAACGTTGAACACCAAGTGTAGCAGTAAATCATGGATATCAACCCAGTTAGGAGATGGATTCGTTGATTTCAGAGTGGCGACACAGATGTGAGTGAAAAAGCTTACTCCCGACTTTTGCAATCTAGGCATCAAAAGAGGCTTGCGCAAGTACATTGAGAATGGCAGTGACTATGTAGGAATAATTCTGGAGCACAAACGACCACTCATTTTAATGGTACTACTTCTCTCGTCCTTGCTCTGTAACGTTTTAGTCTTTTTAGTAAATAATATAGGCAACCTTACATTTGGCACCACTACTATATATATATATATATATATATATATATATATATATATATATATATATACGGAAGTTGTAAAAGCCGAGAGCAATGCGGAAAGGACTGAGCCACAACAGGAAGGAAAGGAAAAACAAACAAACAAATAGACGGGTATGTTCCAGTAGACAAATATCTAACTATTTATTTATTTATCAACCCTCCTATCATTACATAATTATATGAAACCAAGTTATTAGTAAGTCCGGTGTATATAAAGTCCGTTGGTCGTATGGAATTTTGATTAATTTCGGAAAAGGGAACCACCTTTTTTCAAAACAAAAAAAGAATATATTCAAGATTGCGAAAGAAACCAGGACCGCAGATAAAGGTTAGAACCACAGTAATATGTGACTAGTTAAATCTACAACTCTCTTATATATATATATATGTATATATATATATATATATATATATATATATATATATATATAAGAGAGAGAGAGGGGAGAGAAAGAGAGAGAGATCTAGTTAGTTAGTTAGTTAGTTAGTTAGTTAGTTAGTGAGTTATGTGTATGAAAATAAGCCTGTTTATAGACCCGTCAAATTATACCGAAATATATCCTATTTTACCATAAAAAATAAAGTTACATCCACGTGAATAAAGCTTATGAAGAGTGGCAACACAAGTTTTATATTATCTGTTGATTTCAATCTTCATAATGAGACAAAGAAATAGAAAACAAACTTTACTGTACGAAGAATTTATTTTGTCCATACTAGGAACGGTATTTTCCGAATATATATATATATGTATGTGTGTGTGTGCGTGTGGGGGTGCGTGTCTGAGTGTGTGCGTGATTGTTTGTGAGTATATATGTGAAAGTCCAATAAGAAAATTATGTATTAAACCAGCATTAACATTTAACAGTATGAGGAAACGTATTTCAGAATCTCACAGAACAGTCAATATCACATACACCTGATATGCAAGAAACCTAATAATCTGATTTATTGCACACACACACACACACACACACACACACACACATATATATATATATATATATATATATATATACATATATATATGTTTAATATATATATGCATGTATATAAATATATATATATTTAAGATTAGTGGTTATATTTAAATTCTGAAAAAAATATAGACACATATATTCGAATCAAGAATTTATTGTTTGACAAAAGAAATATATAGAAGGACTTATGTTGATTTCCTTAATCCATGGATTTTCAATAAAGGCTTATATCAGCAGAGGCAATTAAATGCGGTTAGGAAAATCTTCAGCTGTGAATAGACACTTATTTTGCTTTCCACCACAAATATTGAAAATAGTTTTTTAAGTGGTGAATGATAATCATATGGAATTAATCGTAGGAAAAGTGAATTTGATACAACCTGGGTAGTCCATTATCGGAAGGAATACAATGTCCTCCGGGGTTATAAATCCAGTTAGGCAGAATATTGGTCCAGGGGAGAAGGCAGTAGTCCCATATAACAAAAAGCATGGTTGCTCCTTATTGATTTTCCGAAAAGTATACGGGGCAGCCGTATTCGTTGGTGCGTTGAGAGTATTTTGGTAGATGAAATCCAAAATATTTTGGGGTGTTGAAAGTAATATCTATCAGGATCTTTCATCTGATTTCTAATCAGTGTCTTATCTCGATTATATATATATATATATATATATATATATATAAAATATAAAGCTGAATGTCTGTGTGTATGTGTGTGTATGTGAGAGTGTGTGTGTATGTGGTCACGAATAGGCTCCAATATGGATGATACTTTTAAAAAACTGATGACATATAATGATAGAAGATGTATCGAGACACAGGAATGGGTATGTTTGATCTGGCAGAACGGTGGTTCATTAAAATTCTGGGGTCTGCGTTCGCGCCTGCTCAACAAAGTATGGAAATAAAAAATTAAAAAATAAAAAAAAAACGTTTCATGTCTTTTGTCAAACGAATGTAAACTGCAGTGTTTTGATGATATTTGCAATTTGAGAAACTGATACGACAATAGAAAGTAACGTTTTCGTTGATATGGCTTTACACAAGTTATTTTATTTGCTGAAAATTCCTAATTTAATAAATAAACACATTATATAAAAGAATAGACATATCAACTTTTTGTTGATACACTTTAATGTGATAAACTACTTATTTATATTTCACTTTACATAAAGTGAACCATGAAAATGGATTTTCCGTAAATGACACACTCTGTATTATCTCCCTTTTTCTGAACCAGTGCGCACATTTAGCCTGGACATCTCTTCAGATTTGTAATCAGCATGAAAAATACTCCTAGAAATACTTAAAATCTTCTCATATGAATAAAATGTCTACCAACTCAAAACTAAGCCTTTTTAAGCCTCTGACCCATAGTCTACAGTTGGCGATTTCTATATTATAAAAATTAGAATAATAATTCATATATAAAAAATTTAAGTGCTGCCGTAATTCTATGCTTTGCGTGACGATTAGCGCGAACAGAGACAACGCATATTTTTTCGTCATTTTCATACAGTTTACACTAGTATAATAAATGTTGTACATATTCCCACATTCATTAAAAAAAGAACTCGCTCGATTACAAATGAATGATATTGCAAACAAAAATAATTAGAAAATGGACTGGTGTCGCTAGGATAAAAATCTGTTTGAATTTACGCATTTTAAAATTGAATCACTTCGTCTCCTCAGCTTAAATAGTTTGATTTCAATACTCTTAGCATTCTTTTCATATTTTAATTCATTTTTAGAACATATGTATGTATGTATATATATATATATATATATATATATATATATATATATATATATATTTACGTTGGTTCATCGCTTATTTAGACCAGAACTTAAATAGGGCTTGGTTATATAAGACGGTGAACTTATTCAGATTAGACTTGTAAAAGGACATGTTCTAGTCAGTTGGAAATCAGCCCTTCAGTTTTGTGTTCCACAGAGGCACAGTTTTAAGAAAGTACATTTGCTCATGGAATTTTCGTTTAATTTTAAGCACAGGTAGAGAATGATTAATTTTGTTGTATGATTGTGGCAGCTAGACGAGTATTTGCTGTGAATGTTTTATAGAGGAACAATATTCTGAAGCTTAGTCGACAGCTACTATGAAAGTACCGATTCAGCAGAGATAGCCACATACAGTTTCACTTTATACAGATAAATGGTGAAAGCGACTGTGAAATTTTCATGTCGCCCGATTAGTATTAACCAATGGCTAGAAGATGTGCATATTTGAGATTCATGTATGAAATGAAAAATACAAAGTAGGGAAGCACATGTCTTTTTCCCATAGAATATCGCTCATCGCAAAGCTGTGTACCCCAGTTAATCGAAAGTTACTATTCAATTTTACCTGGAAATTTCGATTTCAGAGATAAACATCTAACGCCCTTCATATCTTGCAAGCATGATTGACCATTCAATCTAGTTGATATATTAGCATTACGGCGAAATCGTGGTAAGGATATTGCATAAGCAGCTACTTTTTCGAGCGTTAAAAAGTGTGGTCGACGTATGTTCGATCGAAACGATTATAGCGAACGTAGAAATTCGGGAGGAGGTAAACGAATGGGAGCAACGGGGAATATTTTCTCAAAATTGTTAAAGATAACACTCTCTATATATCTATAAAAAATGAGAATGTGTGCGCGTGTTTGAAGATAATTCCGAGATTATATACTCAACGAATTTTTATCTATAGGTATAAGATTTAGTATACAAAGTATTTAGACCTGTGAAAAACTTTTTAATCGGTTTTCATTCGGAAAAAAAAACGGCTGCTAAGTGGTAAAATGTGAAAATTAGATACGTGTGAGGAGGGGGGGGTCATCGGATTTTTATCTGTTTATAAACTGTTTCATAAATCCGCATGCATGAATCGTTCCCATGACAGATTCCTTATGTTAAGAATAATAGGTTTGAAAACATTTTGAAGAACGTGTCAAGCTGCTCTATTGGTTATTGTACTTGATTCACTGTCTTCGGGTTTTGGTTTGGATTTCAGTTGAAGCATTTTTTTTACTTACTAAAAGTGAACTACTTAGAAAAAATATAATATTTATATGCAAATGTCTCGGTTTCTGTGTGAACGAAAGTATAATATTAATGCGTATTTTACAACCGGGCAACGCCAGGCAGCCTGCTAGTATTATAATTATAATTTATAAAACTCATTATGTTTTTCAGTCTGTCTGTTTCCATTTTTACAAGGTGCATCTTCTCCGAGACGCAATGTCGCTGATCAGCGCAATGTCGCTGTCACATGATTGCATTTTTGTGACCCGTTCTTTTCTTTGTTTTTAGCCGGTAAAAATAGTGACTAAGGGGTCAAAATTTAAATAAAAAACTGGGGTCAAAATTTAAATTTAAAAATTGAGACTTCGCAGGTGTAAGTAAACGAAACGTGTTATATGTACACATGCGCAAATACAAATTTATACACTACAATCGCTCCATCTTTAACTATTTCTTATCAATTTGGCAATAGTTCAGACAGTAACAAATACAGCTGCTTTGATTTAGATTTGAGCTGATGGCATCCAAGAAATATTGATGTTTTTAACTCTTAGAATCACCACTACATATTGATTACAATATAATATATGATAATCGATAGAGAATTGACACTATGGTAATAAATAGGCGATCTGCATAAATTAAAATATCATATTTAAGCATATTTTAAAACCAGTCAAGGCTGGGGAGCCAACCAGGCGATCTATTAAACACAAACCAGCACAACATGTTCATGAAAGCTGAACCTCATACGTACTTAGATGAGTTATCACTTTATAATATTAAATCTCATATGTTTTGGAGAACTATTTTTAACATATCTTTTTCGTAGATTTTTCAACAGCGTATGAATACCCATTTCGCTCACTAAGAACTAATGAATAGTACCGTATCGCATACTTTCAACGTGTTGTAGATCTAGGAGAAGAAAGATGCTGAGTAATACCGGCTTTTGCCTAATTATACTAGCCTTTTTATTTAAGCATTTTGATTCATATAAATTGAGTTTTCGGAATTTACGACACGTACTTTCAGATACATTGTAATCGCGAATGTATTAAGATAAAAGAAAATTCATTTCGAATCTTGAATAAATGCAAGAAATCATTAGCTAAAATTTCTTAGTACGGTAAGAAATAGGCTGATAATTCATTTTGCATGTACAGGTAAGTAAAACATGGCAGCATGAAACGAAGTTCAGGATCTTTGATATTAACTGTTTAAGAACTATTTTAGACTAACTTTGCGAGATAGACGAATAAATCCTGATACCTGATTAAAATATAGACATTTACGAATCTATCAAAATAATTATTTGAAAAATGTATTAACATTATTTCGACATGTTCTTCGTTAAACAAACTCAATTCACAAATAATTATGGATTATTTAATACTTCGAAGTTTGTAATAGTTCTTAGTTTATTACTAAGTAATTAGTATTAGGAAGTAAATAATAGTTTTAATTAATAAAATACGAGGGGCAGGCAATAAGTAATGCGCCTGACCCACTTCCAGTTATCTGATCTAGCTGAAATTTTGCATGTGCAATGATTTAGATCTCTACGGGTTATGTGGCAAATTACAGTTCTGGACTAATTGTGTTTTACAAGTGTTTGAACTGAGTCAGGTGTGAAATGGAGCCTGTTGAATGACGAGCAGTGATCCTGCTTTTGTATTTGAAAAGACGCACACCACAGGAGACTTTTGATAAAATAAAATAAACTTATGGTCATAATAAGTGAAATGAAAAAAAAACTTATGATGATAATGGCCCATCATATAACCTTGTAAAACGCTGGCATCGTGAATTAAAACATGGCCGGAACTCTGTGGTAACAGCTCCCAGACCTGGTCGCCCCCCTTCTGCCATTGATGAGGCATCTGTCTGTCAAGTTGGGGCTGCTATTTTGGAAAATCGGCGCATTACTATTCGCCAAATAGCCGAAGATGTCAAGATGAGTACAGGGTCTGTGGAAACTATCATTCGTGATCATTTGCATATGCATATGGTGTCTGCTAGATGGATTCCCAGGTTGCTCACACCATTCTAGAAGCGACAACGCGTTAAGTGCTCGAGGATAGATATGGAGATGTACCAAGAAGATGAGTCAAAGATTTTAAATAACTGATTACACAGGATGACACCTGGGTCCATCACTATGATCCAGAGACCAAAACCCAGTCAATGCAGTGGAAACACTTGGACTCACCACCTCCAAAGAAGGCAAGGTCATGCTCACAGTCTTCTGGGACCAGGACGGAGTAGTGATGACAGATTTCGTGGCAAAGGGTACCATAATTACAGGAGCCTATTATGCTTCACTTTTGATGAAATTAAGAGAAGCTATCAAAATCAAGAGACGGAGCAAGATCAGCAAAGGTACCTTCCTTCTGCAGGACCACGCTCCGGTCCACAACTCGCATGTCGCCAGATCATAAGCACGGGCGTGTGGTTATGAAATCCTCTCCCATCCTCCCTACTCTCCTGACCTTGCACCCTCTAACTTTTACCTCTTCCCAGTCATGGAGTTGTTTTTGAAAGGAAAGCGTTTCCTAGATGATGCAGCCTTGATTTCTGAAGTCACCTCGTGGTTGGAGGACCAAGCTGGAGTGTTCTACAAAAACGGTCTCCAGAGCTGCATCAAACGATGGGAGAAATGCATAACTCTGGATGGTTCTTATGTAGAGAAAGACTAATAACTGTGTCAAGTTTCGTTGCTCTACTGCTATGGGAAGTGGGTCAGGGGCATTACTCATTGCACACTCCTCGTATATTATATAAGCGTTTATTGTTAAAAGTAGAAAAATGTAGGTAAAATCCAGATGCTTATAAATTAAGTAAAAATTCGGTGTTATTATTCAGAACAACACTCTTATTTGTGAACACGTGGGACTTCAAATAAGCACTAGTTGCTTTAACTTTAACATTTAATATTCTGGCATGAAACGTAAACCTTTAAGACATTAAATGAGTTATTTAACATCATACAAATGTTCATACGTAGGTTATACGTAGCATAGACTAGACTTGCTGATTTTTGCTCATAAAGAAACACATAATATTGATCCCGTCCATTTCTGATATAATATACACTCTATTCTTTCGAGCAACATCTGTTTTCTCGTCTTGATTTCTTTTACCATTCTAGTTTCCAGTAGTTTTCTTTAACGTGTCATGATCACCAGTACCTGGCAATTCAGATCGATATTACTGAAATCACCCGCCGTGATATTGGCGCTTCTATTACATTGACGTTTTTGCTGTGCCTGCAAAACATATTTCTGATTCAAATCATTTTTGATAGTTTCTCATAAATAAACAAAAATAAATTGTGAGAATGAATAAGTTAAAATACAATTCCTCGTAATATCGACCGATAAAAATCCAAATATTTTAAGTTTGCTTGTATTTAATAGTTTGTAGTAAAAGAGAGAGAAAGAGGAAGGGAGATAGATAAGAGAGGATATGAGAAACATTGGCCAGCGAGCTCCGGCAATAAGTAGGAGCCGTTGGAGCTGATTAAAGAAGTCGCCAATATAAAAACGCCAGACCTCAAGTACGACAAGAAAATACCATCAGTTACAATTCTGTCTCCTATTGAAAACGGACGTGCAATTACCCTGATGATTTCCTCCGGAAATGAATCATAAACGTTTGTGTGTAGCTTCCTTGTCATAAGTATATTTTCATACTACTAATACACACATACATATCTATGTATATATTTATACATACAATATCAGTTTTTATAACACAAAGTGTTCTCAATAGCTCAATAGTGTAAAACTAGAGCTGTGTTTTGAACCAGGGTTCCTCCATTAGAGTCCAAGAGTTACGCAATTTCTAAAATAGAATGAAGAACAAATAAATAGAATGTTAAATTCAATTTTGAAATCCTTTGTTATTATTATATGCATATTTTTAAAAATTTCTTGTTTAAATAAATTAATTTTACATGAATAAAATCGTTACATTTGACAAAATAATTTATCTTGCCGCGACTAGATTTGACTTTATGTATTCTTATTATACAGTAAAAGCCAAATAAATCGCACTAAAAATTATAAGAGAAAAATATGTCTTTTTATATAAAAGTTAAAAACTTAAAAAGTTTAAAAGCTTACATTTCACCATTAAGTTAAAAAGCTTACATTTCACCATTAAGTGAAATATTTACAAAACATGTTTGTATATATAATTACCTAAAATCTTTAAATCTATTAATTTCAATTAAATTCATTTAGAGTATTATCAGCTTTAAACGGCCTTAGACATGTAATAAATTGTGTTATACGAAAAGCATTTGAAAATTGAAAGACTTTTATTAAAAGTTACAGAAATAAAATTAATAATAATAATAATACAAATAAATGTATTTATAAATGCTATTGAACACTAATAAACCCAGTTTAAATTAGTTTTTATTTAAATCCCAAAGCAATTTTAAATTTTCAGTTACTCTCCAAAAGAAGTGTAAAAATAATTATCAAAATGGTTAAATGTTAAACAAAAAACAGATAGAAAATGAAAAGGCAAAAATTACACACGTTTACGTCAGTGGTATAAAATTTTCGTCAAAGTGCAAAACAAAAACTTAAAAGACATATTTCTATAATGACAAGAATTTCAAAGAAATTAGAAAATTCTGAAAATATGTCTAAAAGTAATAGATATGGCATGAAATTCTTTTTTATAAAAATGACGTAAGGCTAGTAGCCGTATCAACCAAGAGAACCCCTTTGTCTAATGCAACACACATTTACAAAATTATGCTGGATAATAAAGGAAGTATCGCATTCAACAGTAAGAAAGGCACTCTTTCTATAAGTATTTCATGTTATGAGGCTGAAAGAAACCCCAGGCTTTCACAAACTCATGAAAATCAAACTTATATTAGCCAGAAATTGTCTGAATTAGAAAGATCTTTTGGGATTTTTTTTAATATTAATGAAAATGGCGATAAACGAAAAGTTTATCGAATAAAAGGCACCAGCTATAATTCATCACATGTAATTCATACTAAAAAATTGATGGAGGAAAATTAATTATAGTTTTTGGAAGCTTAACTTAAATGACATTATTTCCGAAGAGGTTGTTAAGGGGAAGATAACATTTTTTTTTATTTATTAAATGCGGTAGATACAGTCAACGTTCTTCCTTCCTTATAAAATTTGATTTTCAGTTAAATAAAAAAAGAACTTACTTGATCAATTTGTGATTTTTGGAATATGACATTATTTTTTTGAACGAGAGTGTTATAAAAGAAGTTTATTTCGATGTTTGAAAATGCAATTTATTAATTTACAATGTCGGTTTGAAATTTCCAGAGATTGTTTTTCAACATGATGTTGTTTCTGGACATAAGACTAAAATAATTGTCACCCGCCTGATAGTCAGGAACCCGAACCTTTGATTAACAACTAAGAAGGCTGTCCTATCAGCAGGTGCAAAGTACCGGGGCTGCTGTATTGCCATTTGGTGAATGGATTCTGGACCATACAGTAGTTTCTGGTAGGGCCTCTCGATGTCATACTAGTGGGTAATTGTTCCGGCTTTACCTTATCATGTGCTACAAAAAATATTATTATCTTTTTCTCTCTTATTTTCCCCCTCTGTCCTGCTCCAACCAAGTCTACCGACCTGCTCCACAAATCCCAAAACCTCAACATAACAAATCTAAAAAAAACACGATTAAACCTAGAACCCCATCCTCCAATGTGGACCCCTACTACCAGGTCTCCTTCTCCAACATCAGGGGTCTACGTTCCAACCTTCCAGAGGTTGAAACACAACAACAGGAGACGAAACCGGACATATTCTTTCTAAGTGAAACTGACATAGGGCCAACCACTTCCCTAGACGAATTCATAATTAAAGGATACTCTAACTTAACATCTAAATCTGACCCCCAAGATCGTCATGGGCATGGAATATGTGCCTACATCAAAGATGGCTTTCCATGTGGTAGGTATATCTCCAGAGAAGACCCTAATTTACCTTATATTTGCTTCGGGGTTGCACTAGCTTACACCACTGCATGTATATTGCCCTCTATCGCCCCCACAACAGTGGGGTCACTATCTTTAAGAGCATATCTGAGAAAATTGGCCACGTCCTGTCTGCTCATCTTTTGTGGTGACTTCAATGTCCATAATGTGGAATGGCTGACCCACTCAAATAAAACCGATGGCGAGATGAGGTTATGTCATGATTTTGCCATTGCCTATGACCTCACTCAGATTGTTCACGAACCCACGCGTGTGCCCGATACTACCGGTCAGAATGCAAGCCTTCAAGACCTTTTCCTCATAACTTCACCTGAGCTATGTTCCTGTTCCGTTCTATCTCCTCTGGGATCCTCCGACCACTGTTGTAGCAGTTAAGATAAAAATGAAATGTGATAAGTCTTCAAACGTACCTCTCCACCATACTGTATACCGATACTCTATGGCTGACTGGGATAGCTTCCGTACATTCATATCTGACCTACCTCTGCATTCCATGTTAAAAAAGGATTGTCCTCTATAGTATCAGACCTGACCGAATGGTTAATTGTAGGCATAGACCGATTCATACCATACAAAAAATTTCAACAAAAACCTACCAGCCAGCCCTGGTTCTCCCTTGGATGTGCTGCTTCCATCGCGCACAGAACTCACTTTTCCCAAAGCTACCAACGTAATAGATGTACTGAGACTAAAGCTGCTTTCAGGACCGCCAGCAACCACTGTAAAAAAGTAATAAAAAATGCCAGAGAGCTATATGCTCAGTCCGTTAAATCCAAAGTAGCTGAGCGGCGGCTTGGTTCCCACCAGTTCTGGCAAATAGCAAACAGGATCTTTAACAGAAGCGTGCGTTCTATCCCAACTATCATCAATGGACCTGAGGTCATCTCGTCAGCATCAGACAAGTCCAGACTACTTGCCAAGAACTTTGCAGCTAATTCTACCTCATACGACAAAAGCCATCAACTCTCTGTATTTCCTCATATAACAGACAACACGCTATGCAACATACAAATATCTGTGCGTGATGTCGCCAAACTAATCAAGAATCTTGATTTCAGTAAAGCAGTTATAGTGCTGAAAATCTCCAACCAGAACTTGTCCCCATAGTTACAAAACTGTTTAAGCATTGCCTTAAGGAGCAGTGCTTTCAAACACCCTGGAAAACCTCATCAGTATGCCCTGTATTTAATAATTCAGGTGAAAAGTCATCTCCCTCTCAGTACAGACCAATAAGTCTCCTGTGTGTCATGAGTAAGTTGCTGGAATCCATATAAAATAAAGAAATAGTCAACCGCCTTAGCGGAAATAACCTTCTTAGTGACATGCAATATGGTTTCCATTCTGCTAGATCTACAGCAGATGTGCTAACGGTTATATCTCATAGGATTAGTGAATCTCTTGACAAAGGTTTCCTTTCCAGGGCAATTGCTCTTGACATATCTAAGGCCTTCGATAAGGTATGGCATAAAGGCCTACTTCACAAGATTTCCAGCGACCGTATTACTGGAAATGTTTTCTCAATCATTAAATCATTTCTCTCTGATAGGTTCATAAGAGTAGAGGTTGATGGGCAGAAATCAGAGGCCCACAGTATTAATGCCGGAGTCCCTCAGGGGTCCATCCTGGGCCCAACTGTCTTCGTGATCCACATCAATGATCTCCCAGAACACATACTTAAATCATTCGTTGACATCTATGCTGATGACACGACCATCTATGGCAAAACATCAAAGTCCGTAAATGGCAAAGTTATCTCTAATTCTCTCTCTTCTGATCTTGAGCGCGAGGTATAGTGGGGGAAGACGTGGCTGGTCAATTTTAATGCATCCAAAACCAAGCTCCTATCTTTACATCATCAACGCTCTGATCTCCATCTGGCATCAATTGAAATGGATAGCTCTCATCTTGGGGATGGTCCATGTTTTGACAAGCTTCTGGGTTTGATTTTTATTCCTGATCTGAAATGGAACACGTACATCAGGTCTGTTGCCAAGGACGCTTGGAAAATGGTGGGATCCTTCTACCGCTCCAGAAGATATATCACTACTGATGCAATTCTCTATCTGTATAAAAGCCAGGTACATCAAAGGATGGAGTAATGCTGCCACATCTGCCAAAAAACAGCTTATCCTGCCTTGACAGATTACAAAATAGACTTCGTAGTTTAGTGGGGGATACCCTTTCTCATCCCTGCAGCCTCTCTCCTATGTTGCGAGCCTGTCTTTGTTTTATCGTTATTTCCGTGGCAAGTGCCCCTCTGAGCTCCAATCTCTCGTCCCCCCTCGCCAATCTTTTACAAGAAACACCCGTCTGGCTGAAACTACTGTCATTAATTTTCCCCACTCTTTATCCTAAGCCTAAATCCAAACGTATATTCCATGAGCAGAGGTTCTTTCTCAGAAGTGCACGACTGTGGAACTCTCTTCCATTTGCCTGGTTCCCACCTGACTACAACTTGGATGTCTTCAACTCCAACATAAACAAAATCCTGACAAACCGCCCCTTAAATAAGACACACTATCAAATTTCCAATACTAATGATTACTACAATACTATCTCATTGATAACTGTACACGCAATAACCCTTATCCCTGAATGGCCTCCGGGCCTTGATAAGTGGTGAGGCCCATGTAAAAAAAAAATATTTGATGAGAAAATGATGAATGCATTCGAATGAATTTCATAGGCATTTGGTTTCAACCCAATATAATATATGGGGTGTATAAAGGTCAAGCTTGGGAATAAATGATTTGGATCATTAGATAATTTAAAAGAAGATATACTAAAATTTTGACATCATTAACAACGGAATACTGTAGAAAGTTCATTTTAAGTATGTCTTTTAGACTTAAAGAAGATTTAAAAGCTAAATGTAACGCAACGTTATTTTTAAATATAAATGTGTTAAAATAATATCCTGTTGTTTTTATATAACAAATTACTTAATATTTTATCAAATTTAAAAAAATAATTTAATTCTCTAAAACTTTTAATTCCTTAAAAATATAATGTTTTATTGTAAAAAGTAAGGCTTAATATATAGTAACATATTTTATTTGTGATTTCTTTTAAATCTTTTGAAAAAGCTTTTTACATCACTCAGTTTAGTGCAATTCTTTTGACGTCAACTATATATGCAAATTTTATTTACAAATTTACGAGCATGGATAGATTAGCGAAAAAAAAGCAAGACAGATGCGGATTAAGTGACACTAAATGTGAAGCAGCTTGTTGAAGCTGCATCCATTACCAGCGATATAGCCTCATAGAAATTATCAAGAAATGATGGAACCTGCAACTAAAAGCTTGTCAGTATTGTGAAAAATACATAACCGTGGGATTTATTTGGACTTAAAAGCCTACGTGTCCTTCACCTTTGTGTATTATTTGTTGGGAGAAACTGCCTAACAGTGCTTTGACATCAGCCAAACTGAAACAACATTAAACAACTAAACATTCAGAATTGTCGATCAAAAATGAACAGTATTTTAAACAAAAATTGACATTAAATAAAAGGCAAGTTTCTAGGTTTGCCAAAACCTTCGAATTGAGTGTCAAAGGACAAGAAGCAAGTTATGCTGTGACGGAGATAGTCGCAAGAAAAAGTGAAATTTCATACCATCTTTGAAACTATAACGCGAAGAAATAATGAGGATAATTTTTGGAGAAGGATGCTGTATCAGAGGTGAATAAAATTCCACACAATAAGTAGGCGCATTCAAGACATGTCAGAAGACATTGAAAGCAATGCAGAAACATGTTATTTGAAGTTCAAGTTAATGAGAGTACGAGCATTACTAGTAAAGCTCAACTTCATTTGTTTGTTTTATTAATGACTAGCTTGGGTGTTTGAAGGTATGTGTTGAACAAAAAAATGGTAGTAGACAGGCTCGAACCCTCAACTTTGCGGTTGCGTCCATCGCCACGCCGAAAGTGGCGAAGGTTTAAATTAAGGCTAGTCAATCGAAAAGAGGGCACGACTTTTGAAAGTTTCAGCAAAAAAAGTGGACATCCCTGTAGAAAAGTGCTCAGTTGAGGGTAAAAGAATCAGTGTTTTTTTTGTTTGTTTTTTACGAGGAAGTCACCACTTATCAAGGCCCGGAAGCCACTCAGGAATAAGGGTTATTATGTGTAAAGTACGTTAGTGTAGAGATTTGATAAAGTGTCTACTCATGGGGGCGTTTCATCGGGAATTTGCTTATGTTGGACTTGAAGACATCCAGGTTTAAACCGATTTTTCGATATTTGTAATCCGAAGGGTCGATCTTCAAAATGATATCGATCTCGTGAAAATCCATCGCCTCTTTAGAAAGTTTTAGGCTGACATACATACATACATACATACATACATACATACATACATACATACATACATACATATATTTAAATAGACGGGTGAGATTTATATTATAGATGAAGATATTATAAAAGGTTTTCTTGTTGCAAATAGTTGCTAGAGACAACAAAAGAACAAGATGTTTTGACGTTTTGAATTCATATTTAGAATAGTTTAGATTAGAATTGAAAAGTTGTGCTGGTACTTGTACAGATAATGCCTCTGCAATGGCAATAAAGGCTTTGTCTCGATCGTACAAAAAAACAACAACAAAAAACAAATACTATTCATATTCATTGTTTCCTTTATAGAGAAGCATGTGTTGCTAAAATTCTTGGATCAAACCTAAAATCTGTATTAGATGTGGTAAAGGAAACAGTTCATTACATCAAGATGAGGCCACTTAAATGTCGACAGTTTGCGAAACTTTGAGTGGGTATTAATGCAGACCACTCTACTTAAATCCAGTACACAGAAATACGATAGTTGTCAAAAAGGTAAGGTATTATCGCGTTTTTACGAATAAGAAGAAGAGTTATTGACTATTAGTTTGCAAGAAAATCTGGCAGATTTTGTAGAAGGTTTGAGTAATAGCCATTTATTCATATTCATATTAGGTTGAAGGTTACACATGCTTTTATTGGGTAAACATTTCATTCCTATTGCCTTGATATATATATATATATATATATATATATATGTGTGTGTGTGTGTGTGTGTGTGTATACATATATATATATATATATATATATATAAAGAGAGAGAGGGGGGAGAGAGAACGAGAAAAGTTGATAAAAAAGGCAGGTAGATTAGATAGTCATCCACTGAGATCCTCTTTCGCTCTGTCAGAGTGTTTATAAATATATGAAACAATATATATGTGTATGTGTGTGTGTGTGTATGTGTGTGATGTGTATTCATATATTTATAAGCAGATAAAGTATATAAACAGTTTTATGTAGACATATATATATATAGGTATTTGCATATTATATTAGCATATATATATATACACATATATATATGTATATATATATATATATATATATATATATATATATACAGACACGTATATCTGCAGAGATGAATATAGATGAATAGAAAAATATATACGTATACGTATAAACATGCAGGTAGATATCTATCTATATGTATATATGCGTGTGTGTGTGTATGTTTGTGTGTACGTAATTAAGATACAAGAATATAATACTCGATTTGTATACAAAAGATATACGAAAAATAATGTCTAAAAAGGGAGAATATTTGGTCCATCCTCACACATGAACTAAAACAAATGCTATTCGTCTAATTCTTTATTTAGACACCGTTTGAATATTTTATCTGAACGTCTGTGTAATTAGACACGCGTGCCACCTCCGCGATTTTCGATCACTGGTATTTGGCAACCCGGGTCAATCTGTTTCAGGCTAGAAGATGAAATGACTTGTCAGATCTTCAGACACTTTCATGTCGATTGGTTTAGATCAAACATGCAAGAAAGAGGATAAATGGTGCTTCCAACATTCTTGTAATTTATCAGAAGAACCACGATTACCAGAAGCAAGTTAGTACATTACAATCAAAAGTGAGGATTGACGTACTGCCTTCTTATGTTTTTCTAATGATTCCATTCGAACAGACTATTATTCAGTTGAGAAAAGTCGTTGGTAGCTTTTTTTCTCTCTCGGACGACCACCAAATAGTCAATGACCTCTTGCCAGATTAAGCTGATTCGAATATCTACGATTTAAACCGAAATCGAATTTCTTAAATAACAAACATAAAATTCGACACATGGCATATCATAAGCAAATTCAGATGTCAAACTGCCTCATCTATTCTCTGATTACATTTTTCGAACTTGTTTGACTCGATGTTCTAGCGGTTTTCATCCATTCGCTGTTTCGATATCTTATTCTTACACAGCATCCTATTTCAGTATCTGCTTTCAAAGAACCGTAGATTTGTATTTTCCTTTTTACATTTAATTTAGTGTTTTTAATACTGACGTCAATAAGCATCTCTGTATTTTCATTATACATCTTTCGTTTTTTAGCTTCTTGCAATAAGTGGCTTAACGCCTTGTCCGGAGCAATTTTTATGAAGAAAATTTAAAGCAATTTAAAGCATCGAATACTTACTGCTGTCAAAACTGCGAATTTGTAGCCGAATTCCATAGTAGTAGACTTTATAAAACTATAAATTCATACATTATTCTGTCGTTAGGTGTGAATTATGTGATTAGACTGCATTGTAACCGTCAATTCGAACGTCTGAAAATAACCGTGGTATAGCTTAAGGACTCGCTAGAGACGAAATCAAACTAAGATAACATTATGCACAAAAAAGAAAAACTTTAGAAGCCACCATCGAATCCGAGGGCATCCATCACAAATTTACCACTGCACACAAAGACACTTCGTTAAAAAAGTGGCAGATGATTGTCGTAATGTGAGATGACCTTCTCTATTACAGAAGAGGTCAGTGAACCCAAGTCTACGTTTTAGTGATTGCGAAGTAAAAACAGTAAAAACTATAACACTAGGAAAATTAATAAGAAATATACATTAGGTTGGTGAAAAAACAATATCATTTTCTCGCATATGTTACTCTAATATATGATTTCTGAATCATTTCATTGATATATATATAATTATATATATATATATATATAATGTATGTATAGCTATGTATGTATAGCTATGTAATATATCATTTTGAAACGCGTTTCTCATTCTGTCAAACAGTGTTATTCGTTACCATTCTCAATCTTATTATTTTTTGCAGGCTTTTCGACAGCATGGGCAAAATTCAAATCTACACGATTTTCTTATTCAATTTCAAAAAACTGCCAAGAAATACTGCCTGTGATATCAATTATGCACTTGGCTTAGAAATCATTAACGAACGTGTGGCACCACGAAGGTTCAAGTAATTTCGAAATGGATACGAGAGCCTTGAAGATGAAAACGATCGCGGCTGGCCGCCTGCGGTTGATAACGAACATTTGAAGCCTTAATTGAGCCGATCCTCGTAAAACAACACGAGAAGTTGCTGGTGAACTCGAGGTCGACCACTCAACAGTGGTCCGCCATTTAAAACAAATAGGGAAGTCAAAACTGGATAAATGGGCGCCGCATGAATTGAAGAATAATAAAAAAAATTCGTTGTTTTGAGATGTCTTCTACGCTCCTTCTGAGCAACAAAAACGATCTATTTCTCGAGCGTATTTTGACGTGTGATGAGAAGTGGATCCTCTACGACAACTGGCGGCGTTGGGCGCAGTCGTTGGAAACCGGAGAGGCTCCCCCCCCCTGGAGCCGAAATTGCACCAAAGAAAAGTTATGGCGTCTCATCCATTACAGTTTCTTGAATCTGGGTGAAACGATTACCGCGGAGAAGTGTTGTCGATAAATTGACGAAATGCACTAGAAGCTCAAACGTATGTACCCGAGGTTGATCAATATGAAGAAATCAATTCTTCCCCATTACAACGCTCGTCCTCGTGTTGCTCAACTGACCCTGTAGAAGCTGAACAAATTGGGCTACGATACTGCCTCATCTGCCACGTTCACCCGACCTTCAATGATTTTATCGCTTCCAAAACTTCGGATTTCTGAACACTAAACTAATGTAATCTACATTATGTATTAAATTATAGTTAAAATCAAAGCAATAAAGATCTCTAAGAACTGATATCAATATTTCAATATATATATAATTTATATAGGTATATACATATATATATTTATTTAGATTTATATATGTATATACATATATATATATGATTTATCTATCTATGTACATATATATATGTATGATTTTTATATTTATATGCATATATATATGATTTATACATCTATATACATATATATATATGATTTATACACATATATATATATATATATATATATATATATATATATATATATATATATGTATAATGCAGTTATGTTCTGTGTTAGCTTCCAACTTATGCCCCCTCCCCGAGTATCAAATTGTTTATATCGTAACTAATAAAAAAACACTATGATGCGTTTGTGATCAACTTCTTCTAAAAAGAACTCAGTTTTATCGAGATGTTGAAGAAATATTCCTAGCTTTATCCTTTCTTAGTTTCCTATATAATTGTGCAACTTTTTTCATTGGACATAAGCGGCTTAATTAATTAAAATGAGAAAGAACAATTTTGATGGTAGCAATTATTTTTCCCTCTCGTTTTTGGAGGTGAGACATAAATTCACCGAGGAAAGCTTTCGAAATTATTTTGGAAGTATTATTAAAAATTTGTTCAATGGCAATAACAACTGTACGAAAAAATGTATTGTAAAACAACTTCGGAACATTCGTACAATTATATATATATATATATATATATATATATATATATATATATATAAGAGCAAATAGTTAATAAAACATCTATAAATATACATATATAAAATATATATATGTTATATTATATATAACCATCTATCTATCTATCTTATATATATATATATATATATATATATATATATATATATATATATATATATATACACACTTGACTACCCGTGACCCGCTGGGTCAGTATGTTATATTAGCTATGGAATTAATGTATGAACGTGACACTTGTGACGTTAAGAAAATAGTTTTTTGTGACATAACAGAAACATTTCTATTAAAGTATATTAAAATGAAAAAAGAATATAGATAGATTTTTTGAATCGTTCTGTTTATAATTAGTTATTTTTGAAAAAAAAAACTTAAAGCCATTGAATTATAAGTGGTTTGCCATACTTATAGATAAATGTGCACTGAACTGATACCACAATACTTAAAGTTAAATTAAAATGTTGGTATATCTTTTTTAAAAGGAATTGTTAGTTGAACATACAGAATAGTTAAAAAAAACTTTCCCCATATTAAGAATGGCTTTTTAAATAGATAGTGAAAATAAAATGTAATTGTTTTTCATTTATTTTAACCCAACATTCGTGACACATTGGGTCAAATATTTAATTTATATTTTAATGATAAAGTTGATAAAACTAATTAACAAATACGAAAATGAACGATGTAAAAAAAAAACAGAAAGTATAAACAATTTTTTATTTGGATTATTTAAACGCGAAAAGAAAGAGTTGGGACGCTGAAAACATACACAGTAAAACAATACGTTTTATTGTAGCGTTGATTATTTATTTGTAACGCAAATTAAAAATAACATATTTTCGAAGTTATTTATTTATGTTGGAAGTGTAGAAAAATATGTATGAATGTTTTAAGAAAGGTGTATTAAAAATAGAGAATAAATTAATATTACTATGCGCAAGTCAAATTCTGCAAAAGTAGTGATTTGTGTTTATTTGTTTACGCTGTTATAGGTTTATGTTTATGTACGCATGCGCAACCGGAAATCGTAAACCGGATGTTGGGTTACAATGCCCGTTGCAAGGTCATTTGAGTTTTATAATTAAAATATATATATATATTGATATACATATATATATACATTGATATAAATATATTAGTATTAATTTAGATATATATATATATATATATGTGAGAGAAATAGTTAATAAAACATGTTTAAAACACTTTTAAAAAGAGTTAAAAACATGTTTAATTTGAAAAGATTAAAAACATATTTAATTTGAAAATTTTAATTTTATTTCCTATATATATATATATATATATATATATATATATATATATATAAAAGAGATTTAGAAGGCTGTCACAATGCGAGGAATGAATTATAGTCGCTGTTGGTAAGAGGAGACGAGAACAAGTGGTGATTTACAAATCAATAAGTACATATATATACATATATTTTTTTAATTATTTTTTATTTTTTTTATATATATACTTATTCAGTTGTATGGTAAAATGTCTTACTTGTATTCATGCGACGTATTCCATTATTAATTTCGGAAAAATTTTCCCTTTTCAAATGGTGTGCGTAACAGGTCGATTCAAAGCATGCTGGATGAAGGGCCGGAAGTTGTGTAGCTATGTGAGGCCTCGGGGCAAATGTGAGTAGGGGATTTATGTATGGTATGATTAGGTGATTAACATGTTTATAAATTTGCTATTTTTATTTGTCTTTATTTTTATTTTATTTATTTATTTTTCTTTTTTGATTTATAACTTGTTTTAGCGTGAGCTTTTTTCCTTGTTCTCTGTTATGTTGTCTTTATCATTATTACTATTGTTTTTTTTTTTCTGCTGATGTGTGGGTGTCTCTGCTTTTCTGTGTCACTTAAGTCGCTGCTGGGCTGTGTCCAGTAGGCTACTGTAGGGGCGGGCTGTGAAAGCGGAGGGGGGTCGGGGTCGGTAGCTGGGTGTTTAGGTTAGTGTTGCTGGGGGTGGGAAGATAGGCGAGGGGAAGGGAAGGGGAATAGGGGTGACATTCTTTGGGAGTTGTTAATTTGTTTATATTCATGAATCGTAGTAGATTTTTATATTTATTTATTTATTTTTTATTCTAATTGGTTTGTATTACTTCGGCTAACTTTTAATTTTTGTTGGTTTGTATTAACTTTTGATTTTAGTTGGTTTGTATTACTTTTAATTTTAGTTGGTTTGTATTCACTTTTAGTTTTAGTTGGTTTGCATTAACTTTTGATTTTAGTTGGTTTGTATTACTTCAGTAACTTTTAATTTTAATTAATTTTTTCTTAAATTAAATATATACTGTTGTTTTATTTATTAAGTTTCTTTTAGTATATTATTGTTATTTTATTTATTTATTTATTTTTTGAATTATTTATATGGGAGGAGGTTATGGTAATGTCCTGTTTGGAATGTGAGGCGGGCTGTGATCTGTGTGCAGTGGTGTATCTTCATTATATAACTCTACACACGGCTCCCCCAACAGTTACCACTACAACCATAATCCATTAGAACAGATACACCACTGCACACAGCTCACAGCCCCCCACATTCCAAACAGGACATTACCACAACCTCCTCCCATATAAATAATAGGAAAAAAAGAAAAATAATAATAATAATAAATAAATAAATAAAATAGCAATAACATACTACAAGAAACTTAATGAATAAAACAGCAGTATATATTTAAAAAAAATAAAAATAAGTAATAATAATAATAATTAATTAACATTAAAAGTTACTGAAGTAATACAAACCAACTAAAACTAAAAGTTAGCTGAAATAATACAAACCAATTATAAAAAAATAAATAAATAAATAAATAAATATAAAAATCTACTACCACTCATATATATATAACTCTACGTACGGCTCCCACCTAACACTTACCATTACAATCATAACCCATTAGAACAGATACACCACTGCACACAGCTCACAGCCCGCCTCACATTCCAAACAGGACATTACCACAACCTCCTCCCATATAAATAATACAAAAAATAAATAAATAAATAAAATAACAATAATATACTAAAAGAAACTTAATAAATAAAACAGCAGTTTATATTTAATTTAAAAAAAAAATTAATTAAAAAATTAATTAATTAGGTGTGTGAAGGTTTAAATTAAGGCTAGTCAATCGAAAAAAGTAGATGACTTTCGAAAATATCGACAAAAAAATCGACCCCTCCCTTAATGTTTTGGGTCAATTTTTCGATATTTGTCGTCCGGAGATTTGAGCTTGAAAACGATACCGATCGCGTGAAAATCCGTCGCCTCTGTCGAAAGTTTTAAGCATATATACATAATACATACATACATACATACATACATACATACATACATACATTTTATCAGACAGGTGACATTTACATTATAAATTTCGAAATTAAAAATCTCCGCCCAGAATTTGCGTGATTTCCTACCTTTTACTGTCTGGAATAATTTTTTAGCCTTGTATTACTCAGATTTTTCCTTTTATGCACGGACCTCGTATGTAACATGTGATTTATGTTGGAAAAATGAATATTATAAAATTCTAATTATATATAATCAACTCATTCTAATACTCATCGGTAGATTACCTTCACAAATATTACATATCTCTTCTTTGTACTCTGATCGATGTAAAAACAGTATATCTTTACCGCAGATTAAATTCTATACTAATCTAAATATACCTGCTAATGCCAATGCCTCTGTTTTAGCCGCTGATACTGAAAATAAATCTTTATTCGTATGAAACAAATTATATAAAAATTCTATTTCGAGTTAAAGCTTTAAACAAAAAAAATGGACGGAAGATTTGCGGAGATCATTCTACCTTTAACAACGGGGAATCGATTACCTATGTTTCAACTGGATAAGTATATACGTCTAGATTCAGTCCGGTATAATCTCATTACTCGTAGCTGAACGATCGAACAAAAATAATCTACTCTAAATATAATAGAACAAAAAGAACTGTTAATCGTGTTTGAAAAGATACAGAAACAAACATAAAATAAGATTAACTACGAAGATGAATGTCGATTCTGCTGTCCTTTTTAATATAAACATTGTCTATCTATGCGATATCAACAGTTTCATTCAGCAATCTGAAATTGATGCCCAATTTCAAAAATTTAAATACTAATGTCTATAGCGCCGGTGTGTACTGCAAAAGGCATATTTGTTTTAATCATTAACCTTTTATTAAACGATAGATTTATTGTGTCGCACTTTACTAATCATATTTCATCATATGTTTTAATTACGTTTATTCATGATCGTTTCATTACTGCAGTCGTATCATAGAGAACGGAAATAGATGGAAGGTAGTTTATTAACGGTAAATGTTTTTAGATTACATATTTGTTAATCATTAATATTATATCAATTATATTTTTTCTTTGGCAAGTATATTTATGAAAAATTATACACGGGAATCGATTATTTATGTTTCTACTAGAAATTTTATTCTGTTATTTCTAGCTCAATGACAAAATGTATTCAAATAATAATACAACAGAAAGCACTGACAATTGTATATAAAAACGACTAGAAACAAACAAAAATGAGATTACCAAAGAAGATGGTGTTCTTTTTAATCTATGCATTGAATATCCATTCTATATTTACAGTGTAATATAGAAATCTGGAGTAAATGCTTACATTTGATCGGTTGTGCTGGCTACCTTTCCAACTGTACAACTACAGAAGTTATCCGTGGTTGACCATATTTAAAGTTGGTGCAAAAATAATGTCGGTTTTTGACGTTCAAGATCGTAACTGCTTTCATAATAAACTTTATTAATCGAAATAAGGACCTTTAGAATTGAGACATTTTTGCCAACGAGAAACAAGTTTATTCATCGCATTAGCATAGAAATCCGGAGTTCTGGAAGCAATACAGTCATTGACGGTCGATTCGGCATCATCTCACCTTTTGAAGCATTTTCCGCGCAGGAAGTTTTCAAAATGCTCGAAAATATGATAATCGGTGAGCAAGAGCTTCGGTGAATATGGTAGATGAGGCAGAGTCTCGCAACCATATTCGTTTAGCTTCAGCGGAGTCAGTTGACTAACATGCGGATGAGCATTGTCATGGAACAGAATTGGTCCCTTCATATTGATCAATCTCGGGTACACACGTTGTAGCTTCTGATGCATTTCATCAATTTTTCGGGAGTACTTCGCCGTTATCTTTTTGCCCGGATCCAAGAAGCTGTGATGGTTGAGATCGGCCGAAGATCCTCCAGCAGTCATCGTAACTTTTGGGGCGCAAGTTCGGCTTCGGAAATTATTGTTGAGCTTCTTCGGCATCCAACCACTGCGCCGAACGTCGCCAGTTGTCGTAAACGTTCCACTTCTCATCACACGTCACAATTTGCTCGAGAAATGAGTCGTTTTTGCTGCGGAGAAGAAGCGTAGAAGACATCTCAAAACAACGACTTTTGTATTATCGTTCAATTCATGCAGCACCCATTTATCCAGTTTTGACTTCCCTATTTGCTGTAAATGACGAACGACTGTTGAGTGGTCGTCCTCGAGTTTACCAGCAACTTCTCGTGTGGTTTTACGAGAATCAGCTTCAATTAAGGCTTTCAAATGTTCGTTATCAACCGCAGTCGGCCGGCCGCGATCGTCTTCATCTCCGAGACTCTCGTCACCATTGTTAAATTACTTGAACCACCGTTGTGCCAGACGTTTGTTAGTGGTTCCTGGGCCAAACGGATCATTTATATAACGAGCTGTCTAGGCAGCTTTTCGGTCTAGGTTGAACTGAAATGAGAAAATCGTGCTGATTTGAATTTTGTCCCTGCTGTCGAAAAGCCTGAAGAAAATGCATAAAGAAATTGAGAACACTAACGATTAACACGATTTCATTTGATAAAGTAAAAAACGCGCTTCAAAATGCTACATAATATGGTTATATATATCATGAATTAATTCAGAAACCATATATAAAAGTAACATATGCAAGAAAACGATACTGTTTTTGCACCGACCTTTTAAAACTGTTTCAAGCATATAAAAATAAAACATTTTATATCTTGGTACTTTAAAAATATCGATCAAACACTACTTCTCTTAAAAAACAAAAGCAAAACGTTTGAACACACACACACACACACACACATACACACACACACACATATATATATATATATATATATATATCATCTATATATCTATGAAAGTGAAAGTATCTGTCTGTCTGTGTACATTTATTGCACAATAACTCCGTCAATTTTCAGTCTACAGTCCCGAAATTTGATATACACCGTAGTAAGACTTGGAAAAATCTTTGTAATCGGTTTTCGGTCAGAAATTTGTCTGTAAAGGGGTCAAAGTTCAACGATTTTACCTTTGAGAACTCTACCAAACTCTACTGACAATTTTGGGTCTAACACTTGAAATTTTAGATATAGGTTCCTCGGACATGGATCTAACTTAATAACTTGATTTGAGCCCAAAACAATAAACGTTAGGGGGTTATAATAGGGGTTAAACTTTAAAAAAAATAACCTCTGCGGTCTCAACCAAATTACTGAGACAATTTCTGGTCTAAACATTTGAAATTTTACATAAAGGGTATTCAGAGATAGGGCAAGCTTTTTAATCGGTTTGGGTCGAAAATTGGAGCTATGGAGCTACAAATATTTGAATCTATGTATGTATGTTTGCATGTCTACCTAAAACTTTCGACCGAGGCGACGGATTTTCACAAGATCAGTAAAGGTTTGAAGCTCGACCCTTCTGACGACAAATACCGAAAAATTGGCTAAAATCATTAATTTCTTCATCCTCAACTAGGCACTTTTCTACAGAGAGGGGTCTATTTTTTCGCCGATATTTGCGAAAGGTATGTCCTCTTGTCGATTGTCTAGCCTTAATTTTAACCTACGTCACTTCCGGTTTGGCGGTGGTCGTAACAGCAAAGACGTCACGTGTTTTTCACATTCTTTTCGTCCTTCGCGGTACAGGTTCGAGCTTGCCTTCCTACTACCACTTTTTTTTTTTGCTCAACGCACCTCGAAACACCCGGGCAACGCCGGGCACCCATGTATATATATATTAAAGTTCACTGGCGACCACCCGAATATTTACCTTTAAGGAATCGTTGTTCTTTTTAATATTCAACCGTTTTCAGCTTTAGTCAGGTCTGCTGCAAGATTTAATAGTGTCGCTGACAAGAATTATGAGAAAAACTAACACAAGCAATAGCCCGTGCTTACTAGTATAGTAATGTCTGGCCGTCATTTTTTTTTTTTTTTTGTGGGTGAGTTACTGTCATCTACGATGGTGAAGTGAGTGCGCATGTGTAGAAAATGTCAGTCATTGTAGAAGACGATTTCTTTTTCTTCAATTTCTGCATTTACTGCAAACGAAAACCACGCGAAATTAAATCATAAAACTTATTTTCATAATCTTTTTCGTGCACCCCGCCTTAAAAAAACGTTGTTTTTCTTTTTTAAATACAATTCATTGTCTGTAACATTTTTTGCTCAGATGCCAGCGTGGAAAATAATAATGTTCGTTAACCATTTCTTAAGAAATATGTGGAACCATTGGACAGTACGCGAAATTCTTGACATTTCGCACCCCTCCTCTGTTGATTGGCGGTCCTTCTGTTTTTAGATATGTGAGAACTGGCTTAACAACAAGGAACCCGTTGGAGGCGACGGTATAGCAGTCGAAACCGACGAAAACTTTATCGTGCGCCGAAAGTATAATAGAGGAAGGATAGCTAGTCAGATATGGCTTTTCGGCAGATTTGAAAGAATTTCTAAAAGAAGTTTCGTTGTTGCGTTGACGTGCCCAAATGAAAAACGGGACGCCAAAAGTCTGATTACGTTGGTGCTCAAGTTTATCCTTCTGCGATCAATCATGTTTAGTGACTGTGGAAGGCATATACTCACCCGATCGGCATTTTCCACACTACAGCATAAACCACTCAAAATATTTTGTGGACCCTCAGGATCCCAGCATTCACACACAGAATGTAGAAAGAATGTGGCTAGATATAAAACAGTGGGTTAAGCGGTCTGGTATTCGAGCAGAATTTATGCAGCAATACCTAGCCAGGTATTTATTTATAAGGAGCGAGACGGAAAGACCAACATTTTGCATATTTTTCTACAGACTGCCGTATTGTACAGCCCGAAGGCGGAACTGAAGGAAGAGTTTTCTTGTTAAAAATAGTAGCCCTAACCCTTCTTTCTTTGTAAAAAAAAGTAAAAGGAAAAAAATATAAACTCCAACCCTTTCTTCCATGTTAAGAAAAAACAAAAACCTAGTATATCCTGAACTATTTTCTTTTCTTGTTAAAAGTATATATATATATTAACCCTAACCATTCCTTCTTTCTTTCCTTCCTTGTAAAAAAACACAAAAAGGGGGGAAAAAGATATTAAACCGAACATTTTCTTCCTTATAAAAATAAGAAAAAATTAAAAATCTGTACAAAAAGATGAAAAAAACTATGTTCGCTTGTCTTTTTTTTCGGGCGGGGGGGGTCATGCGCAGTGTGTTGCCGGCTGTTTCCATGGCATGGTAGCCTTGTTATTAATTTTTTCGTGTTAATATTGTACAAAAATCTTGTCAGCGACCCGACTGTAAACAGTTGAATATATATATATATATATATATATATATATATATATATATATATATATATTTATATATATATATATATATATATATATATATATATATATATATATAAGTAATTGCACATTAGTATTTATTATAAAGTGAGACACGTGTTAACAACGTAATGTAGAAAGGTGCGGCGGTAGCATTAATACTGAGTATTACTAACTGCAGATTTCCCGTTGACTGTGCTTTTATAATGCAGAATTATATAGCAGACGACGATTACTAATTTGAGATGGTGAGTTTTAAGATTCACATTAATTCGCTGTAGCCTTGAGGCAAAACACATCAAGAGTTTAAAGATCAATAAAAGATTCCTTCTTTCCTGTGTATAGCAATGCACAAGAAATACTGTAATAACACGATTGCTTCTCTTACGCTCCGCTCATAGCACGTATTCGATTTTATGATAATACTGATAGCAAAAACAAGGAAAGCGTATTTATATTGCTTCGAAAGGAATTAGAAATATTTACTTAAAAAATATAAGAATCATTTTTAGTGATTTTGCATATTCGCATGTACAGCTTATAATTATACAAGTTGAGAAATAAGACTTTTTCATTGCTAACCTAGCTTCACGTGCATATATACATATATTTTCCCGAACATAACAATACCACCACTTTCATCCTTCTTTTAGCGCTGTGCTACTCAACCGCAAATTATACTGTACAGCAACATAGACCGGTTCTACTCATTCTGGAAAGATCGACATCGAGCTCAACAAGGTATGTAGGAAGAATTCCAGCAACCTGAAATCGATCAACCTATCATGTGTCTATTAGATGTCCGCAACTGCTCCTCCGCAGATCCGTTGAAAGGCTATAGCGAAGGCAAAGTCTAACAAGAACAACAACATTCGTCACTTACTGCTTGGACACCAAGAGGTGCCACAGCGACTACCACCTCGCAAGAGCATTAACACTGTCACAGACCTCGGACAAACAGCACCAACGTCTATCCACTTGCCTTGGTGGAATGAATCAGTCAAAGAAAATAACAACAATGTATTTCAACATTTAAAGAATATCTCCTGTCAAACTCTGAAATCCCCCGGAATGTGGGTAATAATCAATCGGGAGAAGGTTGCCAAAACACGGAACAACCTGCACAAGTGGAGCTATGTACAGGACGTTCGGTGTTCCTTCGGACCCGACGTACAGACTGTCGCCCATATCCCCACAGACTGTCACCTAAGATAGGCATGCTCCGATATGGACCTGAGGCATACTTCGTACACTGCTCGACGATGGATCTCAAGATCAAATGAAACGTAATGATATGATGATGACCGATTTCATTTCAATGTACAAATATTAAAATAAAAAATATGCTACTGAAACTAATGTCCGTTATATTTTGATAAAAATCAATTACCTGGTTTTGATTTTAGAAAATATATTAAACATTGATGCTTAGGCTTCAGGATGCTTAAGTGGAAATTGAAATTCAAGGATTCTTGCTTAATTAACAATCAATAAGCGCCTAATGATTAATGCAAACGCACAATGTTTTAATTTTTAACTCGGATGTTATGCTCATATTATGCACCCTAAAAAATCTTTGCCTACCTCGCTTAAAAAATTGACACTTGAGGAAGATTTTTTTAATTGATATTTAATACCTGGTGTTAAATCTTCACAAAAACGGAAGACATTTGAATGTTCACTCACGGTTTCCACTTCCTTTTTGTCTCCTTTACATAAAATAAATTGAATTAATATAGCCTGCATTATCAATTCTCACGCTTATCAGTTACGTTTGGAAATTTAGAATAATAATCTAGGTAGTTTATGGTTTAATTATTGTACATAAAAATATATAAACATGTATACATACTTAACATTATATGCAGATGATAAGAACTTGAAAACCTATAATTTAAAAACATGGCTAATATGCCACCAATTAATGCTGCGGGAGAAAACTAATGGTATGAGATAATCCAGCATATAAATATCTTATATAAATAAATATATTGTCTTTTATTATATGGGGGGGTGTCTGGAACCTAAGTGTAAGAAAGGCAGCTGGTTATGACAGCATTCCCGCCATTGTGATGATGGAGTTGCTACTGGAACTTTCTCGTATCCTAAAAAAATTATATAATCGATGCTTAAAGAGAAACGCGTTTAGTATATTTGAAAAACGTTGGTGGTCTGTCCAGTATTCAAAACTAGTTGTGATCAATGGGCTGCATCTGAGTATAGACCGATTAGCTTACTATATATTATGAATAAACTAAAATAAAATGCAGTAAATCGAGCAATTAAAAACTATGTCTTAATCTACTTTGTGACAAGAAAGGTGGGATTTCTCCTGCTAACGAAAATATCACGTAAGATCGGTGAATCTCTTGAAAATCTGCTTCTAGAGAAATATACCTTGATATAGTGATAACTTTCGACAGGTTCTGGAAAAAAAGGTTTTCACAACTTTGCCCATGATGAAATATCTGTTGATGATTCACAAGAATCCTTTCTCTCGTTGTCATCGTCGTTGTTGTTGTTGTTGTTGTTGTTGTTGGTGGTGGTGGTGGTGGTGGTGGTGGTGGTGGTGGTGGTGGTGGTGGTAATAGCATACATAAGTGACCTATTATAAAGATTTTATTTCAAACGCAACGTTAATGTTGTAAGCTGGATAGCTGAATCACTGCGCTATTCATATATGATACTACTGTTAAACTAACGCTCATGTATGGATTAGTTTCATCCTGTAACACGTTAGAAAAGTATTATTAGTTTCTTTAAGGTGCACTTTTAGAACAGAACCACTTTTATTAGGTTCACATGCAAATACGACACTTACACTCTTTACTGTATCTCTGTTTTTAGCACAGACAGAAACACGTTGTCCTTTATTATTAAACTAGCACGGATACTAGACGTTGCCCTAGATGGAATTATGATCAATAAATACTTCACACTCCTATATTTTATTTTCATCGAAATCGGTAAAATCGACCAATTTTCAATCAAATCGATTGATTCTCATGTTCTAAGTTGGAGATCCATCATGGTGCATAAGTAAGAAGCTCACATATATCTAGCAATTACTTAGTCCACAATACATTTTAGTCTACGATGCACTGTAGAGACCATACTGTTGATTTTATAAATTTATGTTTATCTATAAATACTTGAATTACAGTTTAAAATGCAAAAGTCAATTATCATGCTTCAATTTTGCTGTAAACATAAACATAACACACAACCCTGGCCTTAATACATATAATATAGATTCTTATATTTTATCTAGTTCTACATTCTACGATGTGACAAGCAACGCGCCCTAAGATAGTTACTGCTTGAACTAGATAAAATATAAGAATTTAAAAAATCGAGGCATAGCCAATAGATTGTGCCGTGGCCCATATGGTTAGGTCGTCAGTATTGCACACTTCATGCGTGCGACGACCTGGTTTCGCGCCTATGTCGGAGCACGTCACTGATGAGATGCAGTACATCGAATCCCACTTTGGGTCTGGCGTTGTACTTTGTCGATTCAATTGCTCGATTCTATCTAATTCTGGGGTCTAATTTTATTGTGAAAGGTGTATGTGAACGAGTATTTATATAGCTATCTATAATCTCCTCCTAATGTCTAATATATATATATATATATATATATATATAAACAGTAGATGTACGTGTGTGTAAATATTTAACAGATAAACTCTTAGACTACTGGTCGCAGAACACTAAAATAAGCAGGAAACAGTTATTATAGACAAAGGATGGTTTATAATTAGTAAAATGCTTGCTTGTATTGATAAATAACGAATGCAGACATATATCGGCAAGTTGAAATCAGAAATGTTCCTCCCAACTGGCCGAAATATTTTTACTTCTTTCTGCGCATGCTCATATAAAATTCACTTGTTTTAGTTTTTTAATAAGTTCATTATGTATCTCTCGATAATAACATATATAGAGAACGTGGCCGAAACGCTGTATGCTGTTGCCTCGATTCTAGCTGATGACACCAAGACTTTTAACTTTAGCCATCATGTCTTTGCATTAATGAATGATTTTGAATATATTTAAACGTATTTTACGGCAAGCGGAATCAAGCATTTTTTACATGCTTGGAAAATCAAACTTTTCTTTGTAATATCTTACAGTAATTTAAGACTTTAAATATTTTTTGATAATTATTTTTGCCGTAAACTCCTCACGAACAATGCGAAATTTCAATGAAAAAAATTCACACTTTTCTTAAATAAATCTTCCACGACAGAAGACAAATTCTAAGTATTTAGATAGTTGATACAAATGTAATGTAAGGTTTCTGCGTTTCTTTTCTTCTTTTTACATTTTTTTTAAGTGATAGGTAAATATTGCTCGAGATTCTGATATTGAAAATATTTCTAGTCTAGCCTAACTTTAATAATGTGATTTTTCTTTAAATAAAATTATTACTTCTGTATCCTTTAAATAATGTCCTTTCCTCTAAATAGCTTTTCCTTTATTTTAAATAATATTTCTCTTTTTCTGTAAATAATTTCTCTTTTTCTTTTTTTGTAAGGAAATAAGACGAGGACATCCCTATATATCTTTTATTTTTTATTTACTCATTGATTATATAAACAAATATTCATTTCAAATCCAAATTCTAAACTTTTCGATTGTGTATGTTGTGTATTTTAAGAAAGTTTTCGTTACACATTTACTCAGTTCAAACATTTTAAAAAAATTATGACAACACAAAATAGAGTAATATTTTTATACAAAGTAGAACTTTTCGTAACTAATAACATATAAACAATCATTACATTTTGTCTTATAGTTGGATTTATGCACTCATAACCTGGTAGTTTCATCTGTATGCTTCAAATATTGATTCTAAGAAAGCTACTCCTGTTGTGGACGTACGTCATAAGCAGGACTTCTTGGTAAAGATGCATTGAGAACAGTAGTGACTCTGTTAAAATATAAATTCCTGGGCACAAAATATCTTCTATTCTAATGGTACAAATCTCATCTTCGCAGCTCTTTCATTTGTTATTATAAAATAATTATATCTATATGTAATTTTCATATGTATAAGTTTTAGAATAGGTTTTATATGATAATGTCTAAGTTGAAACCAGGTTGTTTTTGTAATATATGAGTTACACCTTTTGAAAGGTAGAAATTCGGTTCCATTGCAAGCATCTCATTCGTCCTTGACATGCATGGAAGAGGTATTTGCAGAATAAGTGTTAATACATGAATGAATGAAAGAAAGCGATTTGCTTCGAAAATGTTCACGCTTTCACCGATTTTCTAGCAGGTTGTCCAAGTAATTGCCATGCAATTCGCTGCACAAAGACTCCTTCTCAACAATTTCCCTTTGGCGCATCACATTGTCAGATGATGGTTTATCCGAATAAATAGAGAGTTAATGGATTTGAGAGGTGTATAAATAGAAATATGTGCGCTTTGTGGCTGTAAACCCCACATTGGAGAAGGTTACGAAGACAAACAATCTTTGTTAAACAATTGTTAAAGAAAACGTTTGACGTTAACCGGTTTGATGAACGGGGTGCGAAGGTATTAAAAAACAACTAGCACGGTTATATGATGTTGCCCGGAAAGTAATAGTTGAATATCGAGAATGTATTTTGAAACATAAACAAATACCTAAGAGCAAAAGAAAATAACTTTAAAAAGTAAGAGCAAAAGAAACCCAATAGATACAAATATAAGTATATACTCATATGCATGCACCAATCAGGTGGATGAAAACGTTTTTTGCCGGATTGAAGAAGGTCATTTTAAATCACTGTAATTTATTTTACTCATATTATTATTACTTAAATATATCACCATGATTATTTTACAACCTTTTCTCTTAGGTTTTTAAATATTTTTCTGCAATATTCCCATCATTGTTCATCTGAAAACACCATTCTCTAGTTAACAGAAAGGAGGATTATATTCCATCATAATTACACTTGCCCTTTCACAGCATTATATATAAGATCTTCTAGGAGAATTTCGTAGGAAAATCTTACTCCACCCTGCATATTCTCTTTACCTAGACCCCTCAGATTATCACTTATTTTAATAATTACAAATTTAGATAGATCAAAATCACGAGAAATGATTGAACCAGAATTAGATTCAGGTATTTATAAGCTTACAGAAAGTGAACTAAGTTTAAGACTATGTATACAAACGAACACATATGCAGATATATACACATATATAAGTCACGCAAATATATATAAACGATATATATAATGGAGTCATAGAAACATATAAATAAACACGCACACATATATAGATAAACTCAGACAAACATATATATATGTATATATATACGCATAAAATATACAAAAATCTATGGTATACATAGTATAAAGGTATAAATATATATATATATATATATGTGTGTGTGTGTGTGTGCGTGTGTGTGTGTGTGTGTATACCTTTATACTGAAGAGGGGTATGTCCCTAGATTACCGTTTTTAAACAATAATAAATAAATAAATATTATTTGTTTACGTCCAAATAAAAGTGGGCGACTTTCTAAAAAAACACTCGATCTCCAACGTGGAGACGCTAATCTTAACATAGTTTAAAAAATCAACAACTAAATTTACGTATATATATATATATATATATATATATATATATATATATATATATATATATATATACATACATATACATATATATATATATATAGAGAGAGAGAGAGAGAGAGAGAAATGTGTATCTTCATATATCCTCACATACATATTAAAGAATGTCAGATAACTATGCACACACGGAGATTATATATATATATATATATATATATATATATATATATATATATATATATGACTCATTCCATGCCAAATCAACAAATTAATGGGGGTGCCATGTCCGACAAAGATTGTTTTCAAGTTTGCTACACTTATAGATCTCTATGAAAAAAATTGAATAACCCCTATTTTTCATCTCAAGTTCCAGGAGTTCCTGATATATGACCTTTACCTTTTTACAAAAATGTAATTTTTTATGGAGAAGTGACCAAATTTCAAAGACGATATCTCTGTTGTTTATGGGCCTACAAAGTTCATTCATACATCAATCTTAAGTCCTTGGATAGATCTAAATTTTTATATAGGAATAAATTTTTCAAGTCAAATGAAAAAAAGTTGACCATGACCTTTTACCTGAACTATCAAAAAAACGTTATTTTAAATGTTCTTTTTAATTGTGACAAACGATTTGTCCATTCTATGGCAGTATATATTCCAACTTTCATAATGGGTATTCCACTAAATATCTTGCTACAAGCGTTTTATTAAAGTGGGAAAATTCCAAATAGCGGAACGTAGTACATTTTACTTCATATAAGGACATTTTGATATTTCACAATATGTTCAAGTTTGATAGCTCTGTAAAACAATTTCAATGCCGATTAATATTTACACAAAGACCATGGTCACAAAATCAATAAAAACAAATCTGTTAATAATACTGCGTTTTTTTTTCATTTTTTTTTAATGCAACACATTTTTTTTATGGAAAAAAGTTATATAACAAAAAATAATTGTTAAGGATTAATTAAATTATAACAATAAACAGTATGATATCAATGCGGAACAATATTTTCTCAATGTTTTAAATCTACAAAAAAAATCTGCTTATAGTTATTTTTATGAAAACATCTTTAAAAATGAATGTTCTATAAAAATTCTTGACATGAACTCAATTAATATTTTAATTGTGGAAAAAACCTTAAGCTGTTATAGAAAAATACGGCCATTTTTATCACAAATAAAAATTAGTTTCACGAATAGATTAACGTTATTGCTTATATTATCTATTAACAATTATATATGGTACTTGTGCATTTAACGAACCAGACGTAACTCAGCATTTGCTCGGCTTTGTCCAACGCATGACGTCAATAGCCGGATAAAACCGAACATTGGCGATAAAATAAAAACAACGCTACAACAAAATAACTGTACAATGAAATTGTAAAATGTAGAAACATAGAAAAATTAAATAAGTAAAAAGCAAAAACCTACCGTTCATTTATGTTCTTTTTTTTATTATTATTGTTTGGAATTGTTTTCTGTTTTCAAAATAAATACATATAAAACAAGTTTTTTTTGTTAACTTTTTTTTGTCTGAACTGTTTTTTTTTTCAATTTTTAATGTAAAAAACATATTGTCTATGTCTTAAACACGTAAAAGTTAATATTTTTTTGCAACTCTTTATGTCAAATAAATGGAAAAGCCTAAAAAAAGGGCAATAAAAAGCATTGGGGGGGGGAAGGAACAAGTGTTATTTGCACATTTTTTTTCGCCAGAAACAAGGACTTTTATTTTATTTTTTATTTTTTTTTTTTTTGCTAGAAACAAGGATTTCTTTTTATTTATTAGTCGAAGGAGGGTTTCGGCGTTCCTATTTGGTACAGTGACCAAGAAACCCTCCTTTTCGGCGGCGTCGTATCCACTGAAGACCCAGACCGGTGTCACAAGTCTGCCGGCGGTTAAAAACGGACTCGTCGATTTCTACCGTATGGCCTGGGCCTCCAATCTGCCGGGGATTCCTAAGAAAATAGTCCCTGCATATATTACGCAGGAAAATTTTCCAATCCACGATTGTGTCGCGAGAACGTAACCCACATTCACGATGGACATTTTTTGTAGATGCCATCTCGAGCGCTCATAAGTATATTATTTTTATTAAACACGCGATGGTTAGTCGGGATTTTGAGAAGAAGGTCCCAATCCTAATGGAAGTCCATCGACGACATGTTACACTTCTACACCTCCAACCGTAACCGTCGGAAAGGCTTGTTCTCTTTGCAAGTACACAATCCTGGCCAAAATGTAGACATCTTTTCTCTTCTGACAAGAATTTCCGTTGCTGGCAAAAGTTTAGTGTAGCCTCTGGGGTCTGGAGCTGGTCCGCAAGGCTTGTAATATTCATTATTATTTCGTCAGTTATCTTTTTAAAACAATTTTTTTTAACTCTCTTCAAATAAGCGTTTCTTGAGTTGTGAAACTCTTCCAATTGATAGCGAAATTCTCGTCTGCTTAATCGGCAACGTTCGGTTATATCCGGCTGTTGACGTCATGCGTCGGACAAAGCCGAGCAAATGCTGAGTTACGTCTGGTTCGTTAAATGCACAAGTACCTTATATATATATATATATATACATACATATATATATATATATATATATATATATATATATAGAGAGAGAGAGAGAGAGAGAGAGAGAGAGAGAGAGAGAGAGACAACAGGCCGCCCGGCGTAGCCCTCTCGTAAAATACTCATATGATATATAATTTATGCAGATTTATCATTTATGAATATTAGAGCCAATCATCGACTGGTTGTTATATTGTTCCCAAAATAGTAAAAGCAGTCAAAAACTAAATCATGTGCATGCGAGTATTATTTTTTTTCTAAACAGTATACTTCTTGTAAGTAAAAAGAAAATATTCGAGTTGATATTGAAATCAAAACCCAAAGTCAGTGAGTCAAGTACAGTAATAATTAGGCCAGCTTGACACATTCTTTAACTAGTTTTTCAAATCTTCTTTCTTTTCTTAACATAAGAAATCTCTCATCAGAATGATTAACGCATGCGCATTCGTAAAACAGTTGACAAACACATAAAAGAACGATGACTCCATGCACCAATTTTTTTAAATTATGACCCTTTGGCAACAATTGTTCTTGGTGAAAACCGATTAAGTAGTTTTTCACCTGTTTGAATATTCTATATACCAAATTCAAGTCTGTAAATCAAAAAATCGCTGAGTATATAGGTTGAGAATTGTCTCCCCCCCCACACACACACATGCTCTCTCTCTCTCTCTTACTCTCTCTCTCTCTCTCTCTCTGTATATATATATATATGCAAAAGTCCAAAAGATCTGTATACTTCGAGTGTGATTTATTAGACTGAGATATATTTTACCAGCGAAAGATGTACATCTCTACTGCCGCAATTTTCCATGGACAGAGATATTTCCCCGAGATATTATAATGTCAACTGGTTAATGACGCCCGATTTAAATGTATCGACGTAATGACTTGGAAGTTTCGTGTGTACTGGTGTGATTGTAGAACGTTCGAAATTTGAATATAGGAGACTTTAATGATAATCATGTTAATGTCATGGCTCTCCAATGAAGAATACCATTTCCTTTAGATAAGAAATATAGGCGAATTCCAGTTAAGGTGTTGCTTATATATATATATATATATATATATATATATATATATATATATATATATATATATATTTGTATGTATATATGTATATATAATAGATAAATTGAAATATTAATAATGATAAAATATAATAATATTTTTAGAACTATTCTGTGATATGTTAATAAGCGTATAAATTATGCAGTATTAATGATGTATATAGACAAACCCACAAAAAAATATTCACTGTAGAATGATAAAATTGTCTCCCTAAAAAGACATAATTTCATTTCTCTTTTGTGAAACCGGTTTTCTTTTTTTATTATTTTTTATTTTAGTTGTAGACCATAAACTAGTTGGGCCAGTTGTGTACAAATCCGAAGAGCGATAGCGGACTTCAATTATGTCGGAAAGTTCCACAATGTGCAACGAACGAGATCGGAAATGCGCCACTGTGCAACTCACGCTCTTCACCAATCCAAGTTATGACAACAGTACGATTGCCAGCACCATCAACATGCATCGCTGGATTGTCACGAATAACAGGGACGTGCTTAGGGCGATGAGAACAATGTTTTCAGCCACATCATACAACCTCACATCTTTGAAATTGGCGTTTAAATCAACACTAATTTTTAGCTGGATATGCTGAAGAGTGTGGCTATTCCCTGCTGCAATTAGATGGCCGCAGGCAGGCCTTAGGTCTGGTAGCAGGACTCTGCACCGACCCACAAATTCAATGAGATCCAGCTTTACTTTAAGAGGGGTGCTACGACTTTGTATCATTTTCTCACTGCCCACCCTTCTCCCCCTGACTACTTCATTTGGTCATACGTCGAGAACATCACAAATATGACCTTCCACAACACCAAAGCCAGCTTGATCGTCGCCATCCGCCGAGTATTCGCCGAGCCCCTCGGCCCTTGTGGAAAAGGCATGCTCCTAGATCCGGATCCGTATCGAGGCGGTGCTTGAGGCTGAAGGCGGCTACATTGGGTAGATGTTAGTTTGACTACATAATCAAGTTACCTGAATTGATTTTTTCAATAAAAATTTTAAAATACCGCGGCAATGTTGTTTTCTTTAGAGCGACGACTTTATCGTTCCACTCTATATGCGAGCATGAAAAGTGATATGGTTAAGCTTAAACATGGAAAAGTGAAGGAATAATTGTTAAAATTGGAAAAAAAGGACAAGATATTCTAGTATAAGATATAATAAATTGATAACTTAAAATATTGCAGCATTAAAATTGATTATATAATGTTATCAACTGAATTTTAAAAATCTTAATGCTGCAATATTTGAAGTTTTAAATTTGTTATATTTTTACTAGAATATCTTTTACTTTTCTTTTCCAGTTTTAATAACTAGTCCTTTGCTTTCCCATGTTTAAGAGTAACCATATTACTTTTCATGCTCGCATTTTTTTCTATTGTAATCCATGGTTTTTCTAGGCATCCAGTAAATAAAATAAATAAAAGTTCTTTGTTTAATTTCAGTCTTATTTTTCCCCATAAACATAACATACACATATGTAATAACAATGTATGACACGTGTCTACTTTAAATAAAATCCCCCCAATTATCTTCCATTCATTGTTTCATTTTGTCTGTTTTCATTTGTTAATTCTTTTTTTTCGAGAGTGGTGAATTTGTAGCAACAGTAGTCGCTGAAGCGAAGTGGTTGCTATGCAAACCAGTCTTAAAAAGTCGCTCGCCTCCTTATGTTTTTTACGGTAAATTCATAATTTTTTTTACTGAACGATAATAGAGTTTCGTTTTCACAAAATAGTTGAGAAGATGATCTATAAACTGTAATAATTTTTTGAAATTTGGCCGAAAAATGAGTGAGCAGTGAAACTTTAAAGCACTTCTTAATGACTAAAACTAACTTTATAATACAACTCTAAAAACGTGATACAAAAATTCAAGGTGCGATTTTATATTACAAACATCTAAAACATCTAGTTTGGATTTGTGTAATCTATATATCTATAAAAGTGAAAGTGTCCTTCTGTTTGTCTATCTGTCTGTCTGTATACATTTCCCTACACAATAACACTATCAATTTTCAGTCTACAGACTCGAAATTTGGTATACAGAGTATTGAGATTTGGGAAAATCTTCGTAATCCGGCTATTCGTAATTTGGCTATTAAGGGGTCAAAGTTCAACGATTTCACTTTGAGAACTCTACCAAAATCCTTCGCCAATTTTGGGTATAAACACTTGAAATTTTAGATATAGATTCCTTGGACAGATAAGGCAATATTTTTAATCGGTTTGGGTCGAAAATTTGAGCTACAAATATATGAATCTATGTATGTATGTTTGCATGTGTGCTTAAAACGTTCGACAGAGGCGACGGATTTTCACAAGATCAGTATCGTTTTGACGCTCGACACTTCAGACGACAAATATCGAAAAATTGGCTAAAAACATTAATTTCTTCACCGTCAACTGAACACTTTTCTACAGGGTCGCTTTTTTGCCGATATTTTCGAAAGTCATCCCCTCTTTTCGATTGTCTAGCCTTAATTTAAACCTACGTCACTTCCGGTTTAGCGGTGGTCGTAACAGCAAAGACGTCAGGTTTTTTCCCCGTTCTTTTCCTCCTTCGCGGTACGGGTTCGAGCCTGCCTTCCTACTACCACCTTTGTTTGCTCAACACACACATCCAAAACCCCGGGCAACGCCGAGCACCCATGCTAGTATATTTAACTTTGGAATATTCATTTTAGCTAAGTGAATTTAAGCAGTATACTATAGTCTATTCCTTATTTTTTTGCCATACAGCCATTGTCTACAAACGTCTATTCTAATTAAGTATGCAGAAATTGCACCGATTGCTATCTTCAGCGAATTAGAATTTGTCCTAAATCCGAAATGACATATTACGCTTCAATGGTTCAACAAAATATGCGAATATATTCAAGACAATTTTCGTGCAATCTTTAGCATAAGAGTACAAGTCCGATGAGATTTCTTTGATGGCATACGATTCTGGGGAGAAATATTCCAGGGATAAAAATGTTAGAAATAAATCTTCATATAAAACGGGCTTACAAAAGAAATTAATTGAGATAATGGGTAGTTTAACTTAATTTGCAGGTACGTATTTCAGATACAAGATTAGTTTTTCACTATCATTTCTGATGTATAAATAAAAACTAAATGTTACAATTAATGTAATCGAACGGAGACAACATGTATTTTCTAAAGAAAAGCATTAACAATTTACTGAAGTTTTGATGCTTTCTTCTTTCTATTATTCTGATAGTCTGAATGTTGTGTGAGTGGTTAAAAATTATGTATCAGTTAAGACCTATCGTCTCAGAAACGATCGTATATTTATGCTGTTGTTGGTGTTTAACACTTAAAAATGGTATAAATGAATGCCACAAATGTGCTTATTTTGAAATTATAATATGTATATAAATATATATATAAATATATATATATATATATATATATATATATATATAAGTGCGAAATGTATATAATTTACTTCAACGCTTCTCAATACCTGAGTATCAATTATTAGTTGTATTAAAACATATTTAAGTATAATTAGCTACGCGTAGACGTCTATGTTTCATTATGGTAGAAAACCTAATGACGTTGATGTGTGACTACCGACTGGTTTTATACATAAATAATATTTACTCCATAAAACTAATCAATCGGATGACTTCATTTCGTAACACGTTTCTAGGTTATTTAGTCAATCAGGCAATGTCTGTTTTGGAAGGGTTTTCACTAGACCATCCATCAATTTAGACAATCCGTGATTAATATATTTGAACGAAAAAGTAGAAATGTTTAAGATACAAATGTGAAAATGAAATTTGATAGATTGGTGAGGCCGCTTAGAGTTTGCGTATGTTTCGAACGAAGAGATAAAAGAAGAGAATCAAAGTTTCCTCGCTTTGTTTATCGATATATCTGTGAACATGTGTATCAACAATAAAGACTTCGATTTTTACTAAAGAGTAACTCTCCATTTGATCTCGTAACAGTTTCTTTTATGTGGCCTTTAGAACTTTACTTCAAATGGAAAGTTCTTTGTTTCTTTTGAACTTCCTTCCTCGTATCTGCAAGCAGCGTCAATTATTTGAGCCCAGTGTTGCTTTTAATACGGGCACACACACGCATGACTTAAAGCGTATACAGGAAAATAGCATATATAATATATACATAGTATATAAGATAAGCAACATTCCAGATATCTGCATATATTGACGTATAGTATTTAGCTAGAACAGCAAAATATGACCGTCAATCAAACTTGAATATGTAAAAATATTTTGCACTATTTTTCACAAATGAATACATTTGTTATGGTAACGGTGATAAAATTCCAGCTAAAGCCTTACAGCCACTCGTGATTCACTCTAGAATGTATCGCTACCATTGCAGACGAAATCCTATATTTTCATTGCATTCAACAAAATAGACATCCTGAAATTATAGAAATGAAAGCCATTTTTTAGACTGATAGCAATCCGTCTAGAAGAGTAATAAAGAACGTGAGAGATATGTATGCTAAGTCCGTCATACCTAAAGTATCTGAGCATCGGCTGTGTTCCCACGAGTTTAGGCGAATAACAAACAGGGTCCTGAACAGAAGGGTGTTCTCTATCCCAATCATTATTAATGAACCTGAGGTAATTTCATCTGCATCTGACAAATCAAAACTTTTGCCAAGAACTCTAGAGATAAATCTACCCTTTGCAACCATGATCACCTACCTTCGTATTCCTGTCTATTGCTGAACACACACTATGCCACATGCAAATATCTGTGCGTCGTGTTATCAAATCCTTGATTCCAGTAAAGCAACTGGTCACAACCGCATTCCAATCATAGTTCTCAAAAAGCTTCAATCGGAACTCCAACGCTAGTATGATAGATTAAATATGGTATGATAGCTGGTATGGCGATTAAACAAACCTGTTTAAACTTTGCCTAAAGAAGAAATGCTTCCCAGCCCACTGGAAAATTTCATCAGTCTGCCCGTATTGAAAAACTCATGATATCGGTCATCTGTCTCTCAGTAAAGACCAACCAGTCTCCTGTGCGTCATGCTGGGATCTGTGATGAATAGAGAAGTGTCAACCACCTCAGCAAAAATAACCTAATGAGTAACATGCAATATGTTTCCCGTTTAGCAAGATCAACCGCGGATGTGCTCACCCGTTTCTGAAGCAATAGCTCTTGACATATCAAAGGTTATTGATAAGGTATTGAACACTGTCATATGATTGCCAGCTACGTACTAGCTGGAAATGTTCTCTCAATTATGAAATCCTTTCTCTCTGATAGGTTTATGAGTATAGTCATCGATGGGCAGAAATCAGAAGTTCATAGTATCAATACTAACGTCCCTCACGGTTACGTCCTGAGTTTAACTCTCTTCCTGATCTTCATCACTGATCTCCCAAATAACATTCTTAGATCATTCGTAAGCATTTATGCAGACGACGCCACAATCTATGGCAACACTTCAAAGGCCGGTAATTACTAAAATCTTTTTGATTCGTTCTCTTTTGATCTTGAGCACGCAGTGCAATGGGGGTAAAATATGGCTGGTTAATGTTAATACATCTTAAACCAAGTTTCTCTCTGTTCATCACAATCGCTCTGGCCCCAATCGACCTTAATTGAAAAGCACCATGTCTTGAAAATTTTCTAAGACTGACCGTTACTTCTGATCTGAAGTGGAACACATACATCAAACCTGTTACCAAGATCGCTGGAAAAGCGCTTGGATTATTCTATGGCTCCAGAAGATATCTCACTACTGACGCAATCCTCTATCAGTATGAAAGCCAGGTCCTTCGTCACATTGCACTCTATAATGCCTTGATATAGTTCAAAACAGACCCTGAAACCTAATAGGTGATGCGATTTTCTTTTTCCTGCAATCTCTTTCACACAGAAGAGACGTTGCGATCTCTATCGTTATTTTCATGACAAGTGTTCGCCTGAGCTCCAATCTATAGTCTCCCGATTGCCAAACTATAACAAAAACACTTGATTAACTACAACCACTATCAACAATGTCACTCGCTCTATCTGTGCCTAAATCTAAACGCAACTTCCATAAACAACAGTACTTAATAGAACTGCACACCTATGGAACACTGTTCGGCTGGATTGCTTTCTGGCTGACTACAATATTGTATCCTTCAAATTCAATATAAACAATTTCTCGTTAAGCCGGCCTCTTAAATAATCAAATTCTACCCAATTTCTACCATTAACAATTACTATCTACCACCTTACATTCATTAACTCTTATCCTCGGGAATTGATAAGTGATGACACTCTTGTAAAAACTAAAAAAAAAGATCTTTTAACAGTTTGATAAAACGTTGAGATGTACTCTTTAAGCTTTAGGTGTTTCATTTTTCTATTTTATCTCATATATATGCGTATTGAATATGTGTATAAATGTACACGCATGTGTATATGTGTGTACACGCATGTGTATATGTGTGTATATGTGCATGTATATGTGTGTACATGCATGCGTATATGTGTGTATATGTGCATGTATATGTGTGTACACGCATGTGTATATGTGTGTATATGGGCATGTATATGTGTGTACACGCATGCGTATATGTGTGTATATGTGCATGTATATGAGCGTACACGCATGTGTATATGTGTGTATATGTGCATGTATATGTGTGTACTCGCATGTGTATATGTGTGTATATGTGCATGTATATGTGTGTATGCATGGATTACAATAATCCGCATCCATGCTACATTTGTACTTCGTTAAATGATGTTCTTATCTTGCTCTGACTTTTATTATATCGCCATTTTCTATTTCTGTCTTCATAAAAATATCGAAAATGTAACATTAAACTCATATCTTAAAAGATAAATCCGGACGCAGTTTTGGGCTCGTCTACCCATTGAGAAAGATAAAGATAATTCGATTAGTCAAATAAATGAAATCTAACTGATCTTATTGTTGTTAGCAAATCAATAACGAAGTGAATAGGAAGATATCGATAATCGATCAATGTTATCAATCGATAATAAGTCAAAGCTGCTTTCTTTAACGCATACTTTTGCAAATAATTGCATACAATGTATTAATAGACATCATATACATCTTACTTGAATGTCTACTAGACACTCGAGGATAATGTCTAGCTGGCATTGTTAGGTATGCCTACTTTGACGTATATGATATGTCTATTTATACCGTGAAAGCGGGCTGTCATAATCAGTGGTCAGAAGAGAGTATTCTACAACAGGAAGTTGAAATGGTGCGTGTATGCCAGTGGGCCGCTTTTTTACAATTACGAAATATGGCTCAGTTTCAATTTTTAGAGGCTTTATAACTAATACATTTTCAATAAATATTCACCATTTTTGTACCCGCAGGCACTAGTGTTTTATGCTTTTTACGCACTCATCAGTGCAGGAAGTGATAGTTACTGCTAGTTCAATCTAGTCAACAAAACTAACTTTTTTACAGACTAACACCTTTCCCATCGGCTCTCGGTATATATATATATATATATATATATATATATATATATATATATATATATATTTGTGTGTGTGTGTGTGTGTGTGTGTGTGTGTGTGTGTGTGTGTGTGTGTGTGTGTGTGTGTGTGTGTGTGTGTGTGTTTAAGTATTGTATAAACGTTCGTAATAGAGGTTTTGGTGTCAACCGGAAATTAAGAAAGTGTCAATAAATAAAGATTTATACAAAAAAATTAAAAATACTGTACGAGTCTGGTCTTTTACCGTCATGTTTTAACCGTCATGTTTTGAATTGCATTTTCACTGTGTTTATAAACAGTGGATTTCTATTCATTTTCATATATATATATACTAGCAAAGATACCTACGCTTGCTATGCTCTCATGTATCCGTTTTGCAAGTAATCAAGCGTACAACAAAGTGCTAGACTTAACCTTTGACCTTGACCTTGAAAAATAGTGTGTACCATCGGAGACCATATTTGTGTCAGGTTTAGTCATGATCGGTTCAGTTGTGATGGCTATAAGAAAAATACATACTTAGGTTATGACAATGACCTTCATATTGGAAAACAGTGTGCACATCCCTAAGTAGAGGACCATATTCATGCTATGTTTGGTCATGATAAGTCCACTGGTGTGGGCGGCAGGAGAGTATGTATATATTCATAGGCTATAACCTTGACCTTAACTTTGAAGAATGATGTACATTATTCCTAGGTGGGGGGGGCTATCATTGTGACAGGTTTAGTCATGATCGGTCCACTTGTATGGGCTGTGAGAGTTGTACACAAAGACACACATACGAATACTACTACGTTGTATATATATATATATATATATATATATATATATATATATATATATATGTATTATGACAGTGTCGTTTAGTACATCCACTGAAACATGTGTCTACCAAAAAGTGATCAATGATTTAACGAGTTAACAGAGCAGTTATATTTAATTTATATATACAACCATTGATGGCTACATATGTACATACATGTTTCTGTAATCACTCGTTATTCGGGAGATTACGTCTTCAGGCCAAGAATTTCCCTCATACGATTTTTTAATTATATAACCGATAATTATTTGTGTGTAACGAATAGATTGTAATTTCAATAGGTATCTGTATCATTTTACTAGTAGCAGGGGTGGAGTAGACAGCCCGACCTTGCCAATCATAAAATACGCTTAAATATATTTTAATTCATACAGATTTCGTATTTATCATATTTTTTACAGAGCCAGTTCTCTATTGATTATTATATATATACCTAATATATATTACTAATTTAAAAACCAAAAAATTGACTTGAGTGGCATCAGCTAGAATCGAAACCAAAATATTTAGCCTCCCAGCCGGGTTTCCTATCATTTGAGCTAATCCTGTGGACAGATAAGAGAGTTTTAAAATTAAACAACTTTTAGCGATGATAAGTTTACACATGCGCGATTGAATACAAAATGTGGACAAATTAAAATGAACATTTTTTATTTAAACTTATTGACTTTCATACGCGTTATTCATCCTTGCAAACAAAAGTTTTACTCGTTATTTTTTCATTTTTTATTTTTATTTATTTATTTATTTTTTTACAAATGAATCACAACTTACTACGGCCCAGAGTTCAGTCGAGGATAAGGGTTAAAGAGTGTACAGTTATCAAAAGCACAATATCATAGTATTTGTTAGAAGTGTAAATTTGGTAAAATTGGATTACTTAAGGTGAACAGCGCATCAAGAACTTGTTTTGATTGGACTTGAAGACGGCCATATTGCAGTCAGCTGGAAAGCAGATTCAACGGAAGAGAGTTCCACAGGTGTGCAACCATCCTGTGTGTATGATAAGTATTTTCTGTAAATTTCAGTGTTATGTGAGCAGTAGTTTAAGAGTTTATCGGTTAAATATTTGCACAAAGACAGACAGACCACACATACATATTTTAATGTTTGGTATGTTTTAACGTTTTTTAAATATTATATATTGTGGGATTATTAAAATGATGACATGATATAAATAGGGTTATCGATTTGTAGTGTATTTTCAAATACGTAGTTAATATATTACGTTAGATTATTCTGATATCCGTTTTGCTTTGATCTCACAATGTTCATTGCTTTGATTCTATGCTTTTATTATTAAGCACACAATGGGTCGATAAAAATTACTTTTTAAAGCTAAACATCAATAATTTTACCCGCAAAAAAATTAACATTAAAAATCATAAAAGTATATTGTTTCAAGTGTTTCTGTTAAACAACTATTCTCATTCGAGATTTATTCTATAGTGAACAAACATTGACCAATAAAATCTTCGTATGCTTTCATTACACGAGACTGTCTGAAATCGATAGTTCTGAATCAAATGTGCCTGCAAGAATTTATGATATCCACGTTCAATTCGAAACTTTGGCTGGCAGAGATGTGAATTTTGAGACCCATTTCCGAGGATTAGAGAAAACGGAAAATACAGTACCAGGTAAAGAGGCTCTTTCCGAGAAAGGCATATCGATCGGCGCGCGTATCATTGGCTCATAGCCTAGAGATGATGGTTTTTGAATCTAATGTCAGTTTAAATATATGTTTTCAGCTCCAGTCGTTCTAAAAGGGCATCTCGACCTGGACGAAATATTTTACAGATGATATGTTCACGTCAGGCCTTTTCTTCCCTTAAGCTATCTCTCTCTCTATATATATATTATATATATATTATATATATATTATTATTATTATTATTATTATTATTTATTTATTTTTATTATTATATATTATTATTATATATATATATATATATATATAAATAAAATGAACTCATTTTTTCCCGGTGATTTTGACATTAATAGGATTAAAAATCAAGATATTTCATGCAAATATAATATGCACAAACGGCAGAACAATATCTGAGGTGTGTTATAGGCTTATTATTTCTCAAATTCCTCGATAATCTTAGATTTCTATACTTTTTCTGCTGAGAAGCCACGGCCAAAATCGGTTAAGATCAATGGAAGTGGTAAAATATTTTCTCTCTAATAAATTCCTCCTCCCCCTGCCACCACTTAACACCGTTTGGGGATCGTTCACAAGGAACAGTTGAGAAGAGAACACCGGTTTGGCTTCGTAGTTCTTTCATGTGAAGTTCTTTAAAATCACTAAACTTAGCTGCAGTGATCTGTGGCGTAGTGGTTAGCGTGCTGGACAATTCACATTATATTTTCACGTTCGCGCCGACCTACCGTAGTCGTTTTTTTTTTTGTTTTTTTTTTCCTAAACAACTGGAATGGACTTTTCTTGGTGGCCGAACTGTTAACGTTGCAGATGTTTGTTTTTTTTTTCACACTTTATTTTCCTACTTTTACTCATGACTCCGGGTTTGATCCTTCCTACTTACCTACCATAACATTTTTTAAAACTCCCCCCCGTCCCGGAAACAAACACTCGGGCAACGCCGGGTACCCCCGCTAGTTATAAATAAACAAAATTAACTAATGTTAGCACAGGAATGAATAATGGGGGCTAAATAAGAAAGAAGCTAATGCATGGATGTTTGTTTTGTAAAATAAATTAATTTCTTTACGATTCTGTGAACTCGTAGTTTCGGATGTTCCAAATATTATTCCAATTCTTTCGGACACCTGGCGTAGTAAATAGAACACTTGGGAAAATTCATTTGCAAAGTTCCATTATTCTAGAGGTTGGAGTTTCCTCAAAAAGTGGGGGGGGTCATTCAAAATACAATTTCGATTTGCTTAAAATTTCTTCCAAGTTATTGATGATGGAACAAAAGCATAATGCCGATTAAAGAAATGGTTTTGTTCGAAATCTCCTGCAGTTTTCCGAGTTCGTCAGAACGATTCGAGAGTTCGATGATACACCTTGAAGAAGGCGAGGGTAACATTGATCGAAACATTGTCAAAGTAACACTGAAGATGAGAACTGTAGTCCGAAAAATTTAAATAATACAAATAACCAATCCTCATCTAAAAAAATTCTAAAACGTAACACTCTTTAAATATTCGTCATTACCTGATAGTACTAAATCATGTGTCAACGTGGTTAGGCCGTATATACACACATATATATATTTATATAGATTATACACACACATATATACACATGTATATGTACACACACATATATATACACACTTATATATACAAATATGTGCACATATATATACACACATGTGCATAAAGATATATACACGCACATATATATACAGCTATATGCATACACATTAAATATTCATACACATACACATATATATGCATATGTATAATTGCTTTTGTTTTTGCTTTTTGTTTGTTTGTTTGTTTGTTTGTTTGTTTGTTTTGTATGTCAATAAATATGCAAATAATTTCAAATTATTCACAAAAAATAAATTGATTTCAGCCTTTGGAATCTATGATAAACCATGACGTTTATTTTTTTACTGCAAGGACAACGCACACATTTTTCTTATTGAATTAATTCCCGTTTTCCTTTCTTTAAATTAATATTCTAATAAAGTTTAATTTAAGTATTAGTCATGTTCATTTAGTTTGACTGCTCAATAGATCTTACTTGCTTTGCCTATTTTGCGTGACGTCATATTTTAGTTAACAGTACTTGTCCCTCGGTGGTGGTGGCTGGATATAAAGGCATGACCGGAAATGCAAATGAGAGAGATCAAATTTGCCTCACTTTCCTTTTATTGCCAACTTTGCCTAACTGTAAACCGAACAACACCCAATTACTAATTAGATACTATGCGCCTTTTGTTTACCATTAATAAATATATAAGAATGTTTCCCCAGAATGACTGGCATATTAATTAAGAACACTCATAAGTGAACGATAATTAATCACAAACTGAAACGACACAGATACACTTATGGTTTTTTAATGATGAGGACTACTGCCATAGGGTACGGGCGGATATAAATAAGTAAACACTAATTATTTTCCCCCGCTTTTGAACAATACAATAACTCAGTTAACATTGGAATCCTTAATTTTTAACGCTGAGTAAGTCACCATATAAATCTGTATTTTATTCTTTTTCTTCCATGAAACCTAGATGTAAGTCATCATATGAATTATATTTTTCTTCTATTAACTCGTATGTAAGCCACCATATAAACCTATATGTATGTGTTTCTTCTATGAAACCTGTATGCACTTCATCATATAAACCATATTCTATTATAAAACCTGTACGTAAGTCACCATATAAACCTGTATGTATCTTTTTTCTTCTATGCCTCCTCTGAGGCCCTGAAAATTATAATATGTCTTTGGTCTGCAGCATATTTATATATATATATATATATATATAAATATGCTACATATTGTGTGTATGTATGTATATATGTATGTATGTATATATATATATATATATAAATATATATGTGTGTGTATATACATATAAATATATATATATATATATAGTAGAAATGGTAATTAATAAAAAATGAAGAAAGTGCTCAATACTGTTGTAGAGCAAATATGCGTATGTAAATGAGAGAGATCAAATTTGCCACACTTTCCTCTTATTGTCAATGTTGCCGAACCGTAAACCGAACAACACCCAATTACTAATTAGATACTATGCGTCTTTTGTTTACCATTAATAAATATACGGTAATAAAAAATAAAACGTATATATATATATATATATATATATATATATATATATATATATATATATATATATATATATTGAACATCAAACTTGTCAAGTAATATACGATATCGCTGTTTCAAGTTATCACTGCCGGTTTTTACAGATTCGGGTGGTCGCCGTCAGGAAATTTAAATGTGTGTGGATTGTTTTTTTTACTACTTTCATGTTGCGTATTTGCATAGAATTAACTAATTAGTTGCTTCGGAGATATAATCAATGCAAGGCATACGGTATGTTCGCGCCCCCGTCAGCGTGTACCTTATAACTCAGATTACTTGCATAAAGTTTATACTGCAACTGAAATCACGTTTCAAATATCTCCTATGACCTGTGATTTAGCTAACCAATCATGTACCTTCTTGCATGTTGTGCTGTAGAAATATCAGATGCTGGATGTATAAAAACAAGGTTCTAAATGTGAGATTCTAGCCAACGATAGTTTAATGAAGGAAATAAAAAAAAATTTTAAACGTCAAGTTAGAATGAGGGCTACGTATCAAGATATTACAACAGTGTTGATAGTGACACGTATCGAATGAGGTTTGTTTTTTTCCCCTTGGTCGTGAATGAAGTCTGTCAGGTTTGGAAGAACTGCTCCTCCTATAGCATGGCATGAACGTTTACTGTCTATGGAAAAGCCGACAATTCTGAAAGCCTTTAATAATTGTGTACTGTTTTTACTAATAACTTTTACTACTGCTACTTATCATCTACACAACAACAGCTGCATACATTATCATCCACGGTCCGATTGATTGGCAGTCTTGCAGTTAAGCCCGGCAATGTTCGACAACTCTAGAAGGGTCACCTCAGTATTTATACCGTTAAATCACGATATTACGAATTATTAAAGTTTTAAAACATAAAATAAAAATATTCAATTAATATTTAATAACAAATATTTTAAAAATTATTTAAATATTTTTATTTTTATTTTATTTTATTACGCACAGCAAAGTTTCACGGTTTTAAAAAATATTTTAATATGTTTTTTTTTTAATTTAATTTGAGAGTAAAACCGTCAAATCACGATATTACGAATTATTAAAGTTTTAAAACATAAAATAAAAATATTTAATTAATATTTAATAACAAATATTTAAAAAATTATTTACATATTTTTATTTCTATTTTCTTTTATTACACACAGCAAAGTTTAACGGTTTTAGAAAAATATTTTAATATTTTTTAAATTTAATTTGAGAGTAAAACCGTCAAATCACGATATTACGAATTATTAAAGTTTTATCACGATATTAAGAATTATTAATGTTTTCAAATATTTTAAAAATATTTTTTGAAATATTGTATTTCAAGTTTTACGCTTTAGACGTGACAAAGTTTCAGTTTTTTAGATTATATTTTTTCTGCTAAGACAATAACACACTTTTTAAAAGTTGTTTCTTTTTCTGTTAAATAAATAGTTATCAATATATAAAAATGTATATTCTGTTCGTTCACTTTATTTAATTAAGTGGTTACTTGCAATTCGTTCAATATAATTGTCTTAGCAAAATAACACATGATTTGACGGTGTAAATCTTGATATGACCCTTCGAGAGTTGTCGAACTTACTTTCGAGTTTGCCGGGCTTAACTGCAAGACTGCCGATTAATTAGCTTGGATCGAAGAATTAGTGCTACATTGCCACCACTAATTCAAATATTAATCATTGTTTTATATTATCTTGAAAAATGATATCGATACTTAACTTTTAAAAATATACGATTCTTAAGTAATGCTGAATAAAATCATTCTATATTAATGTACCAGGAAATCTAAAACGGAAAAATTATATTGTATAAAACAATTTATTTACAAATGCCTCTTTATCGAATATCAATGATTTAACTTGCAATCTTTACCGGAAATATGATCAAGATGATATAAGCGTATAATGAAATATATTCTAAAATGTTATATATTGTAAAAACTAGCCAAAATCGTTTATGTGTCGACTTTTGATTGTAGAAACATTACAATTATCCAACCAGATACGCTAAGATATTCCGTTTTGAAATTGCTCGCATACTAAAAATACACAAACGCCTTTTCTTTTCTGGTATTTTTTATTCCAGAGACAAAATATGTGCGTAGGTCACAATCTATTTGAGCTTTGTTTGGCCCGAAAGATTCTAGGTAAATAGGGCACATATGATAAGAGATATACACTGCTACAAAACATAGCGACAGCTTATATACAATGCTAACCGAATTCTCACGTACATACACCCCTTGGCAAAACAAGCACGCTAATACGTACACGCAGCGAACTCACATCTGTTATCACTATTCAAATTAGATACGTAAACACACGCTAGCGCAGTTTAAATAAGTAAATGCACTAATTTTTTTCTTAAAGTAAAAACAATCTTTTTTCAACAAGAACATTCTCGTGCACTCTGAACTCCCAATTTTTATAATCTTTGTTTTTCAATCTCTTGAAACGTTTTTTAATAAAACTTAATTAACTTTGTACGGATGCACTTTGTCATTCTTTTATTTGATAATGTCTAATCCTAAACAATATCTATAGGTTGTAAGTTCGATCACTTGTGAATGATATTGTGAACATAAAATAATACATTTCAGTTAATGAAAGAGTTTGCTTCGAAGTTACAACTAGAAGGCAACTGAAAACACAACTTGCATTAGCGGAGTTTCACATGCGGAACGCGTTAGTACGAGAATGTGTATCTATAGACTACAATATGGCTGTTGTCGAAACCAATGCTAACAAACATCTGTCATGTCACGCTGTAAAGTAAACATAGTTATCGGTGCTTGCATAGAGAAATGTTTAATTATCCAATTTATAATCTCACTAATCTATTTTTTTTTCGGATTGCCTTCGATCTTAGCAAATGGTGAACCATTTATATGAAAAAGGCAAAAAAAAACACACACACAACAATATGAAACATATTAGCAATGCAAATTCCAATATCTCATCTTAGGGGGTGACAGTGATTGAGTAGTTAACGACATAACCTGAAAACCTAGCTGGGCCAAGTTCGTTCTACATGAACATTATTTTCACAGCACACATGAACCTGTATTACGCATCCTAGAGAATAGGGAAATAAAATAACGTTACTTTATCTAATAAATATATTATCGGATAAAAAGCGTTGAAACAGAAACAAGGCAATAAGCCATTTAAAGAGTGTTATTTCGAATGTTTCATTATGTCTTTTTTCAGGCGTGCTAATTGCTGTGTTGTATTTCTCTTTTAATAGATATTTCTCGTGAAAGCCAGTAATTCAGTGGTCGCTGACCTATCAACAACGATACTCGATTTCAAAAAAGAGGATAAGCATGGTTTCTCTTGTTGGCAATCTAAAAATATTTTATCTCGCCTCCTGTTTAATGTCACATTCGTGGAGACAAGGCAAGTATAGTTTCTTTTCTCTGAGTTGCTCTAAAGTTTTTAGTGTTAAATAAGCATAATAATTTATAATAAACATACCTGAAAAGTACAGCAAACATTTTAACATAGATGAAAATGAGAGGGATCTAAAAACCTTAACACATGGATGAACATAAAATAAGCAAATAGAATATATATTACAAGACAAGGCTAAAAACGAGAAACTGGACAAAATAGTTGGCTGATCATTATGTTTTCGAAATTAGATGCTAGTCGTAACGTACGCTATATATATTATAATTTACTTTTATGAAAATAGAGTAAAAACGCATTAGCGAAAAATCAGATACCTATTTTAGTTGAGCTAAAACAGATCTGCTCCTAATATATATATATATATATATATATATATATATATATATATATATGATAACATCTATGTCTGTTTATGTCAGACCAAAAGGGACACATACCTTCTTATTTGTCCAAACTCCAAAAGAACTCCATAACAACGAGTTATATTTTACTCGGCTTTTATTCATCTTATTCATCATCCCTTTTTGTTGAGGGGGAATCACCCTCCAAATGGACTGTTCTATCCATTATATAAACCATATACCTTTTGATCCCAGGTGTGGATTTAACACGAGAGCGACCCTCGCCTGCTCGGTGACGTTTACTACTCTTTTCAGTTGTAACCTTTTTACATTGTTGTTCCAGTAATATATTGTTTAAACTCTATTCCGCTGTTCTGTTTTCTTTGTGGCTTATTGCAAGCCATAACACTGGCGACATTGGATTCGGAGAACGTACTCACGTTTAAAAACAGTGTTCTAAAAAACTAAACACTGACGACATTGGATTCAAGGAGCATACTAAAATCGAAACCAGTAACGACATTGAAAAAAATACTCGCGTTGAAATAGTATTCTTAAAATACTAACGATGTCGGACTGTTATCAAGCCTAAGGAAGTGTCTAACATAACAGGTTCATGGTAACTAAAAAAAACGCAGATCATTACGAAAAAAAAACTTGAAAAGAAAAAAGTTCGTTACGACTTTCAAAGATAGCGCTGTACTTTTGCAAAAAGAAAAAGTTACGAATGAATTGCTGAAAAAGGATAAGGCTTGGGAGTGGACAGAAGATTTCCGGACATCATTCCAAGAAATAAAAAGAATCCTGACTTCAAAACTATTCCTAGCGCATTTCAACCCGTAGTTGGACATAATAGTAGCTAGCGATGCTAGTCAATATGGTGTGGGAGCGTGCTGGATGGCTTGAAACAGCCCATTGCTTTCACATCACGGACTCTCTTGCCAGCGGAAAAGAATTATTCTCATATCGAGAAAGAGCCCCTAGGAATTATATTTGCAGTTTCAAAATTCCACCGGCTCTTATACGGAAGACATTTTTTCTACAAACCGATCATAAGCCGTTGATACCCATTTTTGGATCAAAAAAGGGACTTCCAATATTCACTGCGAACCGACTATTAAGACGGGGAACTATTCTGCTGAACTATAATTTTACAATTCAATTTCTCCCCTCAAAACAACTAGCCCATGCAGACGGTCTATCGAGACTGATTCCTGCCAAAATGGAACCTCTTGAAGATTCAGTAATCGCGGCACTACGTATTAATAGTGATGTAAAAACCATGATAAACAATATTATCCGCGAACTGCCGGTCACAGGACTTCAGGAAATTAACTTAGAATCCCTATATGACAATTTCATTCAAACCACGAAGTAGAAATTAGCACTGGGTGACACAAGTTCAGACATTTTTTCTGGTTGCGACGAAATACTGTTATACGGTGAAAGTGTTGTCATCCCCCAAACCCTTCAAAAAAGAATTCTCAGGGATTTTCACATGGGGCACCCAGGAACAAACAGAATGAAAAGCCTAACGAGAAGTTTTGTTTATTGGCCAGCTATGGACCAAGATATTACCGACATGGTAAACAGATGCAAAGGCTGTGCTTTGGCTGCAAAAGCCCCATCGATAGTATATCAACCTTGGCCTAAGGCTGAACAACCATGGTCGAGGATCCACATCGATTATGTGGGATCTTTCCTACCTGATAGTAGTTGACTCTTACTCTAAATGGTCAGAGGTACTAAGATGCAAAAAACACGACCACGGCAACAACGATAATGTTTTTATTGGAATTGTTTGCTCGGTTTGGGGTTGTAGACTGTTTGGTTAGCGACAACGCTACACAGTTCACCTCGACAGAGTTCATAGAATTCTGCGAGACGTATCAAGTCAAGCATATTACGACACCCCGGTACCATGCCAGAAGCAACAGCCAAACCGAACGCTTCGTCGATACGCTTAAAAGGGCATTAAAAAAGGCGTCCGGTACACCGACAGAAAAGGTCCTTCAGCAATTTCTGCAGGTCAACAGGATCACGAGAAATCCGAACAAATCAGATGCGGGCTCCCCAGCAGAAATCATGTTTGGACGGAAAATAAAATCCGTATTTTGATAGTACACAACAGAACCTCTACAATGCCAACGAAACGGTTTAACAGCGGAGATAACGTGTATTTTAGACATTTTAGAAATAACGTTTCTTTTGGGGAACAGGGCACAGTCTTACAAAGAATCGACCATGTTACATACATCATTCAGGGCCCAAAGTTGCAACATAAGAGGCACCGGAACCAAATCAGGAAACGCTTCTACGAGGATCAAGAAGAACCACCGCATGATGGCAGTGAAGCGATTGAAACTGTGTATGATTATTTTGACATAGACCCTCCAAAAGGGATGTCAGAACCGAGACGCTCCGGCAGAAAGAGGAGGCGCACAGACCCCTTGGTGGTCTGCCCCAAAAGGAAGAAATACTGATTTTCATAACCGCAGAAATCAGCTTGGGAGGGGGGTGTTGTTGTGGGGGAATCAAATGGACTGTTCTATCCATTATATAAACCCTAGACCTTTTGATCCCAGGTGTGGATTAAACACCAGAGTGACCCTCGCCTGCACAGTGACGTTTACTACTCTTTTCAGTTGTAACCTTTTTACGTTGTTGTTCCAGTAATACATTGTTTCAAATCTATTCCGTTGTTCTGTTTTCTTTGTGGCTTATTGCTAGCCATAAGACTTTTCGAATTTTAGCACGCTGAGGCTCTTTCTATATTTCCACTGGTTCTTCCCCTTCGGCTTCCTTTGGTCGCCCACACGTCTGCTCGCTAACTCGTTTTTTCACCGATTTATTAGCTTGATCTCTGTTGATTTACTATTATTACGTCAGCAAAACACCAATCACGTTTCTAAGAACATAAATAGGTGAACTCTAACGGAAGCCAAAATCTGTTTACTTCTTACTAAATTCATCGTTTACTTCGAAAATTCCTAAATAGACTTATGTTATTTCTAAATTAAATTCCATTTCTAAATATTGCAAGCTGTAAATTCACATTTACCAAAATCTAATTGTTTTATTTTTCTAATAATAGTAATCGAATAGAATACTCGGCGTTGCCTCGGCATGCTAATATAACACTACAAACCTATACCATCTGAACTGTTTAATAGAGATATATTATCATAAACCATACATATTGGTATTGACATAGTCGTTTGCAAAAACATTATGCCATCGGTGTGTGTAAGAAAAGATTAGTAAGATAAAAATGCCATAATAGAAGATTATTATTGGTTGGTTGGTTGTTTTTGTTTTACGGCATATCAACCCTTTTCGGGTTATTTTATGCCGAATCTAAAGATTTTGAAGAAAATGTTTTTTAATAGAATATATTTGTTGTTTTCACGTTGGTTTCTATTTAACCCATAGTTGGGATCCTAACAGGTACTACCACTCCGGGTCAGAGAGGACCTGGGAGCAATGGTAATTAAAGGGTGGCTCCACACTCCCCAAAGCCCACAAGCTGGGGCCTCACCACTGGATATAGTTTGAGGTCATATCCAGGACCCCCATTGAGGGACTTTTGCCCTCTGCAGGGGGGCAGTCAGCGTATTTTAATGCCCCACCGACAGGGTCGATTATTATTGCATGTGCACTAAATTCATGAAGGAAAAAATGTGTAAATTACATGAAAAATAATATTTTGGAACAATCATTTGATATATAAGGTATGCAGAAACATCTAACGTTAGAAACCCCCAACGATTTTGAATTGCACCAAAACAAAGTAAAAATGAAATAGAGAGATGGAAGCCCGGTGAGAGCTCTGGATGTATACTTTGAGACCGTAATTTCATTGAAATTAATCATCGGAAGCCATTAGTTCTTGAAACATTCATAAACCTCTGATGATTATATTCAATGAATATGGGTATTTTTATCGGTAAATAGTGAGGGTGTCTAGGGACCTCACGAGTCGACGGAAGGTAAACGAGCAATACGTTCATTAACTCCATCCGTTTAGCGATAACAAAGGGGAGTGATTTTGATTCAAATGATGCATGTACATACCTACCGTTAATCAAGGAATTATATAAGGTTTCATAACGACGATTGATGTCAATTTACATAAACAACCGAGAATCTGGCGTTAGACAATCTTTTTTGTTATCAATGTGTAAATTTGTAATAACCGTGTGAATTCGTGGTCCAATTCACCGAGTTGAACCATTGTCCTTTCATGATATTGGATTCGTCACTAATCGCTATGTTTCAGTCGATATCTGCTCATGAGCAATAAATGCGTGTCATTTATGGAACGAATATCAATAAGCCTTGCACTTGACGCTTCGAAATCAATCACTCGGAAAAGAGAACACAGAATACGTCTGTTTTTAATGTCTTAAGTTTTTATTAGTGTGCACTTTTTTTTTTAGTAATTCTTGTCGGCAGATAATAGGTGTCATAACTTGGATACCTCGTATTTCAAAAAGCATTATTACTTTTCAGGTTCCTTAACAGAAAGATTAAAGATATTATTAAAGATCACTTATTACTGACCAGCTTATTGAAAGGACAGAAAATAACGTCTTTTCACAATAATTTTAATTGCAATAGGTATTTCACAAGAATGTTAATTTCAATAAGTATTTCGTATATTTTTATTAAAAAAAAGTAACCACTTATCAAGGCCAGGATACCACTCTAGGATAATGGTAAAATCTTAACTAGATAGTTAGATCACATGATCTATAATAGTGGAATTTGAGTAATGCTAGATCATTTAAGAGAATGGCTCAGCAGGAACGTATTAACATCAGATTCGAAAATGTCAGACGGGAAGCAACCACACCGTATTGTGTTTTACAGAGGGACATTTCTAGGAAAAAATCTTTGCTTATCGAGTTTTCGTTTAGTTTTAGTCACATCTAGATATTGAGTGAAGTTGTTGACGGTTTTTGTAGCTACGTGAGTATTTGTCGCGAACGTTTAACATGGAAAGACCACCGATTGGATCTCAATCGAACACGTACCATAAAATTAACGATAGAGCATAGATAAAATCGCGACCTCTCTTCTGTATGAAAGAAGACGCTGAGAAGAAAAAACATCCTCGTCCACTAAATTTTAAGGACGGTTTTGTACCTTGTAAAGGCAGGAAAAGATACTCATTGAAGCTCCTCCTCAGATGTGGCAACACTGATTCATCTGAAGACGTATTAGATTCTTGTACACGTAGGTAATTACGTTAGGACTTTGATATTTTTTGGAAGGGTAGTATGATGCAACTATTTTCCCAGTGATTTTGGCAACGCATCTTATGTTGATCCGCAATTTCAGGTCAGAGGTAAATTGCAGTTCCAGAATGTTGTCGAAGCCGGTTGAAAAATGGCTGATCCCCCGAATATTTAAATACTATCAAGGCTGTCGAGATTTATTAAGGTGTTAGGAAACATCTCTCTTTACGGCAACGTTAACACAACTTTGGTAATGTAGGAGCTAGTTTCGATTGCAGTTTGCTGAGCAATGTAGTTTGTTTATAGAAAACAGTGTGTTATATTTTATTTACAATCGATGCTTTATATTTTTATTACAATCCGTACCTGGAGATCACCGCTTATTAAATCCATGATGAGCTCTTTGATAAGGGTTAAATTTTATTTTTAATTAAAATTTTTTATTACAATCAGTATATTATGTTCAATCGGTATTTTATATGTTTAACTCTAATTGTTATTAAATATTTTTATTATAACCGGTACTTCTATATTTTGTTACATTCAGTATTTTATATTTTTTTTTTTTAAATCAGTGTTTTATATTTTTTTATTAAAATCAATATATTATATTTTTTATCTAAATCAGTATTTTATAATTTTTTTTTATTTAAATCAGTATTTATAATTTTTTTTATTTAAATCAGTATTTTATAATTTTTTTTATTTAAATCAGTATTTTATAATTTTTTATTTAAATCAGTATTTTATATTTTTATCTAAATCAGTATTTTATAATTTTTTATTTAAATCAGTATTTCATAAAAAATGTTTATTTAAATCAGCATTTTATATTTTTTATTTAAATCAGTATTTATCATTTTATTTAAATCAGTATTTTATAATTTTTATTTAAATCAGTATTTTATATTTTTTATTTAAATCAGTATTTTATAATTTTTATTTAAATCAGTATTTTATATTTTTTTATTTAAATCAGTATTTTATAATATGTTCTATTTAAATCAGTATTTTATATTTTTTTATTTAAATCAGTATTTTATATTTTTTATTTAAATCAGTATTTTATAATTTTTATTTAAATCAGTATTTTATTTTTTTATTTAAATCAGTATTTTATATTTTTTATTTAAATCAGTATTTTAAATTTTTTTATTTAAATCAGTATTTTATAATATGTTCTATTTGAATCAGTATTTTATATTTTTTATTTAAATCAGTATTTTATATTTTTTATTTAAATCAGTATTTTATTTTTCTATTTAAATCAGTATTTTATATTTTTATTTAAATCAGTATTTTATATTTTTTATTTAAATCAGTATTTTATAATTTTTTCTATTTAAATCAGTATTTTATATTTTTTTATTTAAATCAGTATTTTATATTTTTTATTTAAATCAGTATTTTATATTCTTTATTTAAATCAGTATTTTATATTTTTAATTAAAATCAGTATTTTATATTTTTTATTAAAATCAGTATTTTCTATATTTTTATGTAAACCAGTATTTTATAAAAAAAATTATTTAAATCAGTATTTTATATTTTTTATTTAAATCAGTATTTTATATTTGTTATCTAAATCAGTATTTTATAATTTTTTATTTAAATCAGTATTTTATAAAAAATTATTATTTAAATCAGCATTTTATATTTTTTATTTAAATCAGTATTTTATGTTTGTTATTTTAATCAGTATTTTATATTTTTTATTTAAATCAGTATTTTATATTTTTTATTTAAATCAGTATTTTATATTCTTTATTTAAATCAGTATTTTATATTTTTAATTAAAATCAGTATTTTATATTTTTTATTAAAATCAGTATTTTCTATATTTTTATGTAAACCAGTATTTTATAAAAAAAATTATTTAAATCAGTATTTTATATTTTTTATTTAAATCAGTATTTTATATTTGTTATCTAAATCAGTATTTTATAATTTTTTATTTAAATCAGTATTTTATAAAAAATTATTATTTAAATCAGCATTTTATATTTTTTATTTAAATCAGTATTTTATGTTTGTTATTTATATTAGTATTTTATATTTTTTATTTAAATCAGTATTTTATATTTTTTATTTAAATCGGTATTTTATAATATAGTCTATTTAAATCAGTATTTTATTTTTTTTATTTAAATACGTATTTTATATTTTTTATTTAAATCAGTAATCTATATTTTTTATTTAAATCAGTATTTTATGTTTTTAATTTAAATCAGTATTTTATATTTTTTATTTAAATCAATATTTTATATTTTTTTTATTAAAATCAGTATTTTATATTTTTTATTTTAATCAGTATTTTATATTTTTTTATTTAAATCAATATTTTATATTGTTTATTTAAATCAGTATTTTATATTCTTTATTTAAATCAGTTTTGTATATTTTTTTTATTTAAATCAGTATTTTCTATTTTTTATTTAAATCAGTATTTTATATTTTTATTTAAATCAGGTTTTTATATTTTTTATTTAAATTAGTATTTTATATTTTCTATTTAAATCAGTTTTTTTTACATTTTTTATTGAAATCAGTATTTTATAATGTTTTTATTTAAATCAGTATTTTATATTTTTTATTGAAATCAGTATTTTATATTTTTTATTTGAATCAGTATTTTATATTTTTTATTTTAATTAGTATTTTATATTTTAATAACAATCTGCATATTTAATCAATATTACAATAAGCATTTTATATATTTTACAATTGGTGTTTCATACTTTTAATTACAATTTACATTTTATAATTTAATTACAGGAATTATTAAATGATTTTATTTATATCGGTGTTTTATAATTTGTTTGTTTGTTGTTTAATAAAATCGATGTGTTATTTTTAATACGGTGAGTATTTTATAATGTTTTATTACAATAGATATTGTATCATTATTTTAATAATCAATATTTCCAATTGTTTCTAGAATCAGTATAATCTATCTATCTATTTATCTATTTTGAGTTTTCAAAACATTTTTATGAAGTTTACAACTGCTAATCATAATTATTTAAAACAAACGTCGATCTCTATAAACTCTTATTACTATATAAATCAACAACGGTAAGCAGTTGCGGATCTGACACTGCTTTTAAATATTTACAATTTAGAAACGCATTGTTTGCAAGGCATGAAAATAGTAAAAAGTTTGTTTTTTATAATCCTTAAAAATTAAGATACAAGATTTGATTTAAAATTTATTTAATTTCC